>NW_028262290.1:114901355-115204385 GCF_047370975.1 Nipponia nippon | reverse complement strand
GGAAAAGCAGTGGTTTGTTGGGGGTTTTTTAAGATTTTTAAAGATTTTTAAATGTGGACAGGATTGTAGTCAAGGTCATGACGGTTTCTTCAAAGAGACTAATAGCTCATGTTATAAACACGCACTTCTAGCAGGAAGAAAAACCTGCAAAATCACAGGATCTTCAAGCATGCTGAATTGTAGGGGGAAAAAAATAAACACATACACTTCTAACCATGAAGCATCAGTTCACATAAATTCTAATGAATGGGTGAAACAGCAGCTATAAAACAACTGTATCGGGTGATAAATCAACTTTGCCACGACCAAGGCCCCTCCAGTGTCAGAGGCTTCCCTAATGTGGATATTCGCCCGGTTTTGTTCTTTCGTGAGTCATGACTTGGCATGCTTTCCTCCTCGCTCCTCCACACGCGCAGCAGCAGGAGAAGCACATCCCTGGCCAAGCGCAGGGTGGGCTCACTGCCAGCGGCAAGCGCAGCTCCCTGGCCAGCCTGTGGCCAGAGGACTTCTGCCAGAGGGTGTTTTACCAGCAAGTTGGTCTCAGTTGACCGTCTCCAAAGGGCTGATGTCTTATTCCCTTTATTGCAGGCACAGCCCAAGCTCCCTTGCTTAGGATGAACCCACTACACCAGTGTGGGACTGGTCCCAGAGTATCCCTAATGGGGCTTCAGTGAGCCTTGCTCTAAATTACTTCATTGACAGAGTTGCCACCACTTCGCTTGAAATATTATGAGCCCTCTTAGCCCTTTGCAGGACATGTTTCTGAACAGCATCATCTCTGACGGGGATGAAACTGCTTTCCTCTGCACTAACATATTCTGGGTTGTGGAGAATGTGGGCTGCTTTTGTAATTTTTTTTTTTATGAATGGGCTGCAGGATCTGCACTAGACGTTGTATTGAGTCATGTTTGGGTGTGAAAGGATCAGTTTCTGCGTAGGAACCGGGGAACAAGAGAGCAAGTGTCTTGAAATCCCATCAGCCTGTGAGAGCGCATTATCAGCAGTTACCAGGCATCATGTGTCCAGGTTGAGTACAGCCTGTTTAGGTGGGGACGGTGGCTTGGGAGTTAGGAGAAGAGAACTTTCTTTGGGAGCAAAATTGCAGAGGCACAGCCTCAGTCCAGTCATCATGTGGATGTCAGGCTCATTTGCTGGGCATGAGCCCTGTGCCTGCTCCCACCCCATGCCCAGATGATGTTCCGGTATTGCAGTGCCCCAGGAGGGCTACAGCTCTGCACTTTATGCTCAACACCAGGCATTCATGCTCTCCTTATCTCTCTTATCTTGCTAAAGCTGCAGCAGTACAGAGTAGTACTTGGAAGAGAGTAGCAGGAAACAAGGCTGAAGCTTCAAAGTCACATATTGACATGGGGGGTGAAGTTACAGGACCATAAAACCCACAAAGGGCTGTTCTTGGTGACAGAGACTTAAATTTAGCTTGAATACACTAACATAAGGACTAGTGATGGGCAGATCTACTTGATGTTCTTCATCCACTGTCCTCCCAGGACCTGCTCCTGTCCTTGCTGGTCCCACAGCAGGAGGAGGCTGCAAGGGACCTGGTCATGGGAGGATGAAGGTGGGAGGTGGTGCAACTGGGGCTTTGGTGCACTGTGCAGAGCTATGCATGGCAGGGAGGAAAGGGGCACAAGATTAGTATCTAAGATATCACGGCAGCACCCAGTGATTTTGATCTTGTCTGGAGTTGGAGGCACCTTCATATTACGATATTAGTGTCACCCATCACTGATACGTGTCCTCTGTACTCAGGTCCAACTGACTGAGACATGCTGACTTCTTTGGAAAAGCCATGTGCATCAGCCATGGCCACTTCTGTCGATGTTGCTCACCTGTTGGCACAGTCCTCATGAGCAGCTGAGCTCATTTAGACTCAAGGACAGACAACAATAAGCAAAGGGTACTGAAAGCAAAGGTGGGACTCCATCCTTTGAAGACTTTTCAGCTGCAATAGCTTTCTAGGGATATTTAGAGGAACTACACCTAGAGCTAAGATTTCAAGCCACAACTAAGTCCATGACCAGAGTAACATCAAAAGAAGTAAAAGTATTCCTCCTGGGGATGCTTCTTACAAATCCAGGATAATCCAGAGTTGGAGGCAGGAAACAGGACAGTACATGGATGAATGGGTCTGAGCCAATGATGGCAGTTCCTGTGTCCCTACAAGAAAGAATAATGTAACTGAGAGCCCGAGGAAGCTGAGCAGCGAGGACAGCCAGCAAAGGCCTCCGGAATTTATTACTACTTATTTTACTGCAAAAAAATTGCAATCTTGCACAAATGCAAATAGAAGGCAGGCAGCTCAGCATAAGCTATGGAAAGAATGGAAAGCAGGCATGGTATTAAATAAGAGATGAGAAATGTTAGTAATTTATTATTATGGCTTTAAGGGAAATATATGACTTCTCTGAAGTTATTTTAATGAGCAAGTTAGGAGACAGAAGTAATTCTGGAAACACTGCTCAGAGATTTGTATTGGGAATCACTGAAATGCACCCACCAAACCAGCCTGGGGCTGCTAAAGAAATTTGAGTGGGTGTCAATAAAATATTTTGAGAGAAAGAGCTAGCCTGAAAGTGCTGACCCACTCCCAGCACCCCTTGGGATGAGGCAGTTGGTCACCTGGGGCTGATCTCCTTTGTCCTGTGCAGCGGTTATGTACACCAGGGAAAACAAGATGTGAAATCCACTGTGGCATGGAGAGTGCAGGTCACATCACTGGACACTTGGCAGGCTTTACTCACAGTCTGTCCACATTTACTGGCACAGAGAGAGAGCCAAAGCCCTGTGTCATCTGCCCATATCTCCACAAAAGGGAACCTAAAGCAGCTATAGGAACTTCTGAGACATATCTCTCTAGCCAGCTTCCTCCAGCCTTTGCCCCCCCCAGGCTCAGCTTCATTCACAGGGTCCTATGTGTCCAGAGCAGTCCAAAGAGCATCTTTATAGCTCCTTTGCAGTTCAGGCACTAAGACTCTCGCCTCCACAAAGGGAAACGCTGTGTCCAGCTAAGGCTCCAGCATCTCCTAGCATGGCCTTGATGCACTCGCTGAGCCTCTGAAATCTGCCTCATTGCGTGGGGTGGATGTCCAGCACCAGAAAGGTTCAGAACAGAAAAGTAAACTGCTTTTCTGATGGTTTCATACGGCTCCCACAGCCTGTGCGAAACCAGAGACATCTGCAGAATCCCATTTTTGCTGCACCTTTCTTTTCAGTCCTCCCATCTGTGGCCCCTTTCCTGGGCAGAAGATCTGAGCATCTTGGAAAACAGCCTGTTTGATCATTCATTTGTGAATCCTCATCATATACCGAGCAGGAAGGACTGCTCACTTTCTCCAAGGAGCACTTCAGGACATCATACAGACTGTGTTTGTTGCTTCTCAGGATATGTTGACCTTTTAAAGAAAAGGAATTCAGAATGCAGCTGGGTTGTAAGAATTACTCTGCTTCTCTCACCACTTCTGTTTGCTAACAATGGGTTGCCTGTTTTTTGATAAACAATAATTTTAAAAAAATTAGCAAACAAACAGGGGTATGTGTGATTTGCTGCAATGCATGAATGTACAAGTGGGATGCTGATAATCCTGGGACCAGAGGCACATACTAGATGAATAGTAGTTAGGGCTACTAACAGCCGAAATGTGAACCTAGACCCATTCCCCTACAAACAGGGAAATTATCAGGTCTGTGATGACCAGTAACCTGGTGATTCATGATTAAAAGAGAAGGATTTGCCACTGGTTTTTACTCATAAGCAAGGACAGAGTTGGCTCACAATGATCCCCATAGGCAGAGAGTTCCTGGAGGAAAATGTCCTGTTCTCCAAGGGCTGTTTTGCTCTGGAGGAGATTGCATGCTAGGCAGAAGGTGGCCTTCTATTTGCTGCCAATGTTTTATGGAAGACAATAGTCTTTTTGCAGAAGAACAGCAAATTCTGTTGCTGCCTTTCCCCTCACTAAAAAGCCATGCCAATTCATGGGCTGTTTTGGGACAGGCTCCACCAGCTGCATTTGGGGTCTTGTTTGAGACCTGCAGCTCCAGTCTGCCTTTCAGCTGCAGTGCAAAGTTGAGCAAGCAAAGCTGTTCTGTTCAGGGACTGCTTCCTTCCAGATTGAGCCCACGGAGGCCAAAGGATATGCTTTCAGTGCAGCTCCCCAGGAGCACAGTCCAGCAGAGCAGCCTGTCTCAACCATTTGCAGCAAGATAAACACATGGGCTAAGTTTCCCTTTCCTAAGGGCTGTGTGCTTTATAGGTGTCTGTAGGGCAGGCACTCGTGCTGACAGCCTGCCACTCAAATTGCAAACAGACAAGCTCCAAAGGTCACCAAGTCAGTTATAGGAAGTGAACCAGAATAAACAGCCTCTTTATCAGGCTTTATTTTCTAGCAGACTTGCAGAAGGCTTCAGCTTCTCTCTCTGAGGGAAGTTGCCTGCCGTGAGACGCCTGGGGATTTATCTGGCTGCGGCTCAGCTAACTTACACGCTTGGTCTCCTCTCCCACATCTGCTTCCTCTTCCACCTCATGCTTGGCACCTTCTCCTTCTGGTGGGCGAACAGAGATGCTCTGCAAGAACCAGTTTGCTGCTCTCTGTGTTCAGGTAAAGACTGCACTGGCGATGTTATCCTATATTGAATTTTTCCAGCATTTTTCCTCCTGGGAAATTAACCTGTTAAGGTGGCTTGCATTTCCATGATCTACTGGGAGCCCCCTGCCTGGGTCGCTGTGTACAGCACTTCTCTGATTTCAGCTGGGTTTTTTCAGCAAAAGCTGGGCATGCTGTGGTTTGGGGATTTGCAGAGGGGAGCGGGCTGTTGCAGTCACCCCTGCTCTGTGGCCAAGGTAAGCGTGGTGCTGCTCGCCCCAGCCCTGCGAGCACAGTGGCTTGCCTCACGCCAGCCATCTGAACAGGAAAGGAAGCAGGCTCTTTTCTCACTTCCCACTCACTAAACAAAGGCTTGTTCACAAGGTCTCATGCTTTTTCCCAAACTCTGTTTCTCCATGGACAACTGCCACAGACCAGCACGTACTGATAGCATCAAAGTTTTCCTTGGAAGACCTCCAAGGGATTCAGCTCGGTGGACCTCACAGTTGTTATTCATACACGGTTTGGGAACTACTGAGCTGCCTGAATCCAACTAGACTTTTTTCTTTGTGCCATTGATCTCACACTTTTCTCAACTACCAGAATGCTGTTAGCATTTCCCATCTCTCTAGCAGCTAAATTTTATTCTTTGGGCTTCATCTGTGCATTACTTGGTATGTCCACACCCACCCCCGCACATGCACCCCTTGGAGCAACACCGGCCCCATCCTCCAAGATTAAGCTCACTTATTGTCTTTTTTTTAAAATGTACTTAACAGTTGCATGTGCCTAAGCAAGAACGGCACATTTAGAGAGGTAAGAGCCCAATACACACCTTTAAGACTCGCTGCAGGTGTGATCATCCAAACCCAGAAAGATGGGACAGAAACTCGCAGTGGCTAAACACAGTCCTTGAAAAATAGACTTTGAGATGTCCTTGATATCAAGTTGCAACAAACCTCTCCATGGTGGTTCCTAACCTAGAACTTTCTCCCAGCTTTTCATGGGTCTTAAAATTACGTGAGCGTGGGATGGCTTGCTGGGTAAGCATCTTTGCATGCTTTTCTGCTGGAGTTATTTGAAACCTCCCTGAAGAGCTAACCATGATGTTGTGGGGCCCATAATGGGGATTTAGCCTTTTCAGTGTCCCATTGTGGAGAATTTTTTTGGCCTTGTCCGCAAGCTACTGCTCCGTGATTTCACCCCTTTCTGCATGCAATTCACAGTGCAGCATCTGCTGAAAAACAAGAGGGAAGCTTTCCTAACTGGCCTCAGGCTGTGAAGCAGGAGGCTGCATTGTCCAGTACAGACACAACCTGTGCTTTCTCATGCTCGAGCTGTAACACAAATCTCTGCATGATTTCTATCCCTGCATGATTTTATCCTAATGCGTTTGCTATCAGGAGAATCCACTTGCTTTGCAAGATCTTTATTTGACATTTTGGGTTTTTACTTTTGGGGATGAGCGCAAGGTCTGAGAAATGGTTTGATGGCCCCACAGTCAGTGGGGACAGCATAGTGCTGAGGGGTCGTGCTGGGGCACTGCCACTCTGACAGGTCTGCAGGGCAATTCCATGGGGCTATTCCTTAGGAAACTGCTGAAATCCTGTTTCTGTACGTGGGGAGGGAAAACAGCCTAGAAGTGCTGCTCCTTCCAAAGTTTTGAGCTTGTTCCTACCAAGTTTCACTCCAGCTTGGCTTACACTGCATTAAAAATAACTATATTTCCATGTTGTTTAAGGCCTCATTGATAATATGCTAAACAAGTCTGACTGCAGTTAAGATCACAGCAATGACTCAGAAAAGCTGCTCATTAGGAAAGGGTTATTCTGTTATGGACGGCTTGTATAGCAAGATGTCTCTTCAAGGAGGACCTCTGGCAGGAAGAACTCAAAAGCAGTATCTTGTGGGGAATAGATGCCCTTCGGTGCTGTCCTGGATTGGAGCTTACAGAAGAACATATTTACATTCATACAGTCTGAATAAGTCATAATTCAGAAGTGTGCCCTGGGATGCGACTGCCACTACTTTTGTTCCTGTTTCTAAAAGTCTTTGCTGGCAAAGCTAAGCATGAGTGTCTGACTCAAGCTGTGGGAGCTGCCATCTACCCTCTGCCACTGCCTCATTGTGCGGCCTTGGGC
The DNA here is from genome assembly GCF_047370975.1 of Nipponia nippon. Taxonomy (NCBI): domain Eukaryota; kingdom Metazoa; phylum Chordata; class Aves; order Pelecaniformes; family Threskiornithidae; genus Nipponia; species Nipponia nippon. The sequence goes on along the minus strand of NW_028262290.1, from coordinate 115,197,643 downwards.
AAGTCCTGTAATTACACTGCGACCTTGTTTCCCAGCCCTGAAACTTGTATAATTAACATCCCTCCACTCACACTAGGTTTTCTGTGACACTTAAAGCCAGCCACTGATCCTGCCTTTCTCCTTCGTGCCTTCCTCAGCAAGAAGCCGCATTAATTTCAATGAAGTTGCTCATTGTAATGAGGGCTTCTCTGGATAAGGGCAGCACTGAGGTCTGCGGTGACCAGTCAGCACTTGGAGATGTGTGGGGGAAAGACACTGTATCATTACAAACAACTAATTACATAATTATTAAGTTCATTACTGTTTCCTGCTGAAAGGATCAGTATTCAGAGCCTGATGTGTTCTCACAAGAAATCAATGGGATACAGGGTTTGTATTCATTTCTCTGAGAGCTCAGCAGATCCTTAGCAAAGACAGTGAACGGCATAAAATGTTATTTAAAAAGTAGTTACTGTGCCTGTACAGGAACACATGTGAAGTACAGCATGAAATGTGGGGAAAATGTATCTTTTTAAACAGCAAGGTTTTATTTCTCTTAAGTTAAGCAATAAAAGCTTACAGCTGTGTTTTTTCCTAATAGGTAATTTTAGAACAGCTTAAATATACTTGCACCTTACCTCTGTGTTAACTGCCCTTCGTTGCCTCTTTAGGCTGCAGTGAGCATCTTTCCCAATTATATTCTCATTCTCTCTTGCTCTTCTTTCCCTCCCTCCTTTGACTCTTGCTGAAATAAGCCGTTCTAGACAACATCATACTCTGCACAGATTTTGACATTTTATTAACACCCAGGGATGCAGATTAACATTTCGATTATTCATCAGAGATGATTCCAGTATTGAATAGTCATTGCTATTTCAGCTGCCCTGCAATAGGAACACCAAGTTCTCAGATAAATAGAAGGAAAGCTGCCTAATTTCACTCTAGCACTAGTACATTTCTTGTATCTCACTATTTCTTGCCCTTCCTACTGCAGTTGAATAACTCTCTCTAAGTATGCTCCGCACCCCAGTGACTGGCACAGTATGCTGCTGAGCTGAGTTGGTAGTGCTCCAGTGGTGAAAAACTCCAGGACTGTAGCAAATGATTACTAAATTGTGACCAAAAGCTGGACTTTTGGAGGTACAGGATCAGTAGCAGGTATAACAAAGGAGTTTCTCCCTGTGGTAAAGCACTACTCGCTACTCCGATGCGTTATGTAGTTTTGCCATTTTCTTCTAAAGCGCTTGTACTGGTCAGTGCTAAGGGGAAGATGCTGGATACAGGAATGGTACAATCTGTTATAGCATCTCACATTTTCTGAAACAGCAAAACCGAAGTATCTCTCTTGTAGTCCATTGCTCCCCTATGCTATTTTTTGTAATGTGCCCACAAATTGACAAATAGTACACGTTCAGTAAACTAGCAAGACAGGAGGAAACTGCATTAGGTGTCTTTATTGATGTGCTGCTGGTTTGCAGTTGATTCTCCCTGGGAAGAAAGTAAACAGAGACAAAATACAATCATCTGCTTTATTTTCTTCCTTTTCAAGACAGCTACCTTTTTCCAGGGTTAGGGTTTCCCAGATCCTCCCAAACCATCCTGGAGATTATAGCTGGCATAATATGAAACTCGGACAAGCTGCTGATATAGTCATTTATAATAGTACTCCTTAAGCTGGGACACAGGTAAATAACCTTTGTTATCTGTGGACTATTAGTGCTCAGATATAAAGGAGCCCCTAAAACCACCACAGACCAAAAGATACAGCTGATCTTTTAGGCAGAGCTATGGATTAGTCTCTCCCAGCCTATCAGCTCTGCGTGATATGAAACCTGCTATTTCTCTGTAGATTTTTGTTTAGAGAAGAGATATCATACTAATCCCTTCAGGATCAAATAAACAATGGTGAATTTCATACAATTTCTCCAAGTGAGACCTGAAAATAGATGTTAGGATGGTATATTTTTTTCTGTCCCACTCCCCAAGATGATGGATGAGTAATGACAGTTTGTGCTTTGTTAGTGCATGTGTCTGTGTTTGTTCACTTAAAAAAAAACCCAAGACTTAAAATTTTAATGTAAAATAAGTTAAAAGGGGGCAGAATGGAAAAGTAGATAGCCCTCTGGCTTGGTGCCCAGAGTGAACTTCTCCTAACTCGTGTTGAGGACAAACCTCCTGGTCAGCAGCCAGAAACTTATTATTCCAACAAGTTTATTATCATGCTGGTTCTACAGTGAAAGATGGTATGAAAACAAAAGTTGCCCAGGGACATTGTGTTTTGCTGAAACAAAACATGAAAATTCTCAGAGAGAGCTTCTCATTGTGCAATCCAGCACACTGTAATGCACTGTGCACTCATCCAAGCATTAACAAAAGAAAAAATTCCAGTAATCATAAGTTCACCACAGCTCATATAAGAAGAGTAATGACACCAGACCAAATTCTGCTCCTGCCTGAAGACAAGAGACATCCAGAAAAATACCCTTCTCTCCCAGTGGAGCAACTCTGGATTTACATGAGAGCATATCAGTATCAAATTGAGCCCATTGTGTTCTGTCCTGTTCTCGTTTGTTAGACACAAAAGACAACTGCATTAAGTTCTGTCCGAGCAGCAGCCCCCAACCGAGCTATTGTAAAGGGCTGCCCCATTCTTGGGACACGTGATTGGCACTTTGAGGTTTCTCCAGTCAGACATCAAAAATTACAAGCAACTTTCAAAAATGCAGGCCTCCAAACAACATTACTGAATTCTTGTTGAGATTATTAAATGAAAAGGCATTTTCATTAAGATGGAAATTCTGGCCCTGCTGAAATCAATGGCAAGATTTCTGTTGGGTTGGTTGGAGCCTGGTTTCCCTCATCCATATTTTAACGGCATCACTGCTCATTCTCCAGAGAAAAAAAGGAAACTTCAGGGGAAGATTAAATTTGCCTTTCCAAGTGATTCTTGTGCCTTCTAGTTAGTGGAAAATCTGAGTGTAGATCTTGTTTGGGGGTTATGCTCTTACCTAAGGAAATAAATGGGTAAAAGAAGAACAGGGCAGAAATCCCTTCCTGTTGCTTAATAAACAGTTACACCTCCAGAGCCAGCAAGGCCAGTTGTCTTAATTGAATGAATAATGTTTTTCCACTACTCCTGATCTTCTGTAAATTAATTACTAATTGTTTTCAGTAGCACCCATCTGTGACAAGCATGATTAGGAGATTGAATCAATTATGAGATCACTCTGAATTTACACCAAATGCAACAAGAGCGAGGGAACAGCTGCCTCAAATGTGAGGTGAAAAGGTTTTGAAGCTACTTCACGTCCCCAGGTAAGCAGACATACAGTGTGAATCCTTCTCCTATGAATCACATTGTGCTTATCAATTGTTTTTTTGTGATTTGCTTAGCAGAATAAATCAAGCTTGCTTAGGTTCTTTTGTCCCCAGTAACCTTGCTAAAGCTATATAGGCACTTCTGGCTTTTAGGTCCCCTACTTTCAGATCCTGATTTTTTTTTTTTTCTTGCCTTTTTCAGAACTCTCCTCAAGGGTATTCTTTCATTTAAGGTCTCCTTTCTATCTCGCACAAAGAGCTGACTAAATGCAACACCTCAAAAGGAACTAGTTCTGAACTGCTCATCACCTAGCGAAAATGTACTAAAAGGCTCTTGAGAACAAACTGTAGAGAGAAATTGGCAACTGTAGAGCTAATATAACTGTGCAGGTACTGTGAGGATACTGGGTTTGGGAAAACATACTGCTTTCAGAAATTCCAGAAACGAACTGCTGCAAAAATGTGATACTTTTGATTACATATTTTATGGTTTAGGTCAATAGTGTGGTCTGTAATTCTTTCGTCCTGAGAAAAGACCCCAGAGATTGTTCAGTCAATAGGCTTGGTTGGGAATAATACAGTTTCTCTGATCCTGTGGAAGTGTGCTGGTGTTCTGCTTTTCTTGCAAGCATGTACGACATCCCACACGAGACAGGTCTGTTTAAGATCCATGATTGCAGCAGGCAGCCAAGGACCAGAACCCCAGCTGGAGAAAACCAACTGAGGCCCCTTGGTTTTAATGGGTGGCTGCTGAGCCACACCACTCCAGCATCCGGCCCCCTCATCTTGGGATGCAACTAATTACAGCAAATAATTAGGTTTCCTCATCCTCACCAGATCCATTCTGTAATCTATTTTTAGTACTCTTTCAACAGTAGGCTGTTTGCATCCTCAAAAACTATCCAGAAGCCCCTTCCCCATAGTGTTCCTATCAAGCAATAGTCATTCCTATTTTCAGTCTCACCATCTGGCTAAAAAAAAATAAATCCCCATGGTTTTATTTGTAAATTCTTTAGAGGGGGAGAAAATAGATCTTTCAACACCTTCATATTTCACAGAGCGCCTCCAGGGTCCCTCTTTATCTTTATGAAGGTCCACCTTGCAATGAGTGAAAAACCTGTAACAAAGCATGCTAATAATGGGACTTCACAAAAGAACAAAAGTCCAGTAACTGTTTGCTTAGTCCATCTCTGGGGGGAAAAAAACTCCCAATGATTTCTAAGAATGAGTGACCGCCTTCTCTGCGCCGGGCACTCTGTGTTAATTACAGCACAGCTGGCATCATGCAGGTTCACAAGCGATCTGTAGCACACAGTACATCAAACTGCGTGATACAGACCAGCGTGAACACTTTCTTCCCACCTCTCTTGAGATGCCTGTGTTTTTAACATATGCTGTGAGCTCCTCATTTTGATATTGTGATTATAGAAAGCAAGAAGAGCCAGAAAGCCATTCCCTGGGAAAATATTTTTAAAGTGCTTCAGCAACTTACTTGTTTCCAAACTACAGCTTGTAATGGGCTTTAGTGACAGCTTAAAAAAGGAGAAAAGGACAATTTTGAATGCACTGAACTCAGGGCTGCTCTTTAGAATTGTCTGATGGTGCTGGGAAGCATAGACAAGGTCTTTTTTGGTGGGCTTAATCTTAAAAGGCATACTGGGAAGAGAGGGGTTGCAATATAAAGCCTCTTCTGTTGTTCACAAATGTATTTCTGGTTTCTTCTGCTCATGTGCCTGGAGCCTTATTCTAAATTGTATGTGGGGCGGATGCCCCTGAGGGAACGGTTAGGGTTTTCTGGAAACAAAGCAGTAGATTTTTGTTTATTCCCAGTTGAGAATAACGGGGAGTGAGGGAATGAAGCTCTGTGTGTGACAAATACACTCCCATGTAAGCTGCATTTCTGGTTTGGTTAGAGCAGCTGACTCCTCCAGAGCTATCATGGGCAGGATCTCAAGCTGAGGTGATGGGAGGACATGGTGTCCACATTGCACAGCATGGTGGCTCCAGAGAAGTGTGATAATTGAAGAAGAAGAAGGGGCTGCCCTAGCCTGGAGGCAGGGCAGGCAAGGTGCGAGGGGAGCAAGCACCGACAGAAGCTGCCCTAGAGCTGCTCATGCTTCCCTCTGCCTGGAGCCCTGCTCCCTCCCTGGGCTCCCAGGCACAGAGGGGAATTGATGCTGCAGGGAGCTGCACCCCCAGCAAGCCCCAGGTAGTGGGGATGCAGTGACACACTCAGGCTTTGGGCTGGTGGGGGGATTCTCCACACCACAGGCAGCTCATGGTAGTTTTAATTCCTTTTTTATGCTGGCTGTGGGAATAGCTCAAGAAGAGATACAGGGTGGCCTGGGATCTGGCTGAGGCTGATCTGGTGTAAGTCAGAGGAGTTGACCTAGGGTAGGAAAGTCCTCTGTGCAAGCAATGAAATGCAGGTTGCTCCACGACTGCCAGGAAGCAACGTTTGCAGTGCTTGACGGCGCGAAGAAGCCCTCTAAAGGGCAATATCTACTACTCCAGGTAGACACAGCAGTCCTGTGAGTGGGCAAGCTGGTCAGAAGAGCAAACAAGCAATGATCTTTCATTAAGCACTGAGTGCCAGGAAGCATCCCTGACTGGGGTAACTGGTGTGATCTCCTGTGGAAGAACTGTCCAGAGCACTGAAAACCCAAGCAGTTGCCAGTGGAGATGGCTGCATTCCCATATAAGAAAGAATTTGCACTGCAATATCCAAATGGCAGCACGGAGAGCTCATCGCCACTGAGCACAAAGCTCCTACCGATGCATAGGATGAGCACAAAGATGCATTTTATCAGCTGTGTAAAAAGGACTCAGTTGGATTTTGTGTTGTGATGCCTGCATCTTGCTGTTTTATTGATGAGTGTCAGTGTCAGAATCCACGAGCTGATGGAATGGGATGGCAGCAAGTCAGGGGAAGGAAGAGCCTGGGAGAAAAACAAAGAAATAAAATTGCCTGGCTCTGTCAAAACAACTATTTGATGACAAGATAAGTGATGAAAGATAGGGGGCAAGGGGGCGAGAGAACTGCTGCCTTTCTGAGATAAAATAAGCCCCTACACTATCATTGTAAAAACACAAAGTCTTGAACAAATGTGCCTACCAAGGAAGAGAGTAAGATGACCTGATGGCTGGTAAAGCAACAAGATAAACAATTCAGATAAACATGGAGAACAAAATAGCGAAAGGAACAATATTTAGGGATGTGTGCATAAGCAAAAGGGAAAACTGGCACTGGCACAACTAGGAATAATGCCACCAAGGCAGTGGGTCAATCTACTGGAAAAGAATGAGGTTCATCTCGTTCAGGGGACTCCCAAAGTGGATTTAGTTTCATGCATTAGAAGACAGCAATGCTCCTTTGGAAATTGTCCTTTGCCCTTCTTCTTGGGCAGTGCCAGAGAGAAACCCACAACAGAGGAGAAAGGAAAAAAAAATGAAGCAGAAAGGTGTTTAAATCATCTCAGTGATGAAACAGATCTTTAAAATACTGAGAACCAGCTACAGGACAGCTAAGCCATAACTAGTGAGCACCAAATATTGTTGCACTAGACCAACTTTAAACAGGCTGACTTCACTCTGTCCATCTCTTCCACCTGAGGAGATTTCTGGGGATAAATAATGGAAGAAGAGGGAATGGCCTTGAGGCATTCACTGGAGGAGAGTGAAGTGTATGAAAAGCAGGACACATCAGAGAAGTAGTGATAGAAAAGCCCAAGCAACATAGTTGGAACATGAACTGCGAAAAAGGTACAGAGAAAACTTTTGAACTAAGTATAGATGAACAAAGTCATTTAGTCCATCAACTTGTCTTTTGTTGTTGTTTGATTTCTGTTATACTAAAGGAAATGCAATTTAGTTACATTCTCTGTAAATTGATGGGTCTGCATCAAAGATACCAAACTCCGCTTTAATATCTCTTTTTAATGAAAAAAAAAAAAAAAGCTGCAAGGTCTGAAGTATTTGACTAATGATACAGGACACAGCATGAAGTCAGAGCTAATAGTAAGATGTAGATGATAAAACCAGCATCAGGACAAATAAGATATGGACAGAAACCTTACATGATAGCTCAAATCCGGTTAAAATCACAGCAAAGTGAGCTAGGTTTCTTTTGATGGTTAGTATTTTTTTCAAACAAATAACTGCCTGGCTTCTCACTCGGAGCAATAGGGAAGTGGGTAGGTACAGGGGAAATTTCAGCCACATAAAAATTCTCAGTCTAGAGAAGTGTTTCAGGCTAAGGCGTGAGCACCCATGCCTGTACCATGACCTGATATTGAAGTGTGGGGACTGCCATCTGAGAAACCCCCTTTTGAGGCATGGCAGATCCTACTACTGAGGAGGAGGATGATCATTCATCAGAAAGAAACATAGAAGTCAGAAGGGTCCAGCTTCCTGCTGAAGCAAAGCAGGGAGTCTCCGCAGCAGCACCGAGACCAGCTGCCCCTCCAAACAGGTGGCCTAACATCGTAGCATTGCTTACTTCATGCTTCTCGCAGAAAGCTCCTCGTCCTTTCTCTGCTGAACTCCTCACCAGCTCTTTAGGCCCCATTTCCCCATGGAAAGGGGAAGAAATAAAAAAGGAGTCAAGATCACACTCACGTCAGGTCAGCTGCCACCCCCCAGTTGCCAGGGAGCACATCTAATTCAACAGTATAGCACTGACTGAGACCTGTTCTCAACATGTATGTACCCAACATGCATATATAAGGACAAAAACTGTGGGGGAGATGGGAAGAAAACCAAACCGAAAACCAAATCACATCTAGCATGATCAAGCTTTCTGTAATTTAGCCAACTTAAAAGTCGGGGGGGGGGGGAAATTTCCCAGAAGACAGCACCATCAAAAACATGTTTGAGGGAGGAGGGTGAGTTATCTTATTTATGAGCTTTAAAAAAAAAAAAAAAAAAAAAAAAAGATTTAGCTCTGTTGGTAGGAAACATCTTCATCGCTTCCTTTAGAAGGTTTATCTTAGTCTTTATTAATGAGCGTACTGTACTGATGTCCGTAGGAGTCATCTGGCCTCTGTGATATTGTCCCTTTCAAAGTGCTGCCGTTCTGAGCAGTTCTGGTGGGCAGGCTTGACATGGTCAGCAAGTTCAGCCTGCAAAATCCTGCTTGTATTTGTTGTATTCTCTCCCTCTGGGTTCTTCCATAAATCACAGAGGGTACATAATCCCAGCCGAAAGCAGGACAGCATGAGACTATGTTTCTTGAGGAATGGGTCAGAACTGATAAACCAATTAACAAAAGCTTGAGAGCCGTGGTCTTGCTGTTTTTATACCACACCAATTTTTGCAGCAGAGGATCACGGTGCTGATTTTATCATAAATCATTAGTCATTATTTCTTTCAGCAAAGCCTTTGACAGCTTGCTTTGTGTAGTGTAGAGGAATATTCCACAGGATGACAAAGCAAACATATGTTTGAGGATCTGTGCAAGACGCTAATTGCAACAGGGCATAAGGACAGGTGTGGGAACACGGTGTAGTACGCTGCTTTCAGTGACACATAGGCCATTCAATTCCCCATAGGTCCTGCACTTCATTTACTTTTGGGAAGATATTGTGTAATACTATCACAGATGGGAAGGAGAAGAGAAAGCAGAATTGGCAGCATTTTATGGTATTTTACACTACAGCAAGACAGTGGGGAGCTCTGGTTCATAAAGTCGATCAATATTAAAGTTTCTTCTCTTTGAATGCTCACAGACAGAGCAGAGGTTTTTCCATCCTGTTCCTCCATCTGTACACCAGCTCAAAATGAATCATCTGCGCTAGTGGACAGTGAAGAGAGTAAGTGCTTCCACAAAACAGCTTTTTTAAAGAAAACCTTTAAGATTAAACCGTAGCCATCTGTCACGGTAAAGCATAGATACACTTTTCACTTTCAGAGAGCTTTACAGGCATTGACTAATTAGTCCTTGGGACCTAAGAGGACCGATTTTTTCCCAATTTAGATTGGAAAGTCAGCAGGGGCATCTTGTATCCTGGGGCAGGAATTTAGGCTCCCTGTGAGGCAGAAGAATTGCAATCCTTTTGTAGTAGTCAACGTTTTGAAGCGGGGGGGTGTAAAGTTGACCACTTCTACCCCTACTTATGCACTTGTGACAAATTAAAGGCTTGATTTTTTTTTTCACAACTGCTGCACATCCAGACGCTCCTATTGACTTATAAATACTAAATGTCCAATCTGAATAGGAGCTGCAGGTGCTCAGTCCTTTGAATATTAAGCCATTAAAAAGGGTGTGAATTAGACCTACACAAGCAAAGTGTCCATTGATTTGTTAGCTGAACTGGAAAATATTTCCCATGCTCTAAATGTTTTTGAGTTGATCTGAAAAATTTTTTATTTTTAAACAAATTGACCTTCTGCTAGCACACTTTTTTTTTTTTTTAAATTTTTTTGCTGAATAAAATGTTTTATTTCATTTTCTGCATTGGTTTAAAGAATAAGAACTTTATGTAGCTTAAGTCTTGAAAGGTCATGAGCTTTGCTCTGTTCTGTCATTTAGAAATGTCAAATTAAAAACTTCCATTTTTTAAAAAAAAAAATAATCTTTTGACCTAAAGTATTCATCAAGTTTGATGCAAATACATGAACAGTTTTTGTTGACTCAGATCTTCACATTTCATCAAATAAGTCATTCTCATGTCTCTAACTTCAGGCTTGGGAACTGAACTTACGACATTCGCAGGGTGATGGTAGCATTCCAGATGAACACCTTGGATTCAAACTCTGCTGGTTCAGGCTAGAGCATTTGAGGGACCGCAGCCTCCAGCCATCTGCCTTGCGCCTTTGCGGGAGGTTACGAGCTTCACAGCAAAGACAATTTGCCGCAGAGCTACAGTAGCTCACCAGTTGTTGTGAATACTGGTTTGCAGATTATCTTTAATGCCAGGCTGTGGACCAAGGCCGCTGCTTCATGGTCTCTACCAGTCTGACTGACTGAGCCCTACCCAACCCTTGTCCTCCTTGCCTCCCTTGTCTCTGTCATATGGAAAGGACACCTGCCTGAAAGCCTTGCCAAAGGATGGCCCTACTTAGAGCAGGAAAGGCAGGGGGGAAAGGATCTTTGAAAACACGTGAGAGGTATTTCAAAATGGTAAGTAGGAGAAATGTGATGCAGTGACCACAATATGTTAGCAATGAAAAATATATATGAAGGCTATGACTTTGAGGCCTCGACATAAAGAAGCAGACAGTACTTTGAGCCATTGAATAAAAGGAGGATGGCAAAAGGGAAAACCCAAAAGGAGGCATGAAAAATGGATTATGTAAGTGCATAAGAGAAACACATTAAAGCACGGGGGTGTGAGAATGGTGAATCTCCTCCATTGGGTTGTAATAGGACAGGATGTTACCTACAAGACCTTTGCCTCAGCTTTTCAGAGTTGCCATAAATCAATCAATACATAGTCCAGCAATGATGTGAAAAAAACATAGTATTTAAGGCCTTTCAATTTCTCTGAAGCGTTACGTACATTGAAGTGGGATGTTTTGAAAATTGCAGCCCAATTTTTGTGCATGTTTGTTCTAAGTGAATGTTATTTAGGATACCGTGCTATCTAAGGAATGTGTGTTCAAAGGCTGGGATGTTTTGAACATTTCTTTATAACCAGCTCTGAAGCCTCATGAATTTTTTTGGCACGGACAGTCGTTTTCAGCCATGAGCATTACACTCCTCAAGAAATATGTAAAATAAAATGTGACAGCAGGGCAAAATATTTTATAGGCAAAGTGACTTTCCATAATAATGGAATAATAAATGCAGAAGGGGGAAAGGCCAAGTACAAATGCTGAAACGCGTTCACAAGTGCATTTGTGCTGCTTCTACAGCTGCTGGAGTGCCACTTATTCGTGTGGATTCATTCAGTGAAGCATTTGAAGTTAATCAACTCATTAGGAAAGTGGGCATCCAGCATACCTCTGAGGAATGAGCTTGTATTCTTTATTGCTACTTTGCTGCCAGCAGTTACTGTTGATCAATTAATATTATGAAAGGATTAAAATGGATGATAGACAGAACAGTCTGTTATACCCAACAAGAAAGCCACAAATCTGTCAAAAGACTTGTGAGTAAGTCCTAGGGAGGGTTTGCTAGTGCAGCAGTATTCATCGTGCTGCGATTTGGGATAGGGGGATTTGACCTTGATCGGTAGTGATTTGTGCTGTGCTGTTGCCAGAGACAGATGTTGTGCTACTTCTTTGACTTTCTCTGTACCTGCTTGTTTTCCCTAAGTGTTCAACTCTGTGTTTTGGAGAAAGGATGGCATTTACCATGACTTTGGGCAGTGTTTAGCTTTCTTGCTAGTTGAAGACTCTCTAGCTTATTGCAATATAAATATCACTGCTGCTACCCAGAAAGGATGGAACTGGTCTTTAATATTAAAGATCCGTAATAGTATGCGACATGGCTTCCTACCCTTCAAACTTCAACTGCACATACAACACAGCTGCTAAATTGATAAAAATAGGCTACTTTTATCAAATATTAATCTGTATAGAACACAAGGTGACTAGAAGACAGATGAATGTTAAAGAAGGTTTGCAGCCTGTTGAAGGAGTGAGGAGGCCCTAAGTTTTGGGGTTTTTCTTGTTTAAGTTTTCTATGGTTTGTGCACTGGCCAGTAATGTTCTTACCTACAAATCAAATAGGATAGCAGGCTGGGTAAAGAAGTAGAAACCTCAATCAAAATGCAGTGAGTTTCTTCACAAGGCTAGGATTATTAATAATAACTGTGCTGCAGTTGTATCAGGAGACCTCAAATGAAATTGGAGCTGAAATATATTGGTTATCTACAAATACATAGAGAAACAAAAATCTGTCTTGGAGAAGTTATAGCTTAAGCTGACAAGGTTAAAAAACAAACAAACAAGTAAACAAAAAAAAAAAGCAAACACAACAACAGAACAAAAGGAAAGAAAAGAAGGAGACAGGGTAGGAAATGAATTCCCAAAGCTGATACAGTTCACCCACAGTTGTATGGTGGATTAAGGGCTCACAGTTGAGTCAAAACTCGAGTCCCAATTCCCTGACTGCCCGGCTCTATCGTTTCAAGAGAGGGGAAACAAAACAAAGGCTAAAATGAGTAGAAAGGATATTGACCCTTAAATGTGGTTGAAACAAGTAGGAGGTTTTATCATAAACTGTTAATCTGATGGCAGATACAAGGAACGTCACTGTGTGGTGGAGAAGAAAACATAGCATGCAGCAAACAGCTCTGTTATGGCTTGGAAAGGTGATTAAAATTCCTCTAGTGTCTTCTCCAAGGACTTCTTTTAGTGCCTCTGCTTTCAGTCAGGCATCTGAACTTGGAGCTGCAAAGAAATCAAGTTCTCTTGTCTCCTCTGCTAAACTCTTTTCACAGCCGTTGTTGATAAACCACTGGTGTTACACAGAGCGAGGGGGCAAACCCTGCCAGCAATCACAGGCACACACAGCCAGCAGCCAGCCGGGGCTGGGAGCCTGCCCTGTTTCAGGTCGGTTTTGGCCATCTTCTCTTCCTAAGGTTCACGGTTAGACATCATGGTCTGTACCCCAAGGTGATTGGTAATCAACTTCCCATTCCCTAGGTCAAGCATCAACCACTTTTCTTCATTATTCGAGGGTGATCCAGTGCGATTTCTACCAAAAGAGCAATTTCTGCTCATTTCCATGAGGGGTGAATTAAGCCCTTGGAATGGAGGGTGAAAACTGTGTTTACTATTGGTGGCAAAGCTGTGGTAAGCTTTCCTCTCTCGTAAATTATTCTGCCAGAGATTCAAGAGTGAACATGCTGAGAACTGCCTAGATTCCTTGTTATTTAAATGGATGTGCAGAACTTCTTATCAAAGTCAGTGAGAGTTACCAGGGCTTACATGAAAGCTGGGAAATAGCACTGCATTCACTACATATGGCAAATTGTAGGACTCGGTTGAATTCCTGTTTGAAGTTACAAAAAGCGAGATTTAGCTTGCACCAATGTCTCAGCAAAATGCCTGGTTTGATTTAAACTTTTCTGGTCAGGACCAACTTACAACAAGCATTGTGCAGCTCCAGTGATTGATTTTTTTTACCGCAACGGGAGAGAAGCTCCTCCAAAGTTCAGAGCTTGCTGAACTTCAACATTATATTTTTGTTGGTTTTTTTTAAACTTTTCTAGCTCTTCCCAAGTTTTTCTTCTTCAAACAGCAGCAGACTGTGATGAAATCACTTCTAGACCTTATTGTTCATGAATTCCTGAAGAGGTCCTTCATAAGCAAGCTAAAATATAGAAGAACAAGTAAATGGCAGTAGAAACAGTTTGTAGAGGTGTGTTTTTCTTTGTAGAAGCACAATAGGTTAATGACATGAAAACTCTGAGAGCCATTCCTGACCTCTTCATTTTCCTGCTTGCTTATGTTTGGATTTCATAACTGGCGTGATGATCATAAATATTATGATTTCACAATCTTAACTTTTAACAATTTGTTTTATGGTAAATCTATGTCCAGATAAGATGGAAATGAGTCCATAAACAGACCTAAACTACTTTTTAGAATGGGGTTGTTTGTAGGTTAATTAAAACATGCCTTACATGAGCTTTATTTATTTCTTCATTAAGCTGGCTGTTTTGCAAAGGTCATCATTTTCTCCACATATGTTATATACAAATGTATACACAGCAGCAGATTTACAGTCTGAATAGGTATACTAAAGCTGAGTCATAATAACCCTTACATCATATTGACCTTGTTTAATCATCCCTCATCAAATGTTCATATATATGTATATATGAATATAAAATTCATACATATATAAGTCTATAAAGGCAAACCGACAACTATAGTTTAGGGACTGGAGTACAGAGATCAGCAAGCATAATGCAGCTTAGAAAAATGAGCTTGAAGTTTCTGATACGGTTCATTTTTATTGATGTCATTGTTCATGAATTTAGGGCAGATCTTCAGGACCTATTTAAAAATATCTCATAGACTATACATGCACATGCATGCATGTATACACAGACAACCTGTTTTCATTCAAACACAAGAGATAGCAAGCATGTCAAAATAAAGAAAAAATTATCTGTGACTTCTAAAACGTTAAAATGCAATAATAATCTTGTATTTTGTTTCAATATCACAGCTGGCATCCTGGTATGCTTTAATGGTTACGAACAAGATTCTGTAGGTAGCTACTTACATACGATTAAAATACTGATATTATTAAAGGCCATTCATAAAGCCTATAAGCACAGTAAAATCCAACCATCTTTGCCAGTGGGCGTAACAAAGCCTGTCTTGGATAATCCGTGCCTCAGGACGGTTTTGACCAGAAGTACTATGACAAAACTCAACTTCTTCAAAAATTGTCAGGAGCTCTTTCATCTCAAGATCTAAGGTTTTCACTGTCAAAAGTGATTAATGGCTTTGAAGCTTTCCTACAGTTTTGGGACAGTCAAGTTGAGGTTTCTACAGGCCAGGATTCAACAGGTGATTAGCACCTACTGGACTATCCTGGAACATCCTTGTTGTCAGCAGAGCCAAGCAGCAGTCCTTCCTGGAAATCCTTTTTTTTTTTTTTTTAAGGTTGCAGCTGAAATAGCTACGCAAATTAAAATGCTTAATTCTTGGTGTTTTCTGTTCCTGCGCTCCCTCTTCTGGCTTTCTAGAATTATTTAGCAAACATCTTATGCCCACATCATAAGAATAACTCCAGTATCAGTTGTAAAAGCATCAGCTGTAATGATAACACATGCTTTGGTAGCAGGCACCATAAAAGGGATGACTACTAAATACACAAGGAAACGGCCATAGCAGCCAAGCACTTCTGTACATACGTATTCCAAGTAAAGGTTCCCTGGGCTTTTGGAGAACAAAAATAATTCTACTATTGGTGCAATAGATGCAATACTGTGGATATTGGTTATGGATAACCAGCAGGCTTCACTGGAGCATGCTCTTCAGTTTCTAGTTTGCTCTCTCTCTTGAATGGTGCAATAGAATGCTATGCTTAAATTTGTCCCCATAAACCAGTAGAATTTTTTTCACAAATTTTCTTCTCAATTGTGTAACAATAGGATTGTTAAATAAACATTCTCCTGCACTGTTTAAAATCCAACTATTGTGGTAATATACAGCTGAAATCAATTTTAATGATTTTCATTGCTGAGCCTGAGAGAAAAATAAAAACATGGTGAACAAAATTTTGCATTTAAAGTACTGTTCATTCTTAATATTTTCCCAAACATCTTTCCTACCACTGTTTATATGTGCATTTATCTTCACAAACAAAGCCAGCCCCCCATGTAAGCATACTGGGAAACTGGTCCTGAGCTAATAGTGTAAAATGAGCTAAACAAAACTTTCTTGCACATCTTATATTTACAGTGCCCTTTTCTAAATTGTAAATGCTTTTTGCTTTCATTTCAAGCACCAAAATCCAGGTAACACATACAGAAAAAAGCCTCAGTATTACAGAAAGGGTTCAAATGCAAACCGAACAGCCATTTACTTGGTGTCAATATCATCCCTCTTTCAATAAACTCTGTGTAGCTGTAAGAAAGTCTAGAGGTGGTTTGATAAGTGTTTTCAGTGCATATAATAAGAATTATATTACATATGCACCTCACATTTTCAGTTTTGGAGTTCTACCTTAATAAAGCAGTATGAAAAGGTGCT
Organism: Nipponia nippon; assembly: GCF_047370975.1. NCBI lineage: Eukaryota > Metazoa > Chordata > Aves > Pelecaniformes > Threskiornithidae > Nipponia > Nipponia nippon. The sequence goes on along the minus strand of NW_028262290.1, from coordinate 115,181,686 downwards.
TTAAAATGTATACTAAACACAGGAACCAACACATTCCAGGTTAATGTGCTAAGGCCAGCTTCACTGCGGATTTTACCATTTGAGGAGGTCCTAAAACTCAATGGCTTTAAAGAAATGTCCCTTGATAGCGGGGAATTCCTGACACGGAGAAGTTTCAGACTGTTATGCAGAACCGTGATGTCTCCTGCCCCAGCTCCCCTGGTTCTCATTGCTGTCACCCACACCATGCGCCAACATGCGAGGTGCTGGAGAAAGGGTGAGCAGGCAGGCAATTGCCCTCTATTTCTGAACACGTGAAAAGGAGCTTCCATGTTTTTAAGGTGCACTTTTATCCCCTGTCATTTGGTAGAGTCTGCGCTCTAGTCCTATAAATATAGTAATGTGTGATTCAGGTGAGTCATGCCATTTATTGCCTTACACCGGAGTATTTGCTCAGATCTAGCGTATCGCTGACGCGGTGCATTACAGCCTAAGGGGAGAACCAAGTCCCGCTTCCTCTTCTGGAAAGCCCCCCAGCAATTCTGCTAGGTATAAAAGCCTAGTAAGTGGCTGCGGTACCTTTAGGGCAATGAGCCTTATAAATGTCAGCCGATGCATAACAGCAGTATTGTGGTCTGAGGACCTGGGTGTTGCAGGAGAGTGGTTTTATAGGAAATTACTGGGAATTAGTAACCTGCATAAAGATACTCTCATATGTAATTATTTGCGAGACTAGAGCCAGTAATTTTGCAAGTTTTCATGTATTGTGTGATAGTTCACAAGGAGCAGATTTTGCTATACCAGACAATAAAAGTTGCTATACCACAGCAAGGCTTCATAGCTATGCCATCAGTTCTTATCAAAGCGAAATGCACAGGACTTTGGGAAAAAAAAAAAAAAAAAAAAAAAAAGACCTCACCATCTGTAGTATTAGCAGTATGGTGTGATGGCTTGTAGTGCCATGCATTGTGTGTAGTCCGTACAGTAGCTGTGAGTGAAGGCATTTAAAAAAAAAAAAAAAAAAAAGAAGCAACCTTACTGACTGCTTTTCTTTTGGGGAGACTGAGAGCAAAAAGCAGAGATCCGCTATTTCACGTTTCCAGCGAGCGAAAGGCACGAGTCAGTCGGGCACTCATCTCACACCGGCTTTAAGGGCCCCGGGATGCCCGGAACGCCAGCCAGGGCGGCAGCCGGTACGCCGTACCCGGTACCCGCAGGCGGCAGGGCCGGTGCGGAGCGCGGGCGCTGCCGCCCTCTCCCGGCCGGGCCGGACCCGGGGCGCGGCGCGGAGCGTCCCGGGCGCGGCGGGGCTTCCCCCGGCCGCTCGCTCGCTCCGCCGGGGAAAGAGATGTCAGCCGCGGCGCGGCAGCTCTGAGGCTGCTCAGCGGCGGCGGCTCTCTGGGAAGAGAAGCAGCAACAACAACAAATAAACAGTTATTCCAAAGGCGACGAGGACGCCCCAGATCCCTCGTTAGGGACCGCAGGAGGAGGGACGCCAGCGGCGCGGCGCGGGGGAGAGGCGCGCCCGGGCGGTGCAGGGGCAGGTAGAGGCGGGGGGCAGGGCGGGGGGCGCCCCGCCCTCCGCCCGCCCGCAGGTGCTGCCGAGCCGCCGGACCCCCCCCGGCGGCGGCCGGCCCGGGGCTGCACGTCGCGGCCCGGCCAGCAGGAGGAAGGAAGAGGAAGTGAGAGCGGCGGCGGGGAGCCGCCGAGTGCCTCTGCGAGCCGCGGGATGGGATAGCGCCGGCGGCAGCGCAGCGAGGCGGCGGCGCGGAGCCCGGCTCCCGCGGCGGTGGGCGGCCAAGCGGCCCCGCTCTGCGCCGCGCCGCGGGGCGGGGGGCGGTGCTGCCCGCCCTGGGAGGTAGGCGAGCCTCGGGGCCGGCGGCGGGGAAGCGGCGGCGGGGCGGGTGGCCGGGGCGGGCTGCGGCGCTGGCCGGGCGGTGAAGGGGAGCGCGGGGGGCAGCCGGGGAGGAGGGACGGGACAGGACGGGACGGAGCAGGCGGCCGGCGAGCCCCGCACCTGCCCGCGGCGGGCGGCGGCAGCCGGTCCCTCGCCGCTGGGGGGGGGTGGGCGGGGGCGGCCGGAGGGAGCGGCCGCCGTTGCTGTGAGGAAGAGGAAGCGCAGCCTCGTGCTTGTCAGTGCGGCGGGGCCTCGGCCGGCGGCTGCGGGCGGTGGCGGGGGGGGGGGCCCGGCCCGCCTCGCATAACGGCTCCTCCCGCCGCCCTGCCCTCTCCGCCGGCCCGCGGCCGCTCCTTCCACAGCCGCCCGGCTCTCCGCGGCGCGACTTCGCCGGCGCCTCCTCCTCCGCCTCCTTCCCGCTCCGTCCCCTCTCCCTCAGCCCCCTCCCGTGCCCCGGGCGGCCCTGCCCGCCCCCGGCTGCGCCTGGTGGTCGGAGGCCGCTGGTGAGGGGCGGCGGGCGGGGGCCGCGCACCTCCGGGCGCCGCCGGGGGGTGAGTGGTGGCGGGGCCTCGCCTGCCCCGGCGGGACCGGCGCGTCGCTTCGCGGTGGCGGGTGGCCGGGAGGGCGGGCGGGCGGTTTTGGGGGCACCGGCCTCGGCAGGTCCCGCCGGGGTCAGGGCGCGGGGTCAGGCTCGGGCGGAGGCTGCGACCGCAGCAAGTGTCCGCACCGCCGCGGGCGCCGCTCGGGAGGAGAAAGCTCAACTTTGGAGCAAGTGCATCCCTGCCGGCAGCCGGGCTCCCGGCTCGGCGTTGGTACCCAGCCGCCTCCTGCGCGGGCATGCCTCCCCCCCGACCTGGCCTTCGGGAGCTTTTGGCGGGGGGGTGTATGTGGGGGCGTGTGTGTGTGTGTCTCTCCCTAAGTTTGTGCTCATACAAGTGATCAAACCGCTGATGAGTTTCAGATGAAACGATGGTTCTGAAATGTGGGTGGTGATTATGCAAAGCCACGGTGCGCAGCCTTGTGTGAAGCAAGTGGGTATCAAAAAGTGAAGTTTTAAAGGTTTCTTGGCTCGAAGCCTTTATAAAGTTTATTTTGAATATCTTTTCCTTGCAGAACTAATACAAGTGTCCAGCTCTCCCCCGAGAATGGTATAAAGTAAATATAGGAGTTCCTGAAAAATAACAGTGAGTACATTTCAAATCAGCAACGTTTTGTTGTTAACTTTATGAGAAAACCTCTTAACCTGCCAAGGCTCAAAATGTGCAACAAACACATTGAGAGTGCCAATGATAATAATAGTGTAGGAAATGTACCCTGTGTTAATTGCTTTAGTCTAAACATGGTTGCCTGTGAGCTGTATTTCATGATACAGCACTTACGGTGCAATTTCAGTAAGGGATGTTTTGAAGTATATTCATAAGGAAATGGGTTTTCTTTTGCTTTTGTCACTCAGCTGCCTGACTGCCCCCGGTTAAAATATTTATCATTTGGAAAGAGGGGGAAATTGAGTACGAACTGTGCAGAGTCCTGTATCTGTGACTGGAGGACGTTGTTTCCTCCTCTTCCCCTTAGCTCTTTCTCCCCCTTTCCCCCAAATGCACACACACACGCATGCCAGCTCGTCTTCAGTTATATAACCTTGTAGGCATTTATGGATCATTCATTGTTCGCATTAGTCCCATTCTTTCCATGTCATTCCTGCTTGATTGAGTGACTTACGCAGAATGTTACAAGGTAAAGAAAAATATATTTGAATTTTCATAAAGTTCTTCCAGTTTGAGCTGCAAGTTTGCTTTCTTTGAAGGTTTTCTTTCCCTGATTTCCCCCCCCCCCCCCTTTTTTTTTTGGAGCTGTATAAGTAGGTGCTAGGCATCTAATCTGATGACGGGCAACTAGATAAGAAGAAAGAAGAACAGTGGTGACAGTTTGCTGGTAAAAGTCCCTCTTGTGTACTGTTAGGAAAATATCCATTAACACACATTTCATAAAGCTGTTAAAAGTACTGCAGCAACTTTTAAAAACTCACTAGTCAGAGAAAATAAAGATTAATATGGCTAAAACATAAACATGATGTGAAATGAGTATTATTGAAAGTTACTGTCAGTGCAGTCTGTGGATCAGAGTGTGTGATTTGATGAGTCTAGAGGTGTACCTGATTCACAGTTTATTCATGCCAGGGGGGTTGCATAGGGGTAGTTGACTTTCCTTTGTCTCCTTTTGTAATTTGTTTGAAATTCACTGTGCAGTACCACACACTTGTCTTCTCTGTAGCTTGCAAGTTTGCTATGAGTGTCATTATCTGAAGATTTTTGTGTAATAAAGAATGGGGGGGGGGGGGGGAGGGGGAAGAGAACCAGTTTCTGTACTTACTGTTTTGGTATTTTTCCTTATATTCTCCATATGCCAGGAAAAACTTTAGGTGTATGATTCAGATGGATTTTGATGAGGGGATGGGAAGAATTCTTACCTACTTATTCTGTAGCAGTCTTACATGGTCACTGAAAGTATCTGCAGTTCAGTAGTCATTATTATATAACCTGACTGTGTTCTTAAAAGCAAGTAATTCTGTTTCCTCACTGTTCAAGTGCAACATATTGTATATGTTGTCCTAAGAAGTGATTTTTTTTTTAATGCCCCTTTGCCCTAGTATTCACAAAAAAAGCTTATTATGCTACATGAAGGTGTAACTGTTGCTGAAGCACTGCTGTGTGCGTTGTACTTCCTGACAGCAGTGCTGTTCTGCAGCGAACTGCCGATCGAGAGTAACGTGGTGCTCCACCCTTCCTTCCGCTCTTTGTTTTATCTACCTAGTAGAAGTCCCTTTGATTTTAAGGTTTGGACTCACAGACATGGTTTCACACAGTGTCCAGCCTACAAAGTGGTGTTGAACTATGATCTCATGTTTTCCGTGTTGATACACACGTAAGATGTGTGGCTTTCTTCTTCTGATCCTCTAGATGGGCTCAGTATGTGATGGAGTGAGAGGCTAATGTCTATAGATTTAACCGTAACTAGGAAAAGGTTTCCATAGATCTCTGCCAGTGCACCTGCACGCTAACATGCAGTGTCCTCCTGTTCCAATGACAGGCTTCTTTTTTGGATATATTGCCAACTGCAACGTTTCTAATTCTGTGATTCTCAGATAAGGATTTGCTTGGGACTTAGCTGAGGCCATCAAGTACAGATTTCCTCTTGAGCTGTGACTCTACTATCACTTGATTTTCAGTTTCCTCAAAGTAAATGATCTCTTTAAAGTACAGGAGCTCTCTTTGTCACGCTGTGGTGCGGACGTGCAGTATGTCCTTGTATTAAAAAAAAAATGTTTGTAGAAGGTGATGGGGTTTTGGGAACCCTGGAGACTAGAAAACATCACACACCCTTGGAGCCAGCAACAGTACTGTTGCCTCTTCTGGTTTATTTCTCTGCACAGTTATGCCTGGGTCTAGGAGACTTTCTCCTCTGCGGTATCCCTGCACTGTCCTGAAAGTACAACTTAGAGGGAGAATGAGTTGGTCGGGTTTGCCTCCCTGTTCAGTCATTATCCTATTAAAAAGGAGATTTCAAAAAGAGGTTTTATGGTTATGAAGTCTTTGTGGTTTGAACACTTGTGACTAGAAATGGCTTTGTAATAGCCATCAAACCACCATTCAGTAAGGTCTGTGCTGTATCTTTAAAAGATTTCCCTGCTTTGAATGCGTTTTTTTGAAAAAGGTTCTTGTATTCGTGGCAAGAGGAACGTGCCAAGTACACGTTGTTAAACTTGTGTCAATTTAACAGAGCAACTGTTTAAAGGATTTCGGATAATTTTCCTTCTACTTTTTTTTTTTTTTTTCCTTTCTTCTCTCCCCTTCTTCTTTTCTTTTTTTTCCCTTCTCTCCAAATATAACACTGGAAAAGGAGAGAAAGAGAAACTAAAAGCAATTGGCAGAAGCCAGTATGTTGGCAGGCATTTGATAGTACGGATCGTAAGAGGTGATAATATATATGTGACACTTAACATAAAATAAACTGCATACATATGGTGTTACAGAGATGAATGGAAGAATAATCACAAAATTGTGAAGCTGTCTTTCAGTCAGCATTTTTGCATCAAGCTGTTTGCAAGGATTTGGTTTTGTGGTGTGATCTTTCATTATTGCAAGTGTTGCGAGGCACAAAAGAGAGATTGAAGGATAATGTCACAACCTTTCTGCTAGTTTCCTCGGTTTTCTGATCACTGTTAACACTTAAGAGGAGTATGAATGAGAAGTCTATGCCACAGGGGATAGATAACGTGTTTCTTCTCTCCGTTTCAGATCTGACAGAGGTAAACCTCTGTGTTATGGGCAGGTGCTAAGTGGCTGGTGCCACCTGTGTGGTACCCATCAGTAAGCTACTAATTTCTCAAGCTGCTGAGTAGATCGGTTTGTAAAGCGCATGCTTGTGCTTGAGAGCAAGGTGAACAGTGGCTGCAAGGAGGGGGAAGTTAGTTGTGAGAGAGTGGAAATGACGGACAAGCCATTTTTATGTTCAGCAGTAAGCTGCACTGTGAAGAAGACTTGAAGCCACTGCTGGTAGGGGTCCCCTTAGGAAAGTGTTCTAGCTTATGTACAAATGAACTCACTTTGGTACATTTCTAGTGAGCAGCCTTTGGAGTTCCTTAGAAAGCTGAATATACTACCTGAAGATGTTATGCAAATGTGATAAGCGACCTATTCTTACTGCTTTTGAGGACATAGGTCTACTTACTGGTGCTTCTGCTGTGCTCCATTTACAGTAAAATAACTCTGCAAAACTCCACAGGAGCTAGCAGTAGCGCAAGGGAGGGAGTGGGAACTACCAGTCAATGCTGAGGGAAAAGGTTTCCTCTTTCAGATTGGATTTGGTTGATTTAAAGTGTTTGTTAAACAGCATCTTCAGTAAAGAGGCTGGGGAGGAGGGGAAATAAGAAAACAAATTGTTCCCAAACAGATCTGTTCCAAAATAATAGCTGTGTCCTAGCTGTTTGTGTTTTCTTGTCCTTTGCTTCTGCTTTCCCTCTGGTTTTTATGTCCCAAAGTTAAACTCTCCTCATAATTTCTTCTTGTGTGTTTGCCACCTCTACCTTGGTACCTTATTCTTTGGTCTTTGATGTATTTATTTATCCCAACTCTCATGGTTTCACTGACTTTTGTTCAGTCCTTAAATTCTTCCCTGGGCACCCTTAGGTTATTATTCAAACAATTTTATTTAAGATTTGCAAGAAAAGCTGAGGACTGAAGCGTGTATCACCTCCTATGTTCTTTCAAAGTCTCTAGCTCAAAGTGTTTATTGTACAGCCCTAATTTATGGGGGGCATATGAAGTGTGAAACTGTCTCTGAAATATTGCGTCATCAGGGACCGAGTAATTTTTTTATCAGCTACATGAATACATACATGATAATCTGGCTTTTTTTCTTGTTGAGCTTGCTTCAACTGAAAGGGAGGATGGGTCACTGCTTCTAAGACAACTTCAGATTCTGGAGATGCAATGGCTTTAAATTCCCATTCGTTACTACAGCAGAGAATGCTTGCTTGAAGGTGATCTGATTTCCCATAGCTTTTTGCCAGTCGGAGAGTGTGTGTGAACATGGACAAAATGCCCTGTGTGGACCTTTTTTCCCTTAATGTATGAAGCTGACAACCTGTGGATCAAATACATCCAGCGCTTTGAAGTTAGAAAAAAGGAGGGATATGCAAGGTAGGGCAACGGGCTCAAATAATGCCATCAGCACATCAGCCTTCCTCCTTTGTTTGAAATATACAGTTCCTAGGACTAAATGGCTGTTGCTATTCAGAGGTGTTTTTCTTCTAGCTCATTGTCAGCTTGACAGTAAGAATGGGAAGAGTCAGGGCTCCTAATTTAGTCTGTTAGAAGCTTCTGTAAAATTAAGCATGTAGTTGTGTCTTCCCGTGACAGTGCACATGCTGTAAGTAGAATATACTTTGTGTATTTATTTGCTGACTTGGAGCCTATATCTGTTTCTTCTGATGCTGACTTGATCTTTTACGTAGTAATAGGAGATGCATAAATGTTGTGAAGATAGGAGAATGATTTTTACTTTAAAAAAAATTTAGCTAAAACAATTTTTGCTATGTTCTGGAGTGATGGAAAGAGTTTAGCAAAGCCAGTATTTCAATAAACTTCTACAAAATGCAGTTGTTTTAACACTTTCTTCCATAGATATAGAACTATCTTAGCTAACTATTCATATATTCTTAGTACATGCATGGATTCTGGTGCTTGAATTTGTAGCTGAAGTGAAAATATTACTTGCCTATTTTTCTTTCTCTTCAGCCAATGTACGTGTGTCGTATAGTCCGGCCGAAGTGTAAGGGATATGTGGGTCTTGGCAAAGATCCCTCACGTGAGCAGTTCAAGCTTTTGTCTGGCTAGACTGGCAATCTGCTGTATACTTTGTTGAATCTTGCTGGAGTGACTATAGTCGGTTAAGTTGCTGCTTCGTATTTTAAGAGAGATGGTAATCTATTGAGATAGGGTGATGGGGAATTTATAAGTATTCACATAATACCCTCTGGCCAGACAATAAAGTTGATTTGCACATTTCTTCTTGAATAATAAGAAGAGAAAAATGGCTATGACACAGGTTGGTATAATACAATTTTTACTCTTAGTGCCAGCGCATGTATCTATTACATTCCAATACAGTCTTTTCCATTGCTTTGCTTTCTGGAATACAATTGCACATTAGTTTTCATACCAATGGTCGTGGCTTCAGCTGGAAATTGAAACCTGATAAGTATTGGCTTGGTACATGGACTTTTGGACAAACTTTTTCAATAACACTGGGCCAAACCAACTCAAAAAAAAAAAAAATGTTCCCCAAACGTAAGTACTGGTCCTTGCATTCTGGAAAGGATATCTGGTATACCCTTTGGTTGCTAGGCTTTTAAAATGCTGTAGTATTGGTGTTTGTCTTTTTTTTTTTTTTTTTTCCCATCACAAGTTTTCTTTTTTTTTTTTTTTTCCTCCTCCCTTCAAGCACCAGGGCACTCATCTGTTGAAGCTCTACCCCCTGTGGTTCAAGTACATTCCTCCTATCAACCTTTTCACCCCACCTCCCACTGTCCCTCTTCACACATACTCTGACATCTCTTCTGTTCACCAAACTCACAAAATTCAGGTCTAGATGTGGGGTCTAATTCTGAGCTATGCTTTATGTAGGTCTATAATCTTCTCGTATAGATATACATACAAGTTTCTTGTTGTGCTTAACCTTCTTTTCCTGAAAAAAAGCAGAAAACTTGAGCAAATGAGAACTTCCATTGGAGAGCAAACGACAGAACATTTGATGTGGTGGTTGTTAACTGCTCAGGAGAAGATTGTAAAGGGGGAAAAAAGACCCCACCAACCAAAAAGCCTACAAAGCCAAAAGAAAATGTAAGATCTTTCCCACTTTGGACCACTTAATGTAATTTTAACCATATCTATGGCAAGTAATTAAAGATTTGACAGCTAGTGCCAGTTCCAGAAAAGGAAGAAAAGCGCATGAAAAATGGTCCACATCTTGAACAAAAATACCAGTTTGTTTTTTTTTTTTTAAATTGTAACTAATGTTAGAAGTAGGACAGTTTATGCAGTCTTTTTTGAAAAGACTAATTTTCGTATTTTATAGCCAAAAGTGAAATTTTTACAAAAGTGCAATTGTGGAAAGCAATATGTAAAATTTGGAAAGGGAAAAATCATTTTTTCTGCCCTGTGCTGCTCTGAGCCATTCTCTGTCCTGGCTTTCTTCTCTGACATATTTGAACTTGGCCTATTGAAATTTCTGCATCTCTTCTTCCCTCCGTATAAAATGCTGGTGATTTCAGTCTATGTTTCTTGGGTTTGCCTTAGCTTGTAACATGCATGGCACCTTTCATAAAACTTTCTAATATGCAATGACCTGGGCTTTTATTTCTTGACCTGCCAAAAATAACCTGTATTTTTCCTTCAGCTACCTTAGGAAGTTAGCTTGTTGGAAGAGCATGTTTGTGTAACAACAAGAGTCGGTAGCATTGTGCTGTGTTGGGATGGTTTTCTGGAAGGCAGAGGTTTCAAAGACTTCATCCCCTGCAACTGCGAATGAGTCAGAAAACACATTATGGTAGAGAGGTGTGCAGAGGGAGAAGGGAAGAAAATAATCTACATAATTTTAAATACAAGTTGGAATTTGAGTTCTATTTTAAAACACAGACATAAATAAAATGGTCTTGGGCTATTTGCACTGTAATTTTAAATTGATTTCCTGGCTCATGTGCCAGAGGGATCAAAACATCCACAATTCAGTGGTGGTGGTATGGGAATTCAAATTAAAACAGTATGTTGTAAGATTTTTTTGTTGTGTTTCAAATCTCTTAAATTTTATAAAATTATTCACCTCAGTCTAGAGATGGCGAGGCTTTTAGCTTTGAATTAATTTTCTGTAATTAATATATGAAGGTTGAAAAAGCAACTGTGCTGGCCTATGGGCTACTTTTCTGTAATTAAAGGAATGACGAGATGGGGGGAAAAAAGGGGAGAGCAAGCAGTCAGACTTCCCTCCCCTAAATGGATAAATAGGGAACCACCAAACTAGACTAGAAAATCAAACTTAAGTCAACCTGCAGATCCTTTGTTTCCAAGTAATTGTTCTTGCTGTGTTCACTGGTCCCCATAAGCTTGACTAAGGGGATAAGCCTTGCTTTCCTGTCTTGAGGCTTTTCTCTCTTGATCTATTGAAATTCAGGGTGGAGGGCCCCCTTTAGAGAATGTCCTGTCGGTAGCTGTTTCCTCTACAACAAAGAGGCTCCAGCTGTGGATATGGATTGAAGAGAGAGGTAGCCTCTCAGGCAAACAATTTGGAGTCATTTAGGAAACCAGTAGTTTTAATTTCATTTGGAAATGGTAAGCTTGAGTCAGTGCAGGTTTTGGACCACTGATGTCCGGCACTTGAATTCAGACAGTACCTGGGCAGGCCCAGTGTGTTCTGCTACAGGTTCCGTTTATGAGATATGTAACTGTAATGGAATTACATGATGCGGGTATGTAGTTTTAACGTGATGGAAGAGACGGTGTAAGTCACTGGTTTGACATTGGAAAGATGTAGTTTCAGTCTTTGCATGAGGTAAAGACTGGTGCCCTGAGTGCGTGCATCCTCAGGACAGCTGCTCTGCCACGCTTCAACGCTAGCAGTGTTCCCACAGGAAGGAGAGGAGAATTCAGGTGTGCCACTTAAGTGCGAATTCTGGTGAGAAGTAGTAGGCATAACCCCAGTCAGAAGGGCAGATAGAGTTTTTTCTGCATCTTCTATCTTCTTCATCCCAGTCTGTTTCAGCAGCTTCATCTTTTTTGAGCTACCCAGCCATTAGTTATGCATGTATAATTACAGCTATGCATGTAATTAACTGCATTATCAGTATTAGCCAAAGGGAAAGTGTTGTGTGTGTTAAGCACGGTAGTCCATGTGTGTTGTCATTTCATATGCATCTTAAATGAGACAAGAGGCATTACTTAAAGAGAAGCCTTGGGAGAAAAGTATCTTTTTAAAAAATTAATCGGGATCTATTGTTTTGACAAAAGTAGTACCACTGAAAGAGTAATCAGTTGTGATGTAATACCATTAGCTTGTGAGAGCTGCAGCAAGATCTCTTAATCCACAGTATTTACTGAAAGGGACAGGTAAGTCTGGTATGGTCAGCAGAGATACTTGATCTTTACTCATTCTATGGAGAAGTTACAAGCGGGAGCAAGGCATGGGTGTGTTCTGTAGTGATATAGATAACCCGAAGCAGTTAGAAAACTTGGAGATTGTTTGGAGCATCTTCTCAATGTTAAGTTAAAGATAAAAGGGTAGATAGTAGGCAGAATGCAGGCATAAAGGGATATATTTGCAAGCTATTTTCTGAGTAAAAGCTGGGGATTTGCCTTCCCTACAGAAAGCATAGATGGTATGCATCAGCAGTGGTAACTCTTGTTCTCTCCTACTGTTTTTCCAATTGTAATACGAAGTTACTGCTGTAGCTGTAGTGCCTTGGTGAGCTGATTCAGCCTAACTGGGCAGAGAAGATCTACGATCAATTCTTTTCAGATAGAGGCAGAAGTTAACTGCTCAGTCTACCAAATAATGGTAGAGGAGCTCCCATCAAACACTGGGAGGAGCACAGGGCAGCTCTGTTTAGGTCAGGCTGTCCAGTATTTGTGTTGAAAAAAAAATCTACATATCAACTGTAGGTACAAATTCGGGCACTCTTTGGGTGTATGCTGAAAGCAAAGAAAAAAGTATTTAAAGTTTGGATTCGTTTTGAGATGTCTGCTATTGTTTGTTTTCATTTCTTAACCTGGTGCTGGCACAAAGCCTCATGAACATGAAGTCAAAGAAAAGGGGGATTTTTTAGAAGGCACTTTGTCAACAGATGTGAACAAAGGTGGTTTTAAAGTGTTACTGAACCATTGACACAGCCTCTTAAAGGAGCGTACTGAGAGACTCTCTGGAAACATCTAGATTTCATGAAGGGAAGGACCATCAGCTCTGTCTTTCCTCACTGAAAGAGAGCTGATTGTTCCAGTAATTCTATAGGCAACAGCGCTGTCTCTTGGACTGTAGTTTCTGTGTGTTATAAAGGTTGTCCATAGATGAAAATCACTAAGTAGCAATATGATTTAGTTGAAAAAACCCTAATTCTTGGCATTCTCTGTAATTCTCTGTTTTATATTCATACCGCTTCCATGTCTGGATATCTACACTTAGAACTGAAAAAATATGAGTTTATTTTGCGAAAGAACAACTTAATCTGGAACTTTTTGTTGGCTTCATGGAGAGAGCTGTGCAGGTGGTTATCTTGGTCTCATGCAATGAAAGCTGGTAATAATTTGCCATAATATTTCCAATAAAAATGTTAACCAAATAATCCTGAACTGCTGGCATAACTCAGTTCCTCCTGCTGACATAACACATTTCAGTTCAGTGGTGTTAAACCACTAGAGAGTTTGGCCTTTAGAAGAGGAAGAAAGAGAATTATCCTATATACACAGTGCTGTAAATGTTGACTCTTCAGTTCTAAGCAGTGTGTAGCCTCGTTGTGCAGAGAATCAGTCCATGGGTTCATAGTTCAGCACTTAACAGTGTTGAATGAAAAAATTAGTTCAAAAAAAGGAAGGTGCCTTCCTTGAATTGTATGAGAAATTGATACAGACTGTTAAAATATTGAGAGTTACTTTTTTCTTTCTAAGGTCTAACACTGGTCTTCAGCTACTTCTGACCCCATTGAGGAATTCAGGAAATCAGTGAAAGTTGAGGGTGATACATGTGATAATTGCAAAGACTTTTGCTATTTGCGGTACAATTTGGATACCATAAGGGAAGAAGCTGTCTGCTTCTTTCTCACTGGTATGCTACTAAAGCAGAACAATTGTATTTAGGAAGAGAAGGACCTTCTCTGATTTTGTGTTAGTAGAGTAACTGTGTCTTAGGAGCAGCGGTTTACCCTTGTACACAATGAGATTGGGTTGCTGAAACATTTGCATAAAATAATGCATCTTCCTGCAGTAATTCTTTTAAACTATTTCTGACAAAAAATAGCGTCTTTCTGCAGTTGTCAATGGTTTGCCTTGTACAATTGTCAAAAGAAGAGCAAGAGTGTACTGGGAAGAACCAGCAGAAATCTGTAGCGTTTGGCCTCGCCATTTGCTTCTGTAGAAACGGTAAAATTACTGGAGTGTTATTTACGTCTGTGGGTATCTGAGATCCACAATGTAATGTCTTTTCCTTCTTTTCTGCAGGGCATTTTTATGTAGGTAGGAAGAGCAGGTGCTCGTTGCTGGTGAAAGCCATTGTATGCTACCTGCCCCTTTGGAAGCAAGAATTTATGTGCTTTTATTTAAAAACTGCCAATGCCAGCGGCATTTTTTTTTTTTTTGTTCTCCTTTTAAAAACCATGTCTTGGACTTCCTTATCTCCTGTCACAAAAAAAGAGATTGTTCAGTTTCGGGCTCTTTGTTGGAGCTGTACTGCCAGGAGCCTTCCTGGCCTCTGGCGCTATCAACAGAAAATGCTGCTCTTGAAAGAATGGAGTATAGTTTAGGCGAGGGGAGGGGGGATACCAAGACTGGCAGCGAAGGGCAGAACTTGGCATTGCAAAGAAATGGCTGAAAAAAAAGGTTCATGTTCCTTGAAACTTTTTACAATGGTAGAATGAGGTTAAATGAAGGAGGAGAAGAGAGAAATAAAGCAAGCAGAAGGGGAAAGTGTTAGCAGGCCCCAAAAGGGGGGGGGGGGAGGGTATTGTCAAGTTTATTTAGGCATCGTCTTTTTTGCAAGATATGCCTGGAACAGGTTTTTGGTCATCCATAGTGTTTTAGTTTAGTGATTTAAATCTATGCAGTACATAATTACGTATTTTGGGTTTTCTCCGTTCACTCAGCCGCACAAGCTTAGTCTGTCAGGGGTATGGAAATTGAGTTTGAATATTGCTGGGCAGTAGTGTAACTTCTATAACGTGACTCTGAAGAATGGAAGAGTGATATATAATGGCACATTCATCAGGTAAGTATTCCTCAGTAACACCTCGCTTCTCCACAGCTTTAATGCATGTTTATTTTTATATAATGTATTGTCCAACTGTGTGCAAAATCTCTAGCTGGTGACAGGGCAGGACCATAACTTGTTCATAAACAACCTTTGCCTCCTCTGGAGTGAATGATGAAGCCCCGTTGCAACTTGGATTGTCCTGCGGGTCAGGAGCCATACAAACTGGCTGTTATCTCGGAACCATCACTCTGGGCTGTTTTTATTTTTTTTTTTCCTTCTCCCCATCCTTTCTGTCTGTTGATGCAGAGCCTGTTTGAGTCCTCAGCAGACAGCATTATGGGTTGTCTACCATAAGGCTGCAGTGGGAGTAAGGAAGCTCTTGAGCTAGGAAGCTCTTGAGTTTTTAAGGCCAATCCTAGATTATTCTGGGTCTTTTAAGGTGGGTGGGTGTGTGTGAAGACAGGAAGGATTCTTATTCCCGTTAAATTACAATGAAATATGCACTTAAGTTTTGTTTTTTTGTAAGTAATCCTGTTGATTCTGCACAAACCAAGACACATATGGGTCATATTCTTTTTTGCTGTACAGGCATGAATAATGATGGAGAAAATAAATGCATGGGTCAGATCAGCTGAGTGGGAAGCACCCATCTTATGCAGCTATGCTTCTGACAATAGCTACTTTCTAAACAGCTTGGAAGGTCTTCCTATGAAGATTTTTGCTATTTAGGAGACAAGATTGTAATTTGCATTCAGGAAGCGTTCTTTTAATCAAAATATTTGGCTTTTCTATGCATGCATGCGTGTGCATGTGTGCAAACACGCAGTATGACAGTGCAGTAGGGCAGTAGGGTCTTTGCTTATTTTTTTTAATGGTTGTGAATGTTAAAAAATTAGCCATTAAACTGTAGATGGAAACTGAGTTCCTGCAAATGTAATGGAAACGGTGCTTGGATAAAGGACACAGGCACATGGCTGTGTTCTTTATCAAAAATCTGAATTCTGCTGGATTGATGGTTTTCATCTCATTTCACTGACTTTTGGCCCTGAGAATTTTATATAGCTAATAAATTAAGCCACTAGTGGATTATTTGCTATTCATTTCAGAAATCCACTATGCTATAAAAATCATAATGTCTGTCTCATAGTAAGGATGAGCATTACGCTGCAGCAGTTGGGTGTCTCGGGTGTGCAGTGAGGCACGGCGCCAAAGGCAGGCTGCTCCTCGGTGCTGTAAGCACACCGTTGGCTTGCAGTTGTTGGAGCATGATTGCTTGGATTGTATTGTTGCTCTTAGAAAATGTTGGGTGTTGGGTTTTGTTTGCTAAGTATCTGGCGAGTGTCCCCTTTTAAAGCTTGAACACCATTTGCAATTAAGGGATAATAGTATATTTTCTTGAAAGCTGAAAGTGAATGAAATTAAACAGTCCTTCATGCTGTTCTGACTTCTGCATTAGAAAAGGATGCTGGGTATCAGGGTAATAGGCAGCACATCTGAAAATTTTCTCTAAATGTTGTGCAAGACCTGTGAAATGAGTGGTTCTCCAGAGTGTTAAAAGAGAATAAAGTTTTATTGCTTGCTGTAAAGCTACTGGTGGAGGGAGTAGTTACACTAAAGCAAGATGAAGTTTAAATTTAAACCAGCCTGCCTGCGCTGGTCCATGTAGATAGATCCATGCAGATATAATACTTCTGAAATAAGCACCTTTTTAGAAGGTCTTGGAGAGGAAAGGCAGCGAGTTACTGTTTAGATTAGTTCAGGGGCTTTTGGATTAATTTAGATTCTTTCCTTACACTTGCTCTTGAAGAGGAGCCATACTGACTTAAGCATGTAGCATTTTGCTTTAACTACAAATTTTACCATGGAGGCAGACAAAATGAGGAGAAAGAAATAAATGTTTGCAGATATAATTTGTTGTCCTGACTATTCTGGCGGTTCTAAATATCAGCAGTGCGTGGAGAGTTGCTGGCAGGCCCTTTACACAGTGTACAGCTTCAGCAGCGTGGCTGCCAGTGAAGCCAGCAGCTTGCTAATAACTGACTAATCGTTTCTGTCACACCTGCACAAGCCTTTCTATCTCTCCAAAACACATTAGCATTCATGAGAAGTTACTGAACCACGATGAATCACAAACACATTTTAAGTAATTCTTTTGTCATTCTGCTTGGGCCAAGTACACCTTTCCTAAACAATACCTTATTTTTCTACCCCATAGAACCTTTTATTTTTTTAGTCAGAGAACTGAAAATCAGAGAAATGAAACTGTTGTGTATTCAAGTTTACTTTTTAATACGGGCTTTGTACCCCCACTTCTCGCTTTTTACCTCTGAGCTCCATCATGTGATTAGATTAAAAAGCTCTGGTCTGTGCTGGTTTTGTTAATGCAGTAATATGGCTCAATCGCATAATGTGACACATTAGATGTGAAGCTTTGGATGCCAATTCTGTCACCTCCCTGGGTGTTCACCGGCTAACAGCTGGTTTCCACGGCGGTCTGTGTCCACCTCAGTATTGCTCATTGGGTCAGATGATGGTTACTGAAACTGCATGGGAACTCCACAAGCCTTTTCCATATGAGAGAGCCTGTGCTATTCCAGGATCTTGCTGTGATCTCACCAATACGTGACTGCCAAGCGCTTAGTTTGATTTACTGTTCTCATTTTCTATGTCGACTTAGGCAATCATGAAAGGAAAGATTAAATCAGAGTGGGAATGACTATGCAAATAACTGGTGGAAATGTAAGAATGAACAGCAACAGCTATAGAGATGTTTAACTTCAGATATTTATTTGGAAAATTGATCAAAAATGCCATGTTTTGCTGGGACTGGAAGGAGATCTTGTACAATGAAATGGAAGTATTAACTGAAATCTCATATAAGAGAGAACTTCAGGTGTAATTGTGTTTGTAACTTGATGTTTCCAGCATCCATAAGCCGAGGCTTTAGGATGGATTTCTACTGGCAAAATGTTGTAGTAGGTGTGGAGAGCAAGAAGGGCTCCTATTTCAAAAGTTGGTTCATCACCCCACCCTCTCAGTTTTTAGCTTGGTACCCTTAGAAACAGCAAGGGATTCTGTTGCTCGTATGTATGGGATCTGTGTCTCTTTTCCCCGTTCCCCTCTACAGTAACTTTTAAATTGTCAGCTGATTCCAGCCAAGTCAGCAGAGCAATAGAAGTCCCAAAGATGCAAATTTCAGACAGGTTCTGTAAAAGTAGGAAACTGGATAGAGCAGAAACTGTAAGGGAAAGACTCCAGTGTGATCTTTATTAAACAGCTGGAAACCTGCACCGGGGATTCAGATGGGTTTGCCTTAGCCCTGCTGCTCACAGGAAAGCTGTTTGCTTTGCTTGGTTAGACAAATGTATGAGAAAAGGAATCTCTCACTTTTTAAAGGAAAAACAAAATGAAAAGCCTGTAAGACGAAGCTTGTGCTAAAACCAGATTGCCATCTCATAATTTACCTAACTTCTAATCTGAAACATTTTACTGTACACAAAGCTTCACTGTTAGATTAGTTATAAAGGGTCTTCTAGATAAGTGAGATTCACGCTGCTCTAACACTTTCATCAAAATGTTTAAATAAAAATATTTAGGAGCACTTACTTTAAACAAAAACTTCAAAACTGAAGTGAAGCACTATATTTTATTCGCTTTTAGGCAGTCCTGTGCTGATCATACAATGAAAGAGCAGAATTGGGGGGTAATACTGCTAACGAAGGAGACTTAACAAAGACATTAAAAAAAAGTACTGTGTGTCCATATGGGATAGTGCTGTGCAGATGGTAGACAAATACAGATGAAGAGTTATAAAATCTTGCTTTACTGGGGAACTCAACTAAAAAGAAACTTTTTACTGCCCAGGAAGGATGGATTACAAATTAATTTTATGTGTTTGATAGGGAATCTTTTGGAGCTTGAAAAGATCCTAAAGCACGAACCCATGCTGGTTAGTTTTGCTGTAACTGTAAAGTCCACAGATTGTTTTTTGTCTCTTTATAAATATTTTAAATTCTACAGGGATGCAGAAGGGAAGTAAAAACTTCCCTGCACGTGATGGTTAAGGAAAATAGGATGTTAATTGTTTCCAAATGCTGGCTTGCTCATTAGGTAGAATTTATTACTCATCTCCAATTGGAGGAGCCATGTAAATTCAGATGGCCAGTGGCCAACGAGGCACCAGGTCTGGTGAAGTCGTCTTAGAGCTGGTCTGGTAGTAGCTTCTGCCATGGCTTTCCTCAGACCTCAGCTGGTGGCTTAGTTCTTCCTTTTGACCTGCAGCTAGCCAGGGGCCTGACCAGGCTGGCTTTTCCAGCTGGAACTGGGAGAAAGAATTTGGGAGTTTTGGTGCTCCTCCCGGCCACTAGTACCATTGCTTACTTCTGGTACCTGTTCATAGATGAAATGAATAGGTGCTGTAACTCATAATCTTTTTAATTTTTTAAATAATTAGTTCCTCTCCCCATGCTCAGCATAAATTCCCTCTTCGATTTGAGGAAAGTGCATTCCCTTGAGTTTGTCACGTGTCTCTCCATTCTAACTGTTGGATTTATTAAGTACCTTTTTTTTTTTTTAGTGATACTATTATTTTCTAAGCCCTTGTGGCATCAAGACTCATGGACTGTTGTAAAGTACATCCACTGATTGAATTGTAGCTGTAACTGCTGTCTGTGTTTTTTAGTCCATTCCAGTCCTGGCTGCCTTTTTTGCTCTAGTCTCTGAGGTTTTGGTCTTTTCTGCCCGAAGTGTTTAAATTCTCACATGTCTATTTCATTTACAGTTCTTAAAATCAGATTTATTTTCAAAGTCCTTTTTGAGAAGGAATGTGTGGGAATGTGTGTGTATAAACCATAAAAAATGTTAGTCCCTTGGGAACCACATCGTTTTATGGTTTGTGTTCCTACCTACTGATATCTGTAACTAGGCCATGCTTTCCTTTCTTTCCTTCCTCCCCGCCCTTGGGGAACACTATTTGAGGTGAACTTTCTTCCTTTAGGATTTTGAATCCCAGTCAGAGCAGGATTATTCATCTTTTACAGACATTAATTCTGAGTTACCGCTTCTGTAGCAGCCCTGAATATTATATGCCTCTTCTGGGTTTGTGGGTTAATGTTAATTTAATGCAATTATTTTCAGCTACTGTCTTTTCCCTTTAAATCCTATACTCTGCTATGCTAAGCTAATGAAACACAGCTATTGTGGCGTACTCAGCTGCTCTGCTTACTAAAGGCAGTTGTAATGTGGAACACACTAACTGAAAGAGATTTTCCTGTCTGCAGTACATGACAGTTCATAAAGGGCTGCAAGATTTTTTTGCCCTTCTAAATACTTTTTTTGGCTTAGCCTTTTGCCACTTCCTTCCATTTGGAATTTTCTTCTTTCTTATTTGTCTTGGTTTAAAAAAAATACAATAAAATAGAAAAATCTTAAAGTCAACTGGTGATGGTATGGAAGGAAAGAGAGTAAAAGCCTCTGGTCTGCTGGTTCGCCTTTCATACTAATGCAGATGCATCCTGAGTTTCTCTTATGTGTTGTGGTGGGAGAGCACCTGGTAGCTTATTGCAATAAGAATCACTGTGCTCTCAGGGCTGGACTGCTTTCCAGATGAACTAAAAATGCCCACCTACTTGAGAGGGTGCAGGATTCAGCTTGAAGTCAGCAAGATGACTTCACTGCTGTATCATGTAGGAGGAGAGGATTCACTGCAAGGGAGGCAACATATGTTTAAACTTAAATATCGTATAATTAGCCAAACTGGCAAAGGAAACTGTGAACAACATAAGGAATATGTATTAAGTCCATTTTATGATGTTTAAAGAGTTCCCCAGTGCGAGAACCCCTACTCCAATATTAATCTTTTAAGAACATTCCTATCCTACTAATGGATACGTTCGTCTCTGTCAGCAATAGTTACAGCTTGTTTTGCTCTGCTTCTTCCTCAGGTGTGTTGATACACCTGTTGTGGTGGGGAATAAGGTCATTCAGGGAACCCATCCAGGTTAAAAATAAATTTATTGGTTTTTTCTAGATTATTTTTCTGCTCACTTGAGGCTTGGATCAGTTCCCCATGTCACACCGCAAATAGTTTGCCCGACGTGGCTGAGGGGCTATGCTAGAGGAGGGGATAAAGCAGGAGAGAAAGGGAAGGAAAGGACAGGAATTAAAAACTTGGACCCTGGGAGAAATGTCTCTGTAAATAGACCTTTAGGGGAGATCGTAGGCGTCAGTAAGGGTACAGCAAACTTGTGAATGAGAGCAACATGCCACTCTTCCAGCTGTACATATTTTTAAAGAATATTAACAGGTTTAACTGTGTGGGTATTCTTCATTATTTAAGTGAAAAGATGGTTTTATTCTTGGCATGGCAGATCCTAGTAACATCAGCCCCCTTTTTTACTAAGGTATTATTCAAGCCGATAGGCTGTTTCTCACCAGGAATAGTGAGAGGCAGTCACTGCCCTGAAGATATGGGCCTAATTGCATCAGATCATGCAGGGTTTGAGAGAGGGGCAGTGGCACCAAGAAGGGAAGCGGTGTGGCCAAGTTCATAAAGTGGGTCAGAAGCTGAGTCAGTCGCGGAGGCAGGTCTCCCGTGTCTGTCTGGCTTCCTATTCCTAGCCCCGTCACACTGCCAATCTCTTTGGCTTTCTGCAGTAATCCCCTTCATCCCCTAGAGCTGGACTTGGAGCTGCTGACATGGGGGAGAGAAGGGGGAAGAAACAAGGGGTTTTATTTATGAACTTTTCTCTGTGTAGCATACGGTGTCTTGAAATTCACTCATTCTGGATGTGACATCCGTCTGTCATAAAATCACAAGCATGTGTTTGTTCTGGCTGATGGTGCCAGCAACAGCTACTTGCTTCGAGTGTGTGCGTGTGAGGTCTCAGCATGAAAATCCTTTAGCAGGGTGATCCTTTGCATGCACTGACTGAGAGCACTTCTGCTGCCTGACTTAAGCCCCTTGCTATACTAGTGTCTGAACCAGGCTAGCTAGCAAATCCTTCTGTCCTTAGTGCAAACTGTGCAACGTGTGTGCGTGTTATCAACCTTTTGTACTGTAGACAGACTTAGGAGGAAACAGTGATTTGTACGTCTTACAGTGAAAGTGTTGCTACCATAATAGATTTTTATGCTTGTTTGCATCCCTTTTTTTAATGCAAAAAAGCCAATTAATTATCTGAAGTTTCTCAGACTCTGTTTCATATGATTTCGGTGAAGCTATCTGATACCTCTTACTCTGTCTGTGTTTGAGGTGCTGTGAGACAGTTCTTTTCGACTAGCTTCGTGCTGGACCTTCATTCTTCGTTGTAAGGAGGATTCTTCTGTTGCTAGAAGAGTTTTGCACAGCAACTGTTAAGTGCTGAAGAGCTGGAAAAAGAGCTTTGTAAAAGTCCAGGAAAGGGTTTTTATTTGAAGGCTTATGTATAAGGATGGCCTCCTTGGTAGCTGTGTACTGCCTTATCTTTGGAAGAATGACATTGCGTATGAATCACATTTTCATATGGGTCTAATTTACTTATTAACTACACTCTGCTGTCATCTGTCAGAAAAAGTATATTATTTCTGAGGTTACTCAGAAAGCTGGCACAGCGAATGTTTTATGGAAAAACAAAAAAAACCACCTTGTGCAGTTGCCAAGAGTGTATCTGCTGTCCTTTTCACTTGGAGTACCACCAAAGTGGAGAAAAACTAGTCTCCTATCAAGTAAAGAAAACAAACAAACAATGTCTTATTCTCCCTTATGTTTGTAAGTGATGAGAATGGGAAACAGAAATTTGAGGGCTGGTATAGGTTGAGGATTTTTTGGGGGAAGAAAAAAAAGGACGCTTAGTAATAAAACAAAACCCCGTTTGTATGAAGCCCATCTGTGACAGCAGTTTTTACACTGCCAAAGGAACTCTTGGCTAGTTCACTCACAAACTTTATAAAAAAAATATGACATATTGGACCTCTAGTAATGAATGTGCTCCCAAGGCTGAGAGGTTGGCCATAAAAATTATTCATCCTTTTTTTTTCCTAACTGCATAACTATGGGTATGACACTGAACAGCTGATACTGGATTCCTTCATCACCTGCCTTCATCAGATGGGTCTCCTGAATAGCCATGTTGGTTTCTTCTAGCAGTTGTGTAAAGCAGGGTTGCTCTCGTCTGTCTTTCTACCGTGACATCACCTTTAGCTGCGATTTCTTACAGTGGCTCTAAGTATCAGGTTCCTGCAGTTTTCTTTCTTCCTCTTAAGCTCTTTTCAGGTTACTTAAGGCATCCTTCATGCTTCTCTTCCCTGTGCTAATAGCGATTCCAAACTTGTCTTTTTTTGTCTCATCGTGACGTTAGCTTTCTCTGTGCTACTTCTGTCTCTGAAATGCCTTACCAATACTCTGCCATGCTTGCCCATGTGTCAGCAAATCTGCAGCAGGAACTCTAGCTCAGAGGTGCTGACAGGAAGCAGTCAAATTCAAAACACAATCAAAATATTCCTCATTCATCACTGGCTTCTCACTGCACCTTGTCTATTCCCTTTTGTCATTTAGATTGTCAGTTTCTTAAAGAAGTAGACAATTTTCTTTGTAACTTGGATAACGCTGAGCACTTTACAGGTACTTAATAAATAGCAAATCAAATAATTTATATCCATGTAATCGCCTGTTTTTACACAAATCACATACACTTGTCTTTTATATTGCCTATCCCTCTTTTTTTATCCACCTTGCAAAGCAGCGTTTACACAGTGCAGTCTAACATTGGAAAACTGCTTTGAATCAGACTTACAGGTAGATTTTCTTAGAGTTCTATGGGTTTTTTTTTGTCATGCTTGCTTCTTTTGGACTGGTTATTCCATTGAACTTAAAGATACATTATCATTCCAGTGCTGCTTGCATGGCACTGTACCTTACATTACAGAGCTCATTAAAACTATGAAGGCATCTGGTCAGTGTGGATAAACTTGGTCCCTTCAGGATAGTTGCTGTTGGGGAGCTGACTGATCTCCCTGCTCTTATCTTCCATACGACTCTGAATCCAGGCAGTGCTAGGCGTTTCTGCTGCTTTCTAATTGATTTACTGTTGCTATCTACTCTGTTCTGCTGGAGCCGGGTTCAGCAGCGTTCATTGTAAAAAGCCTGTGGGGGAGGAGGTCAGTCCGCACTCAACTGGGAACTTATTAGGACACTACAGCTACATCTGTTGTGTGGCAAGTGTCTGTCATGGTCACGTCTTGGTTGGCCTGTGGAGACGTGGCCCCACCTGGCCTCCTCCTGTGAGTCTTCTTCTAGTGATTTAGTCTCAGAAGGTGATGGCCATATCTCACCGAGTGAAGGTGAAACCACAGTGCAAGTGGGGCTTGGGTAGACAATATTTATCTTCAGGCGAAGATCTAGCTGAAAGTTTTAAGAGGCATCTGGGCCTTGTCAGGCCACCTGTGCTAGTGGCTATTTCATCCCATGTGAACTTTCTGGAGCTCCCCACCACATAGACCATTTTTACTCTGGAGGACTCCTGTGTTGCAAATGCCATCTCATTTGGTCAGAGATTAAATGTGCTCCGAATTTAATCTCGAAGCACCGCATCAGGAAAGAGGGGCTAGTTTGTTGTTGCAGTGGGATTGTAATTCATCAGATTCAAAAGTTGTTGTATCTCTTGATGTGACAGAAGTGCTCACAAATACTGTGTGTTCTGTGCAGTGAACAGTCCTGGTGGTGCCTGCTACACATTATACTGTATACACCCCATTAACTGTGAGTTACTCAGCTCTGTTTCACTATAGTTTAATTAGTTATTCCAGACATATGATGGAAAAAATAAATTCAGTTTCTCTGGGTTATCACCTTGCATATATTCAGTTAAATTGCATATGCTTATCCTCATTTCACCCCAGATTTTGTTCCCAATTATGTTTAATAGGCACAGGGTGAATGCACCTCGCATAGCATTTATATTGCTTGCACGTTTTGTGGGGAATTGCATCTTTCTGACCTTTCCAACCCAAAGTTATTCTTACAAGAACAATTGAGGTTCAGCCTCATATGTCACAGGAGAAGATCCTGAGTTTTGTTTCTCGCTTCTAAAGTTGAGTAAATTCATATCATGGTTCCAGTCAAATACTGATTTTGCTCCTATATTCTCTGCTTTTTTGTATGCTTCTGGTTTACATGATTGCCTACTAGTTTTTTATTGATTTAGTAGCTAATGCTGTCTGGTATTGCTGTCTGAGAGGGGCATTGTGAGAATAAATGCATGAAGAGTTGTGAGGCATTTAGTTCTATAATAATGACCCACATAAGAACTTAGAAGGAAAAAGATTATTTGCATATATGCAGTTAAAATATTCAGGAATTCTGTGACTAGCGAACAGTAGAGAATACTTAGATAATGAAGCTGTAGCAAAAAAGCAACTACATAGCTACAGAATATCTTACTGGTATTCAGGATAAATTTACAATTTCAAATACATTATTTGACTGAATACCTTAAATTTATGGTTACACATTTATGTCTCTAAAAGATCTATCCTAATCTTTGGGAGATGTAGTGTGAAATATCAAGTAAATAAGATACATCATCACTGCTTTGTTAGAGTGGCTTTAAGTTAATGAGAGAGATTTATTTAAATTAGATGATACTTCATAGAATATTGCGCTCTGTTCTAGATTACAAATCTCTGCTATTTAAATATTTTTCTGTGGGGGCTGGTGATAGGAGTGGGAGGAGATGCAATTCTAGTTTCATCTGTATCCTTGAATTAACTATGAAAAAGGGTGGGTTCTTAATTTAACTAACTTAAGCTAAAAGCTTAGTGAAAACACAGTTTATAGTCTTCTGCACAAGCTTCCACAACGTGTTTTAATTTTCTAAGTGTTCTGCTTTCATTAGTTGACCATATTGGGAATGTAGGTTTTTCACAGCAAGACCAACCTGCTGTGTATTAGTTCCTGCCACTTCAATAGCTGAGCCTCCTTGCCTTCCTCTCCAACTTTGGCCACTGACCCATTTTCCCGCTTGGACAGGGCAGGGCAGCTTTCTCTTCCCCTATCTGGGGGACCAGCGATGAGGCCTGGTAGAACTTCTGTGCTTGGTTTCAGATCTCGTCTCGCCTGTGGCTGCTCGTGCTGGCTTCTTCTGAGGCCCACCTCACTCTAACGTGTTGGGTGGGTTAGGTGGGGTGGTTGCCTGTGGGCTGCATGCAAGACCTGACCTGCAGAACAGTTTCTATGGCTTTGCTGTGGAGTAGCAGCTCTTGTGGGAAGATGAGTTTAGGAATAAGTACATCTCCAGCTGTGGTTGTGCACTGCCAAATGTTCAGAACTGCAAGCCAGAGTCCTTCTGCATTTTACAAACAAGTTTGTAGGCTGGTATCTGCCTCTCATACAGAGAGAACTGAGTTGTCTTGGTGAAGGGTTTTATACATATGGCCTTTATATAAATGAGAAAGTTTTGCACACAGAAGAGTCAGCCTGCTTCTCATGCCCTCCAAAATCCTCCTGCAAGACATTGTTGAGTCTCAAGAAAGTCTGGAAAACTCTGATTGTGGAGGAGGTGCGTTTCATTTGACTGAAGTTAAGACATCTACATGAAATTAAATGAAACAAGCTATATCAACCCATCTGTAGGCAACCATTGATCTTGACAATGGTAGATAAAAGACTAGATGTTGTATGTGAAATCTTCGTTTTTATTTTAAGGGACAATGAAACTGAGAGATCTGGTTGAGACCGTATTTGAAACTGTTTTTTTGCTACAAGCTCAAAAATAAAGATTTAATTTCCAGTAGATGGGAAACATTGAACCTGAGATTAAGGATATCTGGATTCTGTTACTTAAGGGTATGTAAGTGGGATATTGATGTGTCATAAGGTGAATTTATAGGTCACCAAAAACTCATCACTAATCTCAATCTGTTTTGCTAAGTATAAGGTAGTTTATCATCTTTGTCTACATAGGAACACTTGGAAAAACTAATCTGGCTTAAGATATGCTTTGGAAGTGGATTAAATTACATAGTACTCCTATATAAGGACTTCTAAGCGGAATTTAAGTGGCTTTAGGTTTAGTTTCTTTACTTCCTCAGTTAAGTACATTAAATCAAATTAAAGGCATTTAAATTTTGCTCAAATGCCTGTAGAAGTTTAATGTAATCTTATTAACCTGCTTTTAGTAAAGTTTATCTGCATTTACTTTCATTATTTTCTTGCAGGCAAATTGGAGGCATGTTCAAACGAGCAGGAGATGAGATTAGCAAGTTTAGTGTAAATTCATAGCTTTTATTTCTTGTACACTAACATTCTCAGGTTGACCAACTCTGTTTCTCTGCTTACTGATACTACCCAACTCAGTCTTCTGGTTCTCAGGTCCCTCATTTGCAAATTGTCAGTAATGATTTTTATATCCTCGAAGGGACTAAGGGCCCTTCATATGATAAGTGCTAAATAACAGCTGTGTGGTGGTATTTGATTATCATCCAAATGGAAATCTGAAATTTATGTTTGGCTTTGTTCATCAGTATAAAGGTGAGGGTGGAGTTGGGGAAAATGAATGATTTACAGGAACTTTACCCATGAGTATAGTTATTTTTCTGTAAAATTATGACAGACACAAGTAAACTGTGGTTTTAATGTAACATAGAGTTCCGGCGTTTACATCTGCTTTTGCTGCACCTGGCTTAGTATATTTATGTAAGATAAAATGTGTTCTGTCTTTAGCAGACTCTTAGATGAGGGACATATACACACATTAATCACCAGATGGTAAATATGGCGTTTTTTCCCCTTACAGAAGTGGAGACAAAATGTGAGAGAAACCTTGCTTTGACTGACCAGAACCTAACATTGTAGAAGTTGGTTTGCAAAATGGCAGCTGCAACTTCGGACCTTTCAAAAGACACTTCTTTTTCTTCATTATTCAAGGCTTGATACAAAGCCAGTGACATAGGGTACTTGAGAATAGTAAATATTGTTATGCACAAATAAGAATGAATGGCTTGAAAGTTTTGTGACAAATTACTCATGTTGGCATTGCAGCGTGAGGGCTGTATAATGCTGCTATATGAGGAGACAGACAGTGATTGTAAGTGCTCCCTCCAAATATGCAGAATGGTGATCTCTGGCCTGTATTTTTCCTGTACGTGGCAGCATCTAGCAGTGGGCACTTGTAATATCTGGTGATTTGAATTGCCAAGTGATGCCTTTACACTAAAATCCATAAGAAACTAACCTTTTCCTCTCCCACCCACAGCCCCATTGAGAAGTGAAACATACTGAGTTGCAAAAAGTATGTCAAATATGCATTTGAATGCCTTGCTTCTCTGACGTTTGATTTTGATATGTGCTACATGTGACTTTGAAGCATAATAGCACATTGTCCTAAACTGATGGAGTTAGACAGTGTTTGATCTCTTCAACTGAACAAATGTATTGTTTTAATGCTAAGCAAAAGACCTTTTAAATAGGAGAACTGATTTTATACATTTTTAAAGAGAAACCAGGATATAGCTGTGGTTTCTTTTTCCTTTTGGATTTACAGCAGTATGACAACAGATAAGTAATGTTCCCTCAGGCTGAGGTTGAATGCATAAGAGATGGTAAATTCTGTGGTAATGTTAAGCCCTCTAAAAAACAGTTATTTTAACTATGCAGTGTGCGTAATAAGTTTTAGAAATGAAACAAACAAAAAAACTTAAAAGAAAAGTTATCAACAGCTTTGGAAAGATCCTTAAAATACACATATTCTAATGACAATATTGGAAGAGTTGTAACTGTTGGCCTGCTGATGTTCATGAAACATCTAGATGGTATACCTGAAAGAAAGGAGCTCATAGTTTTACTTACTAAAATCACGTTCCTGTGAATATAGCACAGGCGAGGGAGAAGGAAAGAATTCTGAAAAGCATACTTAGCAAATACTGATTTGTGCTAATAGTCTTTCTTGTCATCTTCTGGCAGCGCTTTTGAGACACCAGGTTTTAAA
The DNA here is from genome assembly GCF_047370975.1 of Nipponia nippon. Taxonomy (NCBI): domain Eukaryota; kingdom Metazoa; phylum Chordata; class Aves; order Pelecaniformes; family Threskiornithidae; genus Nipponia; species Nipponia nippon. The sequence continues at coordinate 115,153,342 of NW_028262290.1, read as the reverse complement.
TCATGGGGCATCAGCTGTGGGTACAGGTAAGTCAGTGATAACGAGTTTGAATATAAGTAGATCCAACACGCTCTGTACTTAGCCAGCATTTTTTGAAATATTGCTAAAACTGGCTCTGTGCAGATCTGCAGCTGATGCAAACTGGAGGTTAGATCTATTGGATAGCTCTGAAATAAAAATTTTGTTCTAAGATTGTCTTTAAAATTAACCTCCCTTTTGCTTGCTGCTCTTCCGCTCCCCCTTTTAGAAATAACTCTACATTTTGAGATAACAAATTGGCTAGTATCCCTTGTGTATGGTTCCTGGCTATATGCAGTTAGGTAAGACCATGAGCAAAATGTAAATTCTTCGGTAACTCGGCAGAAGATACTATTTCATCACAATTGCTATTTAATTTTTGCAAAAGAACCTCCCACGCTGAATGTTCTTTGAGTTATTTGGGTTGATTTTTCATGAATAAAATTCTTAGTCATCTTCAGAATCTATGCAATATCTTAAAGAAATAAAGACACTGCACATTTCAATAGTTAGTTGGTCTCCTTTTGTATTGCTCTTGATTCCTGCACTCCTTGCTGTGGATGTGAAAAGTTTGAATTCACGTTGAATTTGGGAGCTAAGCGGTGAACTTCTTCCCTTGTGGAAACCAATGCAAAAGAAATTTGCTTTTTTTTTCTACTTTAAGCTCAGACAGTGACTTTCTGCGTGACCTTGGTGTGAAGGTCTTAGCAGCAGAGTTTATGCAGATAATCTGCACCTGGATCTACAGGGCAGGAATGCGTTGTGGGCTGCCACATTGCAAGGTTGCATACAAGTAAATGGTACGTTGGGCAGTTGGTGTGTTCCTCCTCCTATGTGGTAGGACTCTTGAGGATGCTTGAGGTCCTTCATGTTTCATCAAAATGTAGATAGGCTACCAAACCAAGAGACATCTTTACATCAGCTGTGCCCTCTACCTCTGCTCCCCAGCTGCACAGCTTACATCAATTCATATCATGAACAGTCTTGGATCAGTAATTTTGTGGAGGGGAGTACTGGGATGTTGTGCAAATTGGCCCTTTAATTGCTGCAGTGAACACAAGCTCGTGGACAAGTCACAGAACTTGTCTGTACCTGGGTAATGATCTGTATTTGCATACCTAATAGTATATGCCAATACTATGTAAACAGGGAAGTTCCAGAACATCTTTATGAAGGGCTTTGAGGTCACTAAAAGTTAGCAGTGAAACCAACTCCTGTGGTTTTATTGCAAATATCAACTCTTGATGCTATTCTAAAAGCCTGAGCTCATGAAGCTAAATGACTGCATTAAAAAAAGGTTTGTTCATGGGGGTAATAACTCTCATTAGTCTAATTGGTATAGCTGGAGAAGGTAAACAGTCTGAGTTGCAAAAAAATGTTTTCTGTCATGAAGTACAAGCAGCAGTGTTCAAAGCTAAATTCAAGTTAGAGAACACATGCTTTGAACTTGCTTAGGTCTCTTATCAGTCTGACAGAAAAGGATAGTTGGTATCTGCAGAGTAAAGGACATGATGATAAAGCAAAAGAAGGAAGAAGGCTGTCATCTATGGGAAGGAGTGAATCAAGTAACATATGGTCTGTAAAACATGGAGACATATTTTTAGAATGTGCAATAAAACTATTGTCTCTGAATCTCATCTTTTGTTAGGTATCACAGCTATGATCTGAGGCTTGTTTCTGGAAGGCTGGTGGTGGTTTGTTTGTGGGGCTTGTTTTTTGGGGGGTTGCAGTGTTTTTGTGTTTTTTTTTTTTAAATTTCTTTTTTTATTTTTTTAAATCTCCAGTGATAAATGGTTGTTTCTCTTAGGTTTTATTTGTTTTAATTGGTGCCCAGGTGAGTTTACTCTGGTGTGAAGCAGCGTGCATTTTGCAGTAGTTAATTTTAAATTGCTGTGTAAAACTAATTAATGAAACAGTATCTATCTTTTCTTTGTTTTGTTTTTAAGCAGCATGATTTAATAGTCACCTTAGTAGGGAAGAGAATGAATACCAGCTGAGAAAGGTAGTTGTTTCGTGTTTAGGTACTGGGGGTAGCAAGCTTTGGGATTAGGTGCCCTTGGAATACACCTGTCACAGAAGAAAGGGATGGGAAAGACAAAGTCTGAAAAGCACTCTCTATCTTGCACAGTTAATTTGAAAAGGGCCTCTAGGAAAACTTGCAAGAACCATTTTGAAGATTGCTGAAGAGTTTGAAACGCTTGCTCCTTCCAACTTTGCTGCTGCTGCACTTACTATTTGGTTAAGCCTCAGGAAAACTCGTGGAGGTCCAGCAAAGTTGGAGGGCATACCTTAACACTTTGTAAAGCAGTGTGCCTGATATGTACTGAATGTATTAATGTTTCTATCTTCTATTGCCTGTGTACATTATTCTGCATATTGGAAAGATAAAAGCCCTCTCAGTTAGGGCTTCAGGTTTTGGTGTGTGGTTTGTTTTTGTTTGGTTTTTTTTTTTTTTTAAGTGGTCCAGATTAAAAAAAAGACTGAAGTTAACCAGAATAGTAAATCTCTTTTTAATGGATAGAGGGAGGGAGGAAACAAAAACTAGCTTTATGGCTTTGCTGGGGGCAGGGGGGGGGGTGGTATTGGGTACTCCTGGTGTGGGTGGTGAGCTCTGGTTCTTTGATCTGGACTTTGCCCAGTGGCTTTGGTGTTGGGGGAAAAAAAACCTGTTCTTTAGCTCCCTCTTAGTCCTGTGGGCAAGTCCAGGGGAAGAAGAAATGCTTTCATAGATTGGGTGGAGTGGTAGTATCTTCAGATCTCAAGAGAGATTTGAAGGTCAGGGACACTGTGATGGAGAGCAGACCATACCAGTTGGGAGAGGACGGGTTTCTACTGCACTATGGTGCAGTGGCCTCAGGCCAAGGGAGGGATACTGTGTGCAAGGTTGATCATCTTTGCCTTTTTAACCTGTGCTGCCTGGCCTTTAGGTTGTTGTCTTCTAGGTTACTGTGCCAGCACAACTGCATGTTTGTTTTCCTGCGCTGGCCCTTACATGAAGGGATGTGTGCCGTATTTAGGCTCTCTCCTATTGCAGGGCTTATATTCTGAGGTCACTCTTAAATCACTGAGCTTCTTGAGTGGTACAGCTGTGACACGTGCACGGGCTGTTCAATTACTTTATGAAATGCAATTTTATTTTGAAAGTAGTGTGTTCCTTCTTAGACACTTGCCCGGTGTGCTAGCCTTATGGCTAAGGAGAATATCAAAGTGGTTTTGTCCTATGCTCCGTGTGGAATATAAGTGAACTAGTATGAACTATACTTGCTTCCAAGAGGAGAGAATGGAGCTGAATAAGTTTAGCGAATACAAGTTGAAATAAAGTCACGGTGGCTTTAATGTGAATTTCCTTTTTGATTAAATACTTATTCAAATCTAAAATCATCTTTACTTTGAAGTGAGGTTTCTTTTTATGATGTAACTAGGAAGTGTTACTCCAGCTGATGAATGTTATTTTATTATTGGGTGGAGTACTAAAAGCCATTGACTTTTCTTTGCAAGTGAAAGGAAGAAAACCTTTTTTCTTGATATGAAAAACCAATTACTGTGTTATCAGGAAAAGGCTTTAATGGCTGTAGCTCACCTAATGAGGGCATTATCAAATGATCACCCTATAAATCTGTGAATAGGGGGTTATTTCTTAGACTGAATTGTCTTTGAAGCTGCCATTCAATCTTAAATTCTTTGTAGTGGAATAGTTGGTGGGGTTTTTCTGGGTTTTTTTTGTTTGTTTGTTTTTTTCTTCCAGGTCAATATGAAAACATTTCAGTAAGTTTTATTTTTGTTTTGACCATAGGAGAAATTTTTTTTCCAAATCACTGTAAAAAGTTGAGCTAATGGTGTAGTTTAGGTGCTAATGTGAAGCTGCTGCTTCAGATTTATCAGTAACCTTTAAAAGTAAGCACATGAATAAAAATAATTTCTGACAAAAGTCCCAATTCTTAAATGCTGAAGTTGCAGGGGTTTTCTATAAATTATGAAGAGGTTGGGTAGGGCTGGGACTGAATTTGTTTTATTTTCAGATTGTGGTATGTTACAGTTTTATTTTAATGGCATAGGCTGGAAGAGGCAAATTAATTGCTGTTGTGGTGTAGAGGCATGTCAGAGTTTGAAGAATTATGGAGTTTGTGTTGTGCTGAATTGGAGTGATGAAGTACAGATAACAGGCCACAGCTGTGGCCACAAATTAGGCCTCTCCAATTTGATGCTGAAAGTATTGCATTAGAATTGCTCTTCTAGGATTACCATGTGGAAAGTCTGATGAATAAAACCAGATCTGAAATAGGGAAACTAGAAATGCGTGCTGCTGCAAATGCTTGTTGGGGCTTTGTTGTTGTAAAATGAAGGTGACTGCTTTCCTAAGTGAGAGCAGTGCTTGGGAGCTTACTGTTCTTCAAGAACTTCACTGGTTTTTACATCTTAGTATTTCCTTAAAGAATTAGGGTTCTCAGTGGGTCCTCTTACAGCCAGCATGGCTTGGGGGAAGATGAGAGTTGTGGTCCCTCCTGTGGTCCCACAGCACTTGTCCTTATGTGAAATCCATCAAGAGTTGGGAGTGCGGGGTTTACCGGGAGGTGTTTCAGGAAGGTGCATAAGCTTTGGTCCAACTGAAGTACTGTGCAAAGGCCGTCCTATATAGGAAGGATCCAGTGAGGAGGTAAGCACCACCTTATGAAATCCTGTGGGTATTGGAAACTTCAACACAGGGGTATTGGTATTGCTCTTGCATTCTGTGGAGCTACCCTGTTGCTGTGGGAATATTAATGCTCCAGGTATTTCCAGGCACAAGATGGTAGGGTAGTGATAGATCAGATCTAACTCACAGGGATATTTCTGAGCAGTGATAGTTTTATTAGCAGAAGTGTTCAGAACACCAAAACTACAGGCCTCTAGTCCTGTGATCAGATTGACTGGCAGACAGGCCAGTGCTAGGTACACAGATGGTCCAAGAGCAAGAGCATGAACTGGGGTCGACTGGCTGAAGCTGTCATAGGTGCCTCATGGTTGCCAGGGTCCTATAAAGTTGACTGGGGCATTGAGTTCCTATGAAAGCAAGGGACAGCTCTGGCCAAGAGAGGCCTGCGTGTAAACTTCACTTGTCCCCAAAACACCAACTCTATAAGGTATAGGGGCTGGAGCCAAGAAGGCGTCGAGTAATAAAAGACTGTGCGAGGTCCCCACGGCTTCCTCAAATGTTCTCATTCAGTGAGTGTAGCTCTATTCTGACCTGCAGCATCCCGTTCATTGTTTTTGTGCTAAGAGTTTCCTGAATGCCCCATGGAAAATGTGACACGCTTTGTAATGTAGAACAAATATCTTCTGGAACGGGACTCAGCCAAAAGGATAAAACCTCATTCTGCATTGTGACTTTAATCCAGATTTGCATTCCAGTGAAAGACGCTGGTGGGGAAGGTGTCTGGAACATAAGATACCACGATGTAAAGCACACAGTCGTTGCTTGGATTTGAGGATTTATGTGTGCACAACTTGGAATCGGTAAATCTCTGACCTTTTCAAAGGACTCTTCCTTTTTTCTTGTGGATACTTCAGTATCTTTCAAATGCATTTGGCATTTTAGTGGATTGACAGATGACCAACTGATGTCTATGTACAGTAGCAGAGGTTATGTTATATTTGGGATGTAGTATTTTATTTTCTGCATCAGCCTACTTTTGTGACTTTCAAACTGGAATTCCCATCTGGTCCTTCAAAACTATCAATACACATTTTTGAGAGAGGAAGAAAGATTGATGGCTATTCTAATATTTGGTATATAAGGCCTTCATGATAAATTGTTTTCTTCTAGCTCCTCTGTTCATACTTACTTTCATAATCTTGAAAAGCAAAAACATTAATAAATCAAAGTGGGTTAAAGATCAGGCACGCGGTTTTATTTTAGTAAGGGATAAAGCTGAAATCTCACTGAATGTACATTGTTCAGCACTTGTTCTCTGGGGCATATGAATCGGTCCCTTCATTACTGATCCGTAAGCTTTTCCTTTTGTGGTTACAGTGTATTTTCATTAGAAAAACCAATGCAAGATAATACTCAGTGTGTTACTTTTGCTGCTTATGCTCATGCACAAAGTTAATCTTTTTTTTTTTTTTTTTAAAAAAAGGGCAAGCCTTTTGTGGCCACGTGAAGTGTTGACTTCACAGAGTAAGTTTGCTTCATTTATATCTGTCAGCAGGAAGGGGATTTTGAGAAAAGGTGTAGTAAGCCTGCAAGCTTGAGAAAGAGGTATAATTTTTGTGGTTATGCCTTGTGTATCTGGGACACGTTTTCCCAAAGGGTTCAAGGTAAAATGTGCTTTGGGGACTGTTTGCTGTGTGTGTGGGGAGGAGGACAGCAGGAAATGTGTGTTTCTCCTAGCCTTTCCTCATTGCTGGTAGTTAGCATTTGGGACAGTGTGCCCCAAAGAGGCACAGAACCTGGTGGAAGAGGAGGAGTCATAAATAAGAGAATTAAAAACTTTGAGACCCATACCCTCTTCCCCCTTGCTGCCATACGGATGCATCCGCTCACTCTTTGGCGTCTTTTTATCAAAATTGTTGAAAGAGGCTGCTAGATGAAGAAACCAGTTTTCCTTTTGAACTTTTAACCTTCATGAAAGCTACAGTAATTGGCTTCTGCAGAGCATAGATTGTTTGAATCTGACATTTTAAAAAAAAATACAGGAAGAATGAAATATCAATGTACACTTCTGAAATTCCCAAATTGCCAGTGAAGGTCTTACTTCTATGTGCTTTAAAAGCCTCAAAAGTGCAGAGAGAGACTGGGGAGGGGTGAAGTGTCCCTGTTGCATCTCAGCCGGGACATGCTTTGGCTGAGATGAAAGTGCAGCCGTTGGTACAAAACCTCCACCTGGGCAAAAATGGTCGGCGTGTGTGTGAATAATCTCTTTGAGGGAGTGGAAGAAGGCTTGAGGAATGGGTCATGTAAAGGGACATAAAACACTGTGAGAAAAGAAAAGGGTGGGGGAAAAGTGCCAAAGGTGGGAGAGATGAATCGTACTGCCTAGGCTAAAGGTGAGGATTATATTTAGATTTCTTCTGTGAATGAATGGCGTATTTAAAAATAAATAAATAAACAAATGAGCGTTTCCCCACTTCATTTCTGTTACAAAGAACACAGTAAACCTCCTGACAGTTGCAATTCTTTCAAAGAGTTGATCATGTGAAACTTTTATATACTAAAAGCAAGGAGAGCACATTAAAGTCTAATCCCCACTTACTTTAGTGGGTCTTAAAGCTGTCATCACTTAAAAGTCATACAAAAGCAAAAATGGTATCTTAAATACAAATGACTTTTTGCCTCCAATGACTTTTAATGCACATACTGTAAGTCAATAATTTAAAAATCTAAAAGCAGATCCAGGTCAAATCATGCTTTAGATGACATTTAATCTAAAATGCTTAAAAGCAGCTTTCATGGGTATCATTGCTAGCTTTTTCATCTGTATAAAAATGTAATGTATTTTTGCAAACTTGAAAATGAAAATTTAGAGGGACACAGTCTGACGGCAGAGACCTGTAGCCCTTCCTTCTTACACACAAGCAAATAGCTGTGCTGCCACATCATCACGTGTGTAGCTGCTGAAAAGGAAAACGTGCTCAACAAGGCTTTTCATTTCTCAGCTGCTACAAGAAACTGCCAACCTTTGGCATGGTTGAGTTTCTCTTAACAGAAAGCAGCAATACATATTGTAGTTAACTTGGCTGGTGGCATGCAAAACTACCTTGCTGCCTTCTTCCTTTTAAGATATGAGTCGTCTTTCTAAAATAAGCTTGGTTAATGAACCAGGAGAAATAGTGATGGATATAAGAAAGGAACTGTTAAAAACAGGCAGCTCCTCAATTTACAGGGAATAGTTCAATTTGATTTTGTTAGAGATGAAACGGTTCCATGCAAGATGCTTTGAGTGTCTTACCCTGAGAAAAGTGGGATCCCTCGTAGCTGTGGGATTTTTCATCTTGCTGTCACGTTATGTGTCTTCAAAGCAAGAGGCAAGTGTGTTCTGTCATGTGCCTGTCTCGTTTAACATCTGTATTTCCACTTCAGCAATTAAATGACTAAAAGCAAAGGCGGGAGGGTAGGGTAGCCAGCAGCCATGCATTAATTTCACTGTGTCAAACTACAGAGATTATTCAGGGCCAGAAAGAGGTAACTGTCACAGGACAGTGGTCTCTTCCTGTCATGTGTGTGCTGAAAATAAGGCAGTTGCCAGGAATGACTGAACCAAGGAGCCAGATGACAGGTTATTTCTAAGTTGAGAACAGCTTAAACTTTCAGGGCTCTAAAACCAAAGCACACTGTTTTGCGAAGTCACCCATATTAACTGATGAAAGCCTGAGTAGAAGGAGGAATGTGGTAAAGAGGTGAGCAGTAGTTGCTCACTGGGCTGTTTCAGAGTATTTGCATTTTGATTGGCTCTACAGACATGTGTGCGTGCCTCGGGGACTCTTAACGTAAGGAAAACTAGCTTTCTATGTAAAGAAAAATGCCAATGAGACTTCAGCCTTGCTCCCTACAGCATGTTGTGTGTGCTCTTTCAGTCTTGGCTTAAATGAATATAATGGTGATGCTTTTATTTTTCCTGGGAAATTAGTTCCCCTTGCTGATTTGGTTTGAAGTATGTAATCCACCTAGAAATTTATTTGTTGTTTTGTGCTGGTAATGACTTCTTCTAATTTGGCAGAGTAAGAGAATTGGAAGACGTTGGCCAATAAATATAGCCACAAAATGGTTCACCCCTTTCTGTCCCATCCCAAAGTCCATACCTGGGATTCCTGTGAGAAGCCCTGTCCGATGGCTAACTGCAGTAATGTACTCTGCAATGCTATAAAGAGCACAGACTGTTTTCAGCAGACTCTGAAGCTGCATCCTCTGCTTCTACGTCTCTGGTTTTTAATGGCAGGTGTTGCTTTCGAGCTAAGGATGGTAGCAAGAAATAGGTAAGCCAGTCTCTGCTTTCAGGACCTTGAGGGCTGGGAAGGGTAAAATGCAGGAAGAACCGGGTGAGTAGTCTGTCCAAGCTCGTGAATAAATAAGGCAGCTGCCCATTCTGGGTAATCTGTCAGCCTGATTTAGGTACAACCCCCTGTAGCCCCTAAATGCCTCTCAACTTTTCTGAGGAAGTGTGGTGTCCCATTTTATAGTTGGCGGTTGGAGGCACAGAGGGCCAAAGGGCAAGTACGTGGCCACACACAAAGCCTTTGAATAAAAGAAAATTAAACACAAGTGTTCTTGGTTCCAAGTTTAACATCCTTGTCTTTGAAGCAGACTTTATGTTCATTTAAACAGTGTGATTACTATGTGTGGTAGGGAGTTCTTCTCTTTAATCAGTGCTGTGGGGGAAAAAACTTGGTGGATATAAGGTCTATTTGCAGGTGGGTGTTTTCAGTTTATTTTTCTCTGGTATATCTTACACTAGCTGCTAATGATTACATTCTCTCAATGACACCAAGGTCAAATAAGAATCTGGGGCTTTTGTGTCTCGAGGTTTGTTTTGCAAATGCAAGAATACATTTTTCTATCTTGTTTAAATGGGAGCATTAGACTTTGTCCTGTGCGCTGATGCAGCATATTTACCTCTTGGCACTGCTGCTTCAGAATTCCCTTCAAGTGCCTTAAATGGAGTTAATGTCATAATTTTTTTTTCCCAGTCCTAGTCAAAGTTGTTGGCATAGTGGGCGAGACCAGCAAGGTAAGAGATGTGGCTGAAATCTATCTAATTCTTTAACACCCCAAGAAGAGAGCTTGTGAAGGTCGTGTGGCTAGCAGGAATCTGCTCCAGAGTTTGGAGAATGGCACGTGTGAAAAGGAAGCTTCAAAAAATCTTCAAAAACATCTTTTCCTTCATTCCTCATATATGCTGTCGTCTTAAGTTTTGCATACCCAGATCAAGAAGAAGCAGTTGGGAACTGCATGTTGTGGAGAACATGTCTTTGTGAGCCCTACGGACTGGAGTAATCTTCCAAGCAAGGTAGAAGAAAGTCACATCCAGCTCTGACAGAACAGCAGAATACCCTGTTGGGCATAGGGGACTATAGTTGAAATGGGATTCAAGTCTTGGTCTTCAGAGATGTGGAATCCACTTACTTTTTACAGGGCAAATTGTTTGGCAGCTTTGGAAACAGGGCATCTCTTGTGCTGATCATACTCCTTACTGCAAATTAAGACCTTCTGATGGGCTGTGGCTATGGTTCTGTGAATGCAGCATAAAGACTGCAAAAACAGTAACCTGAAGGATCCGTGTGCTGTGTGATGGGGTGGGGGGAGAGAAAAGAAAACGGAGTATTCTTTTAGTAGAGATGTGCATTGTGGCTTTTTGGAAATGGTTATACTTTCAGTGTACAACCTGTGAATATTGCTTAATATAGTGTAAAATGAGAGTGGGTAAGGCTCTGTGTTTACTGTTGTCGTCATGCTGCCAAACCTGTAAAGCTATGTTTTAGTCTTCACAGCAGAATAGAAGTGCTTTATTGAAGGGCAGAAAGAGGACTCCATTGTGTTTTAAAGAGATTAATAGCTAGTCGCACTTACTACTTGAACATTAGAGATCTACTGATGTTAAATTACTACTGAAAGCAGATGAAAAGTGCCATGTAGTTACTGCATTGTGCTTTGTTTTAGTGTTGCCATTTTCACACAAAGGGCTTTTCAGCCAGGTGTTAGCCCTCTAGGAAGTTCAAAATGGTCAACTTTAGTTGACAGCTTTATTTGGAAACACTTCTAACTGTGTCAAACTGAACTAGACAGTTAACCGAACAGTGATTTGCCACCCCTCACCCCCAAGTGCAATGGGAAAATTTAATTTGGGAACACTGAAGTCTGAAAGCAAGAGGGATAAACAGTTGTTACTCTCACTGGGGATTTGGTGAAGGGTTACTTTGTAGTTCTGAAGGTATGAACTCTGGCAATCATCAGAGCACTAAAAATGTACTTGGATTTTATCCAAATACTTTAATCTTTTAATGTCTGTTACAATTATAAAGGAGCTTATTGAGTTAATGAAACATACTGTAATGAACTTAGTAATTGCATATTTTTACATCGTTCTCCTCTATGGAATTGTATCTCAGCTGTGTGCCGTGAACTTTGCACAGGTGAAATAAACCCTCTTTTTTGACTCAGGGCATGTTTCCATGATGGTTTAAGATGAGCAGGTTATATTCCTGCTTTCCTCTTTGCCCTTACCCATTCCTTATGGTGGTCGTGATGCTTGGGTGAGTGAGAGGCGAACGCATTCAAGGGGCTAATCTGGCTGAAAATGTGTCTATGCTTTTGTTTTGTGGGGTTTGTTTTTGGACAGTCCATCTCTGAACTGGCCTGCTGGACAAGTGCCAATGCTGGCACTGGGGAGGAGGAGGCCAGGCCATGACATTGGGGAAGCAGAGACATCAGATCTGCTGTGGAACTGGACTTTGAATGGCAGAAGCCTGAGGTTTTTGGAGTAGAAAGGTTTCATTTTAGCAGAGAACATAAGGATGGTGGCTCAGGATGATGTATGTATTACAATATTTTTAACATAAAACACTTATGAGGATCCATTTTTTTGCTATGTAATAAGTTAGAGGCATGCATGCTATTATGCAGCAAAGGCATAGTGTCCTTTTGTCTGTTGCTGCCAGCTTTTCCCTGTTCTGTAATAGCATTTGTAAGTTCTTAGCAGGTAAAATACTTAGCAGTAACTCCTGGGTGGAATCAAGAGGGTATTAAATATTTGAGGCACTCTATTTGTTTTTAGGATAAGAGAAAAGCATCACACAGCAGGTGTTGGTTCATTTTGAATAGGTGTTTGGATATAGCAGTTGATTGAGTTGCAGCAGCAATCAGTGACGACTGGTGTTCTGGCTCCTGAGAAGGAAACTGCCACGAGTCCTATTGCAGAATAACGTGGCTGGCACAGGTCTGTCCTCGGTGTGCAGGCAGTGCTGGTTGCCTTGTCTGGATGCATATATTGTGGGAAGGTTAAGCGCTCGGTTCGTTGATTAGCCAGTTTGGAAACAGTGAGTGTTTTGCTCATTCTTGGCATCACTATGCATGTTCCCAGAGAGGCTGGAGCAGGAGCTTCAACCGGAGCGTGGAGATGGGGGAACACAGCTGTGCCGTCATCAGCTTTTGACAGTGAGCATTAGCTGTAGCCATTTGGGGAGTCTTAGAGAACCTTTGTAACTATAGTTACTTATGAGATAGAAGATACCTGGAGAAGCAGATCATATATACTACGAAGGTGAATTTTTCATTGATAATGACTTTTTACCTGAGCAATGAAGTAAACATATTTACTAAATTAGCTAGTATTTTTCATGAGTCAGGTTTCTTTGTTAAAGTATTACCACTTTTTTTCTAATAGTAAAACAGGAGGCAATCCTAACACCTCTCTTTAGCTTTAACTGCAGTGGCTGAATTGGTGACTCCCCCCCCCCCCCCCCCCTTTTTTAATAGCTCAGCATGATAGCATAAATCAGATTCAGTGGGGTTTTAAGTTGACACGTGGGTTGTAGTTTCAGCATGAACACATCGTGTGTCCTGCTGTCCGTGCTAAAAGGGAGAGACAGTAAGCTTTTCAGCTGCTTTCTGCTGCTTAAACAGCATGACTCTTTAGAGCCTGTGAGTCAAACCAGTAGAAGGATGATGTTTGCATCACTCTTTCCTCCTTCCCTTGGCCATGTGGATTTTAGTGTTGAATAAACTGTGCAGTAAAATTAGGGCCGACCACAAATTGTAGCGAGTGCTTGAGTGTGATGTTTTAAACTGTAGCACAAAAGCAATTTACTGTAGTTTTCCTGTCAGAAGTAAAGTTTCATCTTGATCTTTAAAATCTTAGTTCAAGTTGTGGAAGACTGGGATGTTTTTTGAATGAGTGCTCTTGGATGCCAGCTGGGAAGAGTTATGGAGATTGTTGTTCCTAAGTTGTAACAAATGGCTGGTTTTAGTGTGCTTAGGGAACCTTGTTATGGCATAGAAGGCAACCTGCTACAAAAGCAGCTCTTTTTGCGCATTTTGTGCACGGTTGAGTAGAGAAAAGGCACAATACTTGAACACAGATGGGCAGGCTAGGCCTTAAAGAGTGCTTAGAGTCATTGTATCAGTGTACTCACAGAATCACATGGTTGAGGCTGGAAAGGACTACTGGAAGTCATCTTGTCCAACCCCCCTGCTCCAGCAGGGTCATCTGCTGCTTGTGGTTTTGCAATACAGAGATGAACAAGGGATAGTCCCCTGTTAAAATACCCAGATTTCTTGTTACCAAGTGTCACATTTAATGCAGTTTACCAAGGTTTACACAGGACACAGCTCTCCTGGAAATGGGCCGGGTGAGCAGAGTGTTGGCACTGCTGTTATCTTGTAGTCAGGTTTCTTCTGAACGGTTTCTAGCATCTGTCCAAGATACCCTCTGCGTTCTGGTTGTATGAACCTGGAGCTTGCCCTGTTCTTGGGCTCTTCAGTATCTTTTTGCTTGTATTTTACCTTACAGTGATCTTATGGTTAACCTGGCTGGATAATTGAGAAGATTGCTCAGGTATGCAAGCTCTTCCTGATCTAGAATTACAAACAATGGCCCCAAGGTATGTGTCAGCATTGAAAGGGAGGGTGATAACCTGGTTGGGATGACCCCGGGAACAGTGGTTCCAGGCCTGCAGGTACACAAGACTGAGCAGTACTCAGCAAAGCAGTGTGGCATCAGTGTTAAGGATGGGCATATGCACAGTAGTGTTTTGGGGATGTGACTGTGTCCATGTTTGTTTCCTTAGCATCTCTCTATTCCTGTTTCCAAAGTGGGCTTAATAATGTCCCAGATTAGTCTCAACAACAAATATTGTTTGGAGATGCTCTCTCTTTAATGCAGAATATCTCAAGTTATTCCCTAAGTTTTAGCTATAGACAAGGTCTCCAATATTAACTGTGCCATGCTTTTTTTTCCTGGGTGGCCATCACTGTGTTTCCCATTTGCAGTCTCATTGTTTTGCTGAATGTCCTTCAGAGAGCAGGCACTGGAAAGTCCACAAGTGTTAAGGGCAAATTGTTCTTTGTGAATATAAGAGTGTGAACTGGCAGAGAGCTAGGAGTCTACAGGGGTGGATTCAGAGACTGTATAGTGCTGAGAAGTCAGGAAAAGATGGGGTGTTTTGACTGTTAGCTGTTTTGATGCACTGATTTCAGTAAGTATAAGAGAAACGTTGCTGGTAGGAACACCACTGTAGATGGAGCTGCTTTATGCTGCAAGATTACTGACAGGTTGTTTTTTCTTCCTTCTTTTGGTTTTTGTCATCTTTGAAGAGTGGTGTCAGTGCCTGAAGCAAAACCTCGTGTCTTCAAAACTTTTGTGTCCTCATTAGACTCATAAATGGTATCCGATCTTTCTTTTGCTGTTTGTTTTAATTCTGATGAGCATGATGAGCATTAGGCTCTGCTTATTCACTGTGGAGTATCAACGTGTCTCTCTTTTCCACAGTACTTTTCTTTGCAGAATGATTTCTTTAGAAGATAATTCTGTAGGTTTCAACCTTCGACATCCTGTCTGTGCTGTCAGTTAACTTGGTTATTTCCTTTAGCATTCATGCATCTCTCTTGCCCTCTCTTCCTCCATTTGACTGCTGACTTCCTGATCGTGCCGTTAGTTCCTCTGTATGTGTCATAAACACCGATAGGGTAAAAAAATTCTCTGGTTTTTATATTGCTGCTTCATCTTGCTTCTAGCAGGAAGTTTAGAGTTTCTCCCAACCTTGAGCTTATCTTCTTGTATCTGTTATCTCCTTTGGGATATAGCCAGTCATCATTGTCTTGATTTGGCCTCTGCTGAAGTGAAGCAATGAAGTGTTATCATCTTGACTCAAGATGCTCCTTTGTGTGTCCTTTCTAGCCCCCTGATTTATCCAAATGCCAGGAAAGTCCCAAGTACCATAGCCAGATCATGCTAGTGCTAGAAAAGAGGACTGTAACATTTTGTTATTTCTTCATTCTTAGTCGTATTCTATTCAAAATTGCTTTCCTGAGTCACAGCACTTTTGATGAACTTTCTCTGTTTCTCTTCAGCATATTTTTAACTGGCCTCTAATAAATTTATTCCATTTCCAGTTACATTGGACTCCTTTGGAGTGTGCTTAGCTTAAGCATTAAAAAGTGTCTGCCCCCCCTCCCCCCCCAACCAAAAAACAAACAAACAAAAAACCAACAAAAAAACCCGCAACAACTTGCATCCATCCTTTTGCATTGTAATATTTAGCATTGGTTTATTTTAGTTGTTATTTCACAGTACCAGTTTTCTTTTTCCTTTCTTCTCCCCTCCAACTTTCTTATTGCTGAAAACTTCCATTCTATGCTTACAACCCTTTAAGAACAGCGGCACCACTGGCTGAAATTGAGGCTTCATCTTTTTCCCATTAATTCCCTCCTACCTCTCAGGTTATGTGAGACTACCCTGAGAGGCAGGAAAAGAAAATTGTATTCAGCTGGCTTTTAAGGGATATTTTTTGCTGCTTGCTTCAGTTTAGAAACATCTGGAGTACAGCCCAATGATGAGAAACAACCTCAAACGAAGCAGCAGGCCCTGATAAACTGTGAAAAGTTTAAGTGGATTCTAATGTTTTATTCAGAGTAGTGTTTGATTTTGTTCTGTACTTGGTACCTGCCATGGTCTTTAAATTCCACATGCTAGGCAGGTACTCAGCACCTTTGAAAAGTCATGCTTTTTTTGTGAAGCTAGATAGACCTTACCTCTTTGACTGCCAGGTTATTGTTGGTATGGTGGTTGTTGTGGGGTGTTTTGGTTTTGTTTTTTGTTTGTTTGGTTTTTTTAATTTCTTGGAATACTCTTTTGAATATTTGAGTTTGGTACTTTCCTGATCTCTAGTTTGAAGAGCTCAGATATTAACATCTTTAGTAAACAGAGCATCTTTATCTGACTGGATGGTATATGAGTGTTATTTAAATTGCCACAAAGGTTCAGATACCTTCAATAATCAAAACCAAGGTTTATATGTCTCTCTTCTGAATTATAGATGTGTAACTAAAAGTTCCTTAATAGAAGGAGCATGATCTTCCAAGAAGTGGGGGAGTTCAAGTTAAGTAAGTACCTGAATTTTTCTGGTATGCTTCAAGACCAGACAGCCTGCTTGTCTGTATTCTGAGTACATCCAGTCTGTTGCGTTTCCCTCCACCTTTTCTTTTCAAGCACCCTTTAAAGCCTATTTTTCTCTCTGGTTTTAGAGAGCACTTTTTTGAAAGTGGGCCTGTCAATGATAGTGAAACCTCAACCACATAAAATGCTTCCTAAGGAGAGGAACAACAAGATGACTCTGGGAAAGGTAAAATACTTGGAATGAAATTGTGAAGAAAGGTTATGGGTCTGTGAGAATGAGACAGGTGACAACCACATGAATATTCACCATCTTTCCTGGGTGGCTTCGCCAGTGACAAAAACTGTCCTGTTGTGTATATTTCACAACCATATTCCTAAAATCTCCTCCAGTACTAGGCTTCCAGGTATTTTGGAGACTAAAAGTGGTGTATTTAAACCTGAAGGGTCCAAAGCTCATTTTATCATAATATTAAATGGTGCATTCCTGGGCTAATGATGCATTATTGATCAGCAGATTGCAGGTTCAGCATCAAAGAAACATTCCCATTGGGAAGCTGATGGACCACTCTGAACCATGGAAGTCAGTGGAGTAGGGTCAGGTCTCCCTGCAGGGTCAGTGGCTGCTGCAGAGGGGGTAGCACCCCCCCTGGGTTGTCTGCTCTCTGAGATTGCCCCCTCTTTTCCATCGCTCATAGCTCCTGCAGAGCTTTATCTTGCATTGTGGCAAAGCATCTGTGGATTTTATTGACGTGGGTCTGCTGGGCCTTTGACTCCTGTCTAGTTCAGGGGCGAACAGCACCGAACGCGTAACGAAAGGGAAGAAGGCAGAATGAAAGCTTTTTGTGTACGCAAAGTGTACATCCAGCCCCCTGGCTTCTGTGCCCTGTTTTTACTTCCTGCAGAGGTGGTAGAGCATGTTTACAGCTCCTTAGACTTGTCTGTTCAGTCATGCAGTTTAACTCCAAAAATAACTCTCTTGGGGGATATTAATCCAGCGTTGGATTATCTTTCTAAAATCGTTAATCAGACTTGGTCCCCGAGGGACCTTCCAGCTGAACTTGCCGCTTAGTTTCTGTTTTCTGGGGTGATGGGAGCCGAGAGGAGGAAGCTGATGAGGTCTGACAAGAAGCGGTTACTTACGTAAGGTCCCGAGCAGAGGGACCCGTCTGCCTCTCCTCCCGCTGCGGGTCCCCGCGCCACCGGCCAGGGCTCAGCTCCCTGCTGGCTCCCGCTGTGTCCTGCCTGGTCCTGGCCACGTTATTGCCCTCCCCTCCCTTCGCCTTGTTTCGCCATTGGGAAATGCCATGGGGAAAAACCTGCTTGCGAGAGGGATAGCGGTGGGGGTCTGTGCCAGCTTCAGGTGATTCCTATATATGCTGCCTTTTGTCCAGGGAGGAGAAACACATGCTTTGTTTTATTGAATTCTCAAATGCACGTGGCGTTCCTTTGGTCGCTTTTTAATCATTAACTTCCTTACTCAAGCTGTTCATGAAATGACCTGGCCTGCTGTTTGAACATGACCTCTTTTCTGTAAAAGAAGAAATGAGCTGTTGTAGGCTGCTGTTTTCATATACGACTAGAACTGCTAGTCACATAAGTCCTATTAGCCTTCATTTTTTCTCCTGTCTATAGAGTTGGAATACAGTTTATTTATTGAGAAATGTGCTCTGATAGCTATAAGTTATTTAAAATACTTTGAGATCCTTGTATGAAAAGAGCTAGGGAAATTGCAAAACAAGTTTAAAAAAAAAAAAAAAAAGAGTTCTACTGAGAACTCATTTCATACACGAATAAAATCCTGTTTTCCACGTGCAATGCATAGGTAGAAGGGGAAAATTCAGTATGTTTTACTGACATATGTGCTGAATTAATCCCTCAGAGCCAGGCAGGTAAATTGAGAGCTTGCATGTCTGTGCTGATGCATTTTTGCATTAAATTTAACATACTTTGATTTCCAACTTGAGAGTTTATTACTCTGACATAGTAGACCACTGGAAGCACTGCATAGCATGGTTGAAATGCAGATATATAATATATGTGGTAATAACAGTAACTTGCAGAATTTGCACGTTAATGGGCTAATCTGTCATAGTTTGGAAAACCCTATTGATGTAAGAAAGTGTACTCAAGTGGTAGGGATGTTTTGGTTGTGGCTTTTTTTCCTCAAATTATAAAATGGTGTGCTGCTTAGCCTGGAAGTTGCTTAAACCTCCTCCAGGTTACAGCTGCATGCAGGCATTAGGGAAAATAATGGGAAGTTGCCTGCCTTTTCCTCAGACCCCTCCTCCACTTCATACACTTGTGCTCACACGTGCATCCTGTTGCCTTCAGATTCTGCCTTCAAAATAAACGTTGTAAAAATGAGTTGCAAAGTTGCTCTTACACGTCAGTGCTTCTTGGATCCCACTGGGAGAGAAAAAGGAATTGCACTTGAGAAAACTCCATAACTAGACCCTTTAGCGATGTCTGTATCCTTTTTGCTGCTTGACTGCTGCTGGCATAACAAAAAGCAGTTGAAATCGGTTCTAGTTCTTCATTCACATCATGAGAATTGCTTACTAAATTGGAGGCATTTCACAGCAGAGATTGTGAATTCCTTATTTTACTGGGCGGTGTCTAACACACTGTGTACCACTGGAATAAATAGTAGGTAATTTGTAATTGTTAGCACTGTAGATTGCAGAATTTTCTTTGCAATCATCATTTTGTGATGACAGCTAAACATCTATTTTGGCCTTTAAAAAAAAAAAATTGTTTCTGGCATTGCCACAAAGGTAGAACGAAGCTAAATTACCTTTTGGATCCTGCATTGAATTATTAAGATTATAAACTGGGAAAAAAAAAGTTAGCACATTTGACTAGGATGTCCACTGAGAAACAGAAAGAAATTTGTAGTGATGATTTTATATATGCTTTTCAACATTCAGACCACACTGATGTCTCGAGGTTGGTCTTTCCTGCTGAGAGAAGTGGAACTACATCCATTCGTATTAAAGATCTGTCACTATGCTTTGTGTTTTATGACTGTATAAGCATACGTATATTAATAATTATAATTATGTAGGAGATCTGTGCTAGCCTGCATTAAAAACTAGTCACATTGAAATTGTCTTCTGAATGCTGTGGTAGACTTCTCTTGTACCTTGCTTTGGAACGCAAATCCATAGCTGAATTTGATTAACTTACCGTCAACTTTCCTTGACTCTTCTTTCTTAAACCATTTGCTTTCTTCCTGCATGACTCATTAAGATGGACCACAACTCACTAAAGCAAAATGAGGGTTAATGCCCACGTTTGTATGTGAGAGTGGAAGTTTTCTGCAAATCTATTGCTGCATGATGTTGTTTTGCTTTCATAGTCATGGCCAGTGGCCGTGAATCATTGGGTTTTTTCTCCAGCATTCATCGTGAGTTTTGGAGTTGGGTAACCTCCTAGGGGAGGCATTGGGCTGCGAGTTCCCTACCTTCCCTTTGCCTCTTGCGGTGAGAGGCAGCAGTGCTCAGAGTTGCTTCCCTGGCTTTCCTAGTCAAAACAAGGTGCACTTGCCCATGCGTTAGGTGGATTCTAGGATTTTTATAGGTCTCCCTTCTCGCTGTATGTATGTGGCCTACAGATGATTTTTTCAGGAAAACTGTAGAAGAAACATGGTAGTATGGAAATACAAACTGTTGAAAATAAGGACTTGCGCATCCGAAGCTGTCCTCAGTCAAGTTTGTCTGGCAGGAACTACTGCTGCTCTGTTTGTGTTGTGGCCAGTAAACTCAGGCTCTGGCTGAGGCACCGCCGGCTTCCAGCATCCCTCCTGCCCGGGATACAGTGCCGTGCCGGGGCACACGGGGAGAAGCCTGTCAGTCACGCACTGGGTCAGCCAGCTCTGCTTAAGTGCTGCGGGCAGTTTAATACCAAAACTTCACCAGGCTGAGACTACTGAGGACTGTTCTGCTGAGGAGGTGGGAGACACCATCACTGTGAGTGTGAGAGCAAAAAGGCACTAAGTTTCATTTGACTTTCGATGTGGATTAACAGCTCATTGCTGCCAGCAAATCTTGCTTCTCCTCCCCCCTGTGCGTTGTGCCACCTCTGGAAGCTGTTTGACTTCAATGTGGTAAAAACCAGATGACTGAAAATACGTATTTGCTGGTTAGTTGTGTCAGTGCACTACACAGCAAGGGGAGCGCTTGTGGGAGATGTAAATGGCGGGAGCGTGAGGTATCAGGGGAGAAATGGCAGGAGCTTTGCATCCGCTCAGGTTCTGTGGGAGGAAAAGACAGCCAAAAGTGAATGTCTGACTATTCTTAATGACCAGCAAGCCAGTTGCATGCTTTAGTTGTGTTTATTCCTGGTCCCTGTAACATCTACCAAAGGCAGATGATATCACTGTTTCTTAATCACGTTGTTTAGTCTTTCAAGGCACTTCCTGCAATCCAGTCTTATTTATAGACCGTCCATTGTCTTATTTACTGCTTTGCGCTTTGCTTTGTGGTGATGTGCGATCCTGTCGGCATCAGAACTGCCATTGTTGGAAACAAATTGCTGGAGTGTTAAAGTTCGTAAACTGCTTTTATAGTATGTGTTGAGAACCCTGTGTAGAATGTAACAGGGCTTGCAAACACGGAGGACAGCCTTTTCAGAGTAGACCAGAAGACTCACAAGAAAAAAGGAAGGGTAGAGCCGTATACATGAAGGCTGGACGAACTCCCACTTCTAAGTAGTCTGAGACGAAGGTAGAGAATTTCTTGATGAAGGGATGGTTTCATGATTTTGTTCAGGCTGATTTTAGCTCACGCTTCTGCTGCAATTGGAGGAGGGCTGTTAGACTCGGTTAGTTGAAGCAGCAACTGAAGGTGGTCAGAGCCTTTTTTTCCTGTACCTGTTTGTGGCTTTTGGATGTCTGGTATATTCTGTCAGGTCGTCTCTTGCCTTAGCTCTTTCAAAGGGTATATGTGCAAGCATGTGTCCATGCTTTCACCACTTCCTTCTCTTTTCTGCTAAGAAGAAGTGGGACTGCACCTCTGGGGATTTCTACAGCTTCTCTCATTTTGTCACACATGATGGCATTTTGCTGGGTCTTGGCAGAGCGTGTGGGAAACGCTGTGGTGGGCACCGAGGACTTGGAAAAGCAAGCCGAAACCTCCCAGTCTGCAGGAGGGTGCACGAGTTGCTGTGTCTGAGAATTGCAGAGCTTTGCTACTTCAGTGGATGTCCTGCTACCACCGGGCTGGGAGAGGGGTGCAGAAGGTTCGTTTGCAAGCCCAGAGAGGCACTACACCCGCTTTAAAAACGTTTGTTGTTATTGCGAGGTTACAAACTTTGATGAACTGAAAGAGACAGCGCTTAAATTCTGCACAACCTGAGGATTTGGTTCTTCACCTTTCCTCTCCTTCCCCAAAATTCACAGCCTGCACTATGCAACATGAGGTCCTATTGATATTTCTATTCTTGCAGAACTATGACGTTTTACGTAGCTGATTATATCATTGTGAATGTACACGATATCCTTGCGTGTTCACGTGTCTGAGACTTACCATCAGGAAGTATTTCTATATGGGTATCTCTGGATCCGTTAGGTGAGGAGATGTGTGTGTGTATGTATATGTGGAAACTGCTGTGTGTTCTGCCTTCTTCCTGACATCCTGGTTGCTATAGTGCAGTGATCTATTTGTGAACACCCAGAAGATCATTGCTATAGTTAAAAGAAACAGTGTTTCCTGGCCATAACTTCCTGGGCAATCTCCTCTTCTGGAGCGCCAGCTTTAACCGATTCAGTCACGTTCCCCGGGACTCCAGGAGCGACACTGTAACAGGAGCTTCCTCTAGTTTGTCGCTTTTCCCCACCAGCATATTTAATAATATTTAAAAATAGTTTCTCTATTTAAATCTAATGCATGCCTATTATTCACTGTACATTTCAGTGCTTCAGCCATCTTTCTAACAGACTGTCGAGCTGTGCAGTGTGTTGTGGCGTTGTGTCCTGTGTTTGCTTCTGTAATATGTGCCATTCTTCTGCTCTTGCACATACATACACACATACGTTTTCATCCACCTGCCCAGCCAGGCAAAATGTAGGAGACGAAGCGGCAGCGCCGGAGTTCTGTCTGAACTGCTGTATTTTTTTTTTCCTCCTCTTCTCCCTGCAGGTGTGAATGAGAGAGACTCTCTGCAGTATTTAGTGTCCAGTTGTACCGGCTCTGAAGAACAGCAGCATCGCAATGCCCCCTCCTGCTGATATAGTGAAGGTGGCGATCGAATGGCCGGGTGCCTTCCCCAAGTTAATGGAAATAGATCAAGTAAGTGCCTGCGTACGTGTGCTCGGCCGGCCCCGTGCGTAAATAAGTTCTTCTCTGCGCCTGTGTGTCTCTGCATCTATGTTTAGTTAGATGCACACGTATGTTCCTGTGAGTGCATGTGTGGTAGAAGGTGTTTTTTATAAGGGGTGTAACCCTCTTCCTCTCTTACTGCTGAGTGTTTTTGATGTGTTTAGCTGTTTTTTTTATTTGCTTTTTCTTTTTAAACAGCTGCTTAGATAAGGCATTTATTGCTTGTGTGACCCACTTAACGCTTTCGTGCCTTAGTTTATTAAACTATAAAATTGTGGTAATGTTGTTACCCCTGGGTGGAACGTCTTTTCAAATTTTTAGTCAGTGATTTGCATTTGTAGTATGATCGTACTGAATGGCTGCAGCAAGTGCAGATTTTGGAACTTAAGTAGTGGTGCACTGTGAGCAGGAGGGTCTTTGCTGTTCCATACAGGAATCTCAGGGGTTGTCCTGTTCAGCTGGTTATTTCTAATGCAGTGGCCCCATGGACTGATTTGAGGCAGTGTACAGAAGCTAACAAATTGAAAATTATGAATTAAAGACTCTTTGTAGGAAATTGTGGAGTGGGGGAAGAAACAAACCAAATTAAGTTATACAAGTGCCGTGTTTTATGTTCTGGACTTCTCTGAGATTGTGGCACATGCATTAATATTGAAGGCAACTCCTTTAATATTTAACAGCTTACCCATAACATTTTGAAATCGTACAGCATGTTACCTGTTTAGAATAATTATTATTTCTGGAAATAGTATTCAGAGTGAAGGAAAGTGTTGAATAATGTGCTTTAGACCCTAGTGTATCTGGGGACCAAGTACGTTATAAAGTTCTATTGGAGAGGATAAAATTTGAATTCATGCTGAAAATGTTTTGCTGAAATGGGATCCTAATTTCTTCATGCGGTGCAATCAGTTTCACTTCTAGTTAGCGCTTCTGTGGCATATGCCCGGGAAATTGCTGCATGAACTTTGGGGAAACACGGTACTAGAGGACGGCTGGAATAACAGCAGTGTGTTTTTCAGGCACACTGAAAGCCCCTTTAGAGGAAAGGGGAGTTCCCAAGCACTTAGCACTTTATGGTTTGATTTCCAGACCTGCCAAGCTTTTCCATTTTAATTTGCTGAAATTTTTTAGTAAGCATATATCTACAGATACAAATCTCTTGCCTTCTGGAGTGAAGAATGTTTTACTCTTTTTTTTTTTTCTTATTATATAACAAATGGTAGACACTGTGCACACTGTGTTCAGGGAAAGATGCATGTTAGTCATGATGAACAACAGCTTATTGCTACCAAGTACAGTGGGGACAAAAATGAATAAATATTATGCAGTCGCCTTCCAAGCAGCAGTAAAATAATACCAGAATGATTGTTTTTAATTTACAAAAGGGCTTAAAGTAACTCTCCAAAAAACCTCATACTTTATTTGAAATATTAGCTTACTGTGCTGGAACCTTGCTTTTATCTCTATTATATAAGATTTAGAGGGGACAAGAAAGATCAATGCTGACTTATGTCGGGTAGAATTTTTCCAACCGAGCCTGCCAAGTTGTGTGCAAGCTTCCTCGAACCACTTTATGGGCAGGAGGAAGTGGAGGGAAAATAACATTGAAAGGGAGAAGGCTAGCAGCAACCTGCTCCTGACGCAGGGGGAAGTGGGGGAATGAAGACTGAGAGTTTCATCCCTCACCTTTCTAACATGGAAAATATAGGTGTGGTGACAAGAAATGAAGATGGGAAAGAAACATCCCTTCCTAATACCACAGAATCATGGAATAGTTTGGGTTGGAAGGGACCTTTAAAGGTCATCTAGTCCAACCCCCCCTGCAGTGAGCAGGGACATCTTCAACTAGATCAGGTTGCTCAGAGCCTCATCCAGCCTGACCTTGAATGTTTCCAGGGATGGGGCATCTACCACCTCTCTCAGCAGCCTGTTCCAGTGTTTCATCACCCTCATCATAACAAATTTCTTCCTTACATCTAGTCTAAATCTACCCTGTTTTAATTTAAAACCATTACCCCTTGTCTTATCACAACAGGCCTGCTAAAAAGCTTGTCCCCATCTTTCTTATAAGCCCCCTTTAAGTACTGAAAGGCCGCAATAAGGTCTCTCCAGAGCCTTCTCTTCTCCAGGCTGAACAACCCCAACCCTCTCAGACTTTCCTCGTAGGAGAGGTGCTCCATCCCTCTGATCGTTTTTGTGGCCCTCCTCTGGACCCGCTCCAACAGGTCGATGTCTTTCCTGTCCTGATCCCCAGAGCTGGACACAGTAGTCCAGGTGGGGGTCTCACCAGAGCGGAGTAGAGGGGCAGAATCACCTCTCTCGACCTGCTGGCCACGCTTCTTTTGGTGCAGCCCAGGATACGGTTGGCTTTCTGGGCTGTGAGCGCACATTGTCGGCTCATGTCCAGCTTTTCATCCATCAGTATCCCCAAGTCCTTCTCCACAGGGCTGCTCTCAATCCCTTCATCCCCCAGCCTGTATTGATACCAGGGGTTGCCCTGACCCAGGTGCAGGATCTACCCATACACAGAAATATGCACATTTGCCTTGGTCGGGGATGGGAGCAATGTGGGAATGAGCCCTGAAAACATAGAGGGTGATACATGCTTCTAAACGTATAGCTCTGCCTTTAGTTCACTTAATGCTAACTTTTCCCCAATCTGTTTCCTTTAAAACATCTATTTAGTTGAAGAGCTGTAGTGGAGGAGATGATTCATACATCAGATGGCTAGCTGTCGGAGATGATAAAGGGGAGGAGAGAAAAGGAAGGCAGAAAAGAGAAATGACTTGCCCATTGACCAGACATTGCAGCCAGTGCCTGTCTGCTCATTCAAGGACCATTTGACATATATTCAGAAAATCCTAAAAACTTTGCCTTATCAGTTTCCTCCATCTCTGATCCCCTACCAGCAAGAAAATCAGTATTTAAAAGAACAGAACTGTATTATTACTTTAAAAAGAACAACGAAAAAGCCTCACTGTAGCATGACGCAAGTTCTTTATCTTTCAGGGTACTGAGGCTATTCCAAATATTGAAGTGCAAATGCCATATAAGAGATCAGAGGAAAATCTGGGGTTTTTCTTGTGGTTTTTGTTTGTTTGTTTGGGTTTTTTAAGGTTGCTTGTTGTATATGCTTTGTAGCATTTATTTATATTCAGTTGCACAGTATCCCAGTTCATCTGCTGTGTATATGTATATTTTGCTTAGCAATGAAGAGAATAAAATATTTTCAAAATGAGGAAATGTCATTGTGAAACCACAGTGATAGACAATGGTGTACTGGAAGGTGTTGGTCCTGAAAAGAGCTCATGGGTATTTTTTCCACCAAATATTATTAAACTTTACATTAAAAACCTCCCCTTCAGGTGCATGACTTCTGACAATCTGAACTTCATGAGGCACAGAGCTTTTTCTAGTTGATGCTTCCCACTGCATTTCTATAGGTTTGTCGACTTGGGTTCATCAGTGATGCTCTTAACTTTAATCACACAAAATTAGTCTCACTTAGAGACTCTTTGCCTGCACAATTAATACATAATGAAGTGCTTTTCAGAACCAGGCTCTGTGCCTAACCTTTCTTCTCATTCATTGAAATGTACTACTTGACGTCAGGGTTTTACAACTGCTATTTTCATGGAAAGTTGCTTTAAATAAGAAGGGCAAAACTGCATATTATTTACCGCCCTCTCTCTTACCAGGTGGGGACTAATTAAGTTGCAGTAAACCCAGCAACTGGCTGTTGCCTGTATGAATTAAAGCTGATTTTAAAGCGTGTGCAAGTTTAATATTCTTTTCTGCTTTCTCCTTGAGAGATGGACTTGGCTGATTTCAGTTACTCTCTTCTGGAATACTTGGTGTTTTTTAGTTGGTTTTTTTTTTTTTTTTTCATTTGGGTTTCCCCTCATTTCCATCGCTTTCCTCAATTATAAATTTGAAAAGTAACATCTAGGCTCTTCCCCCCTGCATAAATCCCTTCTGGCAATATTAGTACTATGGTCAAAATTAATTTTTAATGGAAAGATTTTATTATGACCTTAAGAGCTAGGTATTCGGATGATCTTCCGCTTTTAAGTCTTCTTGTCATGTAAGGGGAGGAATAGAAATGTGTTGGTGTCTGAATTTGCATGAAGATCGTTTTGTGGACTTTTTAGGGGTGCAGTCTGGGGAAGAAATGAATGGTAGATGCTGACTGCCTGTTACCTTCTTCTCCCAGTCTTCTGGCTGATCATTCTGGAAGATGTTAAGAGTAGGGCCACAAGGGCTCTGTACAGGTGAACCAGCATGTTGGCTAACCTCTTCTGTCTTCTCTTTATTTGTCCCAGAAATAGCCATTTCATAAGAGGATGTTATTTCTTGTGTCAGATGGAAATTTGCATGCTTTAATTTGTGCCCATTATGTATAACTCATTCTCAACTGTCAGGGTTTTTTTTACAGCACAAATTATTTTAGGTAAGCCAGTGCTGATTTTGGGTTACCTGGATACTTTGTTCTGTGGATTTACAGCTTCACTGTTCCTGCTGCAGGGGAAGCAGCTTCCAGGAGAGGAACAAGGTGTATATTTGGGGACAATAACTGTTTTAACTTATCTCATTCAAATCCACTCTTGTGTGTTAACACAAGTTGTACTAAAACCAGATTTCTTTAAACTTGGGGATGAACTTCCTCACCATTGGAGGTCAACACTGTTCTTACAGAAAGGAATGGTTTGTAGTTAAACTTAGCTGTATAGTCTCTTCCTCCAGATTTATCTACCAGATCATTAAATATAGATTAAATTAGCAGGTGTGAATCTTTACATTAACAAAAAAAAAAAAGGCAAAAAAGAAAAAAAAAAAAGCTGTGGTTTGCTTTTCAAAGCGCAAATCTGGTACAGTGGGCAAAATTTACAAGAGCACTGTCAAATGACAATTTCATGTTAATACAGTACAGTGAAGCACATGGGAAGAACCATGGGCTGCTTTACATTAATGCTTTCTCTAAGGTTTAGATTTAGTCACCAAGTTTATCTTTTAAGAGTGTCTTTCAAGTTGTCTCTTCTGCCAGTATATACTATAAATGTCATTTTAATTATTTTTTTTTTCTTCAGAGAAGTCATTGTACTTCACTACATATTAAAAGGAAACCAGTAAGATTTTTTTTTTAAAGGGAACTTTCAAATTCTTTTGGGTTTCAGACCTAAATCTGGATCTTTGGGGACTGTTAATTGATTTAGTGCAGTGTTTCTCAAGCTGTGGGGAGAAACATAGTTCAAAAGGGATTGTGAAATGCTTAATTAGAGAAAAGAAAGTGGCATATCACTTCTGCCGTGTGTGTGGACTAAGAATAGCTGTAGTTTCTGCAAGTGCTGTCACTAGTAATAGCAGTATACCGATACATCACGAGTCTAAATGTATGCAATATTAGTGAGCACCAGCATCGTTCAAGTGGTGAAGAAGAAAGGGATATTGATGTCTCTCTGCACCAGAGGCTGTACGGTGAAGTGTCGCTCCCTGCGCTTAGTTCTGGCCCCAGACTCTGACTCCCTCAACATCAAGGGCTTTAGTGCTGAGGGGATGAAGGAGGAAAGATGCTCTTACCTGCTTCCCACAAACCTGCAAAATTATATGAACTCTTCTCCAGAAAGTGTGATAGTATTGCAGTAGCTGGAGCTACTGATACTTTTTGGTATGAATATTGAGGAGATTTCCAGTGTTATTGCACATCATGAGTTTAAAGTAGTTAAGGGAAAAGTCAGTGCTTTTAACAGCTGAGAAGATCTCAGTTTCTTGAAGACAGAGGACTAGGAAGCAGCTCGGGGTGAGGGGGGCAATCTTACACTGACTTACAAAAGTGTTCCCTGCCTGGACTTGCTCGCAGCAGCTCCTTTCTGTCAGGTTGGAGAAGGGAGTTAGTGCTTGAGGCCGGCCACTGCAGCTGTATCTCAGCCATTCTGAAGAAGGACCTTGGTTGCTGCTGGTGGAAAACTTACCTGAAAATAGATGAGCCTCAAGGTGGCTGCCTTATCAAAAAGGCTGAAAAACACTCAGTTAGCTTAAGCCAGTTTGTTAAAGGTAGGGCTTGCTTAAAATCAGCTTTTAGGTGTTACACAGATGCTAACAATAATTAATGAGTTTTATTGCTCCTTGTTGTAACTGTCAGTATTTCAGCTTCACAAAACCAAAGATGAAACTGTTCATAAAGCAGATACTAATCAGCATTTAAACATAGTGAAAATATTTAACATTTTTTAAAATCCTTTTACTTTTGTAACCATCAGGGATTATTAATAGAACTGGTAAGGAAATCATATCCACTAACTTAATGTGCCATTTTCTTTGTTGGACTGATGAAAGGTCTCAATTTTTTTGGGGGGGAAGAGGGGACCGGGGGCAGAAAGCTGTTCAGCAATAAGAATAACCTTGGAAACAATAATGCAGATGTTTTAACACATGGGATATATTTCAGTGCACTAACACATGTATATACATAGACAGTGCTTTGTTAACATAATGAACCAATCATTGTTAATTACAATGGATGTCAAAAAACATGATTTCTTTTCTTACAGGACTATGGGGTTGGAGTAGTCATTATTAGAGCTCTGGTTCTTTGCTGTGGTGGCAGCCATCCATCCTGGATAAAAGGGCAATGTTACCATCATGTTACGTTTTATTAGTCTGGCTTGTCCAAAGCCACGTTGCCGCTGGTTGGTTGGAGCCTTTCAAGGCTGCAAACAGACGTCCCGTGGTGTGTGGCTGGGACCTCATCACTGAAAAATACATAAAAACTTTGTCCTATGCTGTTGAATACAGAGACAGCAGCAAAGCTTAATAGATTGAAGAGGCAATAGCTGTGGAGAAGGGTTAGAAATTGTAAAAGAAATGGGGGAAAAAAGAAATAAAAATATTTAGTGAGTTACAGTCTAATGGATACTATTTACACTTTCTACTTGGTGTTGTCTTCTGTGTTAGGAAACATCAGTTAAATGCAGTAAACAGTTAAATATTTTTTTATAGAAGTGGAAATGGAGCCGGAAAACACTTGAGGTCTTGCAGAAATAGTATCCCAGCGTTCCTCATCTCTAACATAAGAGATGAAACACTTCAGTAATTCTCTCCTTGGGTTTTTTTCTTGTTGTTGTTGGTTTTTGGTTTTTTTTTCCCCCTGGTTCTGATTTTGTTAGCCCCATAGTGTTAGCCAGAACCTCCCCATTGCCTGAATTCTGCTGTCTGCAACTGATGGCATTTTCAAGATGAAGGCTGAACATGACTGTAAGGTTGTTGCATCCACATAATTTTTTAAGAAACAGCTGGAGTCTCATCTCATAAGAGTTAATTCTGCTATATTTAAAGGAAATGTGTAATGATGAGATTCCTGGAGTTACGCACCACTGAATTAATTACAAGGTACTTCATTCACATTCTGGCCAGCTGGAGTATCCAGGCACACTTTATGATTTAATTATATTCTCCTTACAGAACTCCAAGATTGTAGTACAAAAGACAGTAATACTAAAAATCCCACAGTATAAATTTTTTTGTGCCTGCACGTAGAGACTTTTCTACTCTGGTAGGCCAGCAATGTGTCAATCATGAGCTGTGGGTTTGGGGTGTCTCCATTCAGTTTTCAAAGGTATGTTCACCTAATAAAGTGGTTGTGTGAAGAGCCGCATCTTAAAGTTCTGCTTTGTAACTCTTTGGGTCCTCTGAGACCTGTTTTTTAAATATGTGGTGTGAGTATGTGGCAGGCAAACATGCTGTAATCCACAGCTGTAGATCCCTAGGTGTTTTATAACGCTTCAGTACTCTTGACTGGAAGTTTTTGGTGTCCCTATTTGCAAAGTACTTGAGGAAACAGAATGTTACGGCTTGTTGGGACACCCGATGTGGAGTAAGAAGTTCCTGTAAAATTCTGGTTTTTGGGTTTTTTTTTTTTTTGTTCTTTTAATAATGTTATGTTTCACTGCTTCCTTGTTGTACAGTCACTTTGTCATCCTAAACATGTGATCTGTGGGGCAACGCTTAGATCTGGTGAAATGCAAATTTAGGAATGAGGATGTCTTTGGGGGAGGGAAGGGAGTAAGGGAGAAAGCTGCAGCAGAGAGCGAAAGGGAAGAGGACATGAACAGCCGTGTTTCCCCAAGTCTTGAGTGCTTGGCAGAACCCCTACTGCTATATTTATACCAAAGTGTTTCTACTGACACGTTAAAACTGCCACCTTAAGGGCTGTGAACGGAGCTAATAAAAGCTCTCCCGTCAGCAAGCTGTAGTTGTTGAAGGGTTTTGCCTGTCGGCTCTGGGGTGTGAATGTTTCCTGCCTTGGGTTGTGGTGCTGCACTGACAGAACCATGTGGTGTTGACCTGGCCTTGGCTGGGTTTTATACTCTCTGTTACCGCGGTGTTGGGGTGTCCCTGTTCTTCAGGTATTTAATCCCTCTGGTGCTCCCCTGAGTTAGTGAAATCCTCTTCTCTGTCTTTTACAGAGGCCCGATGCCTAATTAACAAGTCTGGTCTCACTAATACTCCATTGTAGTCAATGGAGAGAGTTGATTCCCAAAGTGGTTCAGAGCAGGTTGGGGAAGCTGAAGCCCAGAGCTATCCAGTGCCTCCCCCTTACAGGAAAAGACCTTGCCTCTTACATCATGAGAAGTCAGTGATGAAGTAGTGAGTCAAGCACCCAGGCGTCCCGGCATCTGTTATGTTTGCCACTGGACAGTCCTGCTTCTGTTTCTGTAGCCCCTGGTGTATGACAGTAACAAATGAAGTCTCTACTGATTGTGAAAAGAGCTAGTTTTCTGTTTTGTTTTGGTTTTTTTTTAATAGCCATAGTTTGTTTTTTTTTTTTTTATGCTGAGTGTTTTCCACTAACAGGTGTGCTACATCTGCTCTTTTTCTGTGATAAGCTTAATGACAGCAAGGGTTAAGGTTTTCCTTGTTACTTTTGTGATTAAAAGGTGTCAGCCAGGCAGGGTGATATCCCAATCATTGTCAAAAAAAAAAACCCAAAACCAAACACCAAACCCAAAAAACCCCAAAAGACCAAAACCCAGAAAAAGAAAAAGCTATGAATCTCTGCTAGTAATTTGAAAAGGAAAGATATTCATCCTTGGCCTAAAAGAAACTTATCTACATTTTCCTGGTATAATATAATCAAAGTATATTTGAACTGCATGTATAATGCAGGTTTCTACCCAGATTTAGGCTTCTGTCCTCTTTACAGTTCACACGCACATACTTGCTATTTGATTTGGAAGTGCTTTAAACCCAGGTTAGTGTACTGGTGGCTTGAACAGGACCTAGGGCTTGATCAGCACTGGTGTTTTGAATGTTCTAAGCTTTCTTTTGCTCATTCCACAATTGCCCTGGAACAAAAGAGTGGCCTGGACTCACTCAGGCTAAATTCTTGCATGCCTGTGCCTAGTGCGTCCTGGTGACTGATTACCTCTATGGGGAACCCAAGGTGTAGGCACGAAAGGGTAAAACTGGTGAGGAAATCGGAGTGGGAAATCTCAGTCTGTGTTCTGCAAGTTACTTTAGAAGTGCTACAAAATATTGCACAAGTAGTAAGGGCAGGTACTCAAGAAGACTAAGTTAGGGATGTGTGTGTATCTTAGCACACAAAACCTGGAGACGTGACCTGAGACACATGCAGGTAAGCACAGAAGTGGTGAATACATACTACTGCATGGTGGATGTCATTAGGGCTACACTTAGCCAGCATCTCAGACACCTGTACTGACCAGTCAATGCAGATAAAGCTTTACAGGGTGTGTCAATTCACGTCAGCTCTAGTGCTGCCTGTGCTTGGTGTCAACGGCATGATTCTCCTGATGTGTGCAGATCAATAAGTCGTAAGGCCACAATGCCCCATTATTGTTTCCCACTGGATTTCAGATATCAATTTAATACCTACCTTAGGAAAATACTTTTATACTAACTGATGTGTTTGGTGCAGATGGCTGTGATATGTTAGCTGAGGGGGGTTATCTCCTATAGGGAGCATAAGATTTACTTTGATCTGTGTTATTTCATGCATTAAAGCTACAGCTTGATCTTCTTAGAGCTTTAAATGAGCATCTCAGCAGGTGTGAAAGCACACTTCATTTTAACTAGTGTAGGGGAGGACATAGAGGCAAAAACCCAAAACTGAAATGCACTAGCACAAGATACTCACTTCAATGAAGGAAAAACTTTGAAATATTTTTGGACTATCTGATTGTAAGGAATTCTTTGAAGTACATTGACTGATAAGGTGAATTTGACCTTTCAGAACTGTAAATGCAGCAAACATATTATGTAAATTTCCATAAACATAATTTTATGAAGATTAAAATAACAAAAACATCAAGTCCGTTCTCTTTGACATCAGGCAAATATTTACAGCCAGGCAAAAAAAAACCCATGTCTTTGAATGGCCTGCTGAGTGGATTTACTTTGCAGAGAACGGAAATAGGCTTGTACCTCATCCTTCATGGTTCAAAAAGAAAAAAATATAATAGCTCCCTTTTGCTTGTCGTCTAATACTGCTACATTCCTATATGTACAGTAAACAGTTGTGTCCTGTCCCTGTTGCCTAAGCATAGATAGGTCTCTTAC
This sequence comes from Nipponia nippon, assembly GCF_047370975.1. NCBI lineage: Eukaryota > Metazoa > Chordata > Aves > Pelecaniformes > Threskiornithidae > Nipponia > Nipponia nippon. The sequence continues at coordinate 115,120,347 of NW_028262290.1, read as the reverse complement.
AGCCTTCAGTAGCAGGACTGCAAAGGGACTCCGGACACAGGTGTGAGCTGGCTGGGAAGGGGCGGCGGGAGCTGGTCGCTCGCCCGCCTGTCGCTTCCAGAGCGAATAAGGGTTTTGTTGGCGCAGAGGCCCGGCCCTGCGCAGGCAAGGCAGCAGGAGCACTGCCACTGCCAGGGCCTTCCCGCAGCCCGCACTTGCTAGACCCCGCCAGAGCAATTGCACGGGGAGGGAGTCATGGCAGCCCTCACCTGCTTTCAGCGACATCCCACTTACAGCTGTGGACAGGGTGCTCGTGACAATTTACCTGCTTGGTAGGGAAGGAGAAAGAATTTTGTCTGGAGACTTCGATGTAGGGGGAGTGCAGCCCAAGGGATGATTAAGAGCAGCAGCTTATTAGGATTGCAGTAGTATTTATTTTACATTTATTAATTTGTAAAGCTCACTCTAGTGCTATCAAATTACTGATTGCAAACTTTCTATCCCAGAAGAGTTCCACTTTTTTTCATCCTGTTGCTGATAACTGAGTTGTACTTAAGTCACTTCAGTGTTGCAGCAATAGTACCACAGGAGGATAAAGCAGTACTGTGAAAGGCTGTCTATATTAATAATTTTTATTATTATTGAAGATCCATTTTGATTTTCTTTAACTGTCCCTTACGGGGTCTAGTTGATTTGTTGCTTGCGTGGGTTTGTTTTGTTTTGTTTTGTCTAAGTTTTTCATTTCAAGTAATGGCATATAATAATTCAAAGGTGATACAGAATAGGAAAAGCGTGAGGGAGATGAGTAGGATTGAGAAAGGACATAAAAGCTGATGGTGTAGAGGACTTAGAAGTATCAAAGTAATGATTAGGAAAGTAAGAAACCTTCCTAGTGTTTATATTGTTGCCAGGTTGGGTTCTTAAAGTGTCTTTTTGTCATAGTTTCCAATGGGAAGCTATAGTTCCTATGAGAAATAATGGGGAGGAGAGGCAGTTACTGGTTTTGTTCTTCGTTGTATTCAATCTGTTATCTGATATCAATTAACTTTGTAAAGGGAATTAATATCCCAGAAATAAATTTTGTCAAAATAGGGAAATACAGGAGCGGGACCTGCAGTAACATGTTGAGGAGAGAAGAGGAGGCAGCATGCAGAGCTGTACTCTCTGCTTGGCAGCAGCCTGCCCGCAGGCTGGCACACGTGTGCTGGACGGCAAACTGGCATTATCCCGCTTCAGACAAACCTGGCTTCTCCCTCTTCCCTCTATCCCTCCTGAAAAATGGGGTTTTATTTTTTTGGGGTAGGATAGAGGGAAGAGAGCAGTTGGAATCAGAAATTGCTTTCACAGGATTGCAGAAGCTACAAAATCCCTTGGGGAGGAGGACAGCAGGACAAAGCAGCTGCACATAAATGACACGGTAATCCAGACTGAGGAACTGATCAGGCTAAAAAATTGTGGGGAAGAAATCGCTCTTTTTCTTTCTTGTGTGATCTGCCTGATCTGCTTCACACCCTGACTATGGCTACACAAAGAGCTGAGCCAGCACAACGGAGAAAAGCTGCTGTGGAGAAGGGACATGTTGGCTGCTGCAGAAGGAGCAGTTTCATGCTTCTTGCCTTTTCTCCCATGTGCCAGTATTTGCTAGTCATTTAGGCACATAGGTTTCATCAGGATCGCTTCATCTGACTTGCTATCTCTTTCCTTTTTGCTGGGCCAATTTTTAGTTTGATCAGGTTCCCTGAAGTGGCTCATCTGGGTGTTCATGTGAAAATAGTAATGGCAGTGAAAGAGGAAGGATGGAAACCAAGGACTGAGAGAGTATGGTAAGGGGCGGGGGGATGGGACAGGATCCTTTCAGCAGATGCTTTTATTCATGTTTGATTAAAATGATCTTGTGTTACACTTTTCTCTATTTATAAACTGGCTTAGTTGACTTGGCTGTTGAAATAACAAATCCTTCCCTGACTCTGACCTGATGAGAGAATCCTGTCTCTGGTTTTCTGTCTATGCAGTGATGCAGTTCAGAAAACAAATCCAAGAGAAAAATAATTCTCCCTCCCCATCATGTCCCCTGCTACTGAGTTAATTTTTACCCGAATCAGTTTTTCCTAAACGTTAAAGGGACACTACTTCTTTTGGCAACAGTGTTGGTTTATGAGTGGTTGTATGGTGGTTTTTTGTTTTGTTTGCTTTTTAAGAATTCAGTGAACTGTGATTATTGGACTTAAGTAGAGAGGAGGCTCCTATACTGTTCAGGTGATTTGGGGAATTTTCACGCAGCAACAGACCTGTGTGACATTGTGTGGTCACCCAGTATTGGAGAAAAAAGACTCAGTAGTCACCTAAAAGTGAAATTTGATCTGTTTCTTTTTGCCATGCAACTTCATCTATGTTTTGGGTTGTAAAGATGGATTTTCTTTTAGCCAGGAACCTTCTGAAAACACTTGCATGTGCACCTTGTGTTTATAACAATGTTCAGAGCATTGCAACATTGTCAGACCAGACTGTTCCTTCTATTTTGGGACCCAAAGTAACAGAGCTGTTTTCAGTCAGTCCAAATGCTCGTGCTCACAGATGTAGAGAATAAAGCAGAACTGATACATCTGGGATCTTAACACCTTCCAGCTGGTGTTCTGTCAGAGGGAAACCTGCATATGTGTACGTAGGAGAGAGGATTACTGTCATCATATGACCATATCTGAAAGGGACAAAAGAAGGTTTAAAAATATTGAATGTCGTCTTGCTTCAGATGTCATTCCTGGAAAATGCTCATGTTGATATCTAAATCTTCTGTTTCTGTTGGGTAATGAGATGCAGTGTACACAAAAGACCCTTTGATTTCTCAGTTGAGAAGCTGAGTTGATGCCGTATGGGTTAATGTTGACAAAAAGGAATGATAATGTCATCATGTGTATGTGTAGAATTGCTGTCTTTATAGATTATCAGACCAAAACAGCAGAAAATTTTTGGGTTCTAGCAAGCTTGATATTAAAAAATGAAATACTACTAACTTGTTTTGTTCTTTGCAGTTAGTGGTTTTGGAATCATTTTAAGAGCTCAGGGCTATTCCAGTTTGGTGACTTTTTTTCTTCTTTCTTTTTTCCTTAACCAGAAAAAGCCATTGTCGTCAATAATAAAAGAAGTCTGCGATGGGTAAGTTCTGCCATATAGTACGTACTAATACTATACTTTTTGAGTTATTAAACCAATCAGTAGATAATCTTTTCTGAAGAAAATCTAGGTCTTCTATATGACTAGTCATTAGTTTCTTAAATCTTGTAGTTGTTTTATCTTCAGATTTTGAATTTGCAGTGTATTTTGGATCAATTACTTGCAAGATGAGGTTCCTAACAAAGCATCTCCATCATGTGGGTGGCTCTCATTTACACTATTTGTCGCTTTTCTGCACAGCGATGCATTTCACCCACTCAGTTTACACTTGTGGTCCCTGCAGTTCATGGGTTAAGGAGCTAAAGCACTGACTGTGGCTTTGATTTTTAAGCGCTGGGTCTAGCGGCTACTGTAAGGTGATCCAGTTGATGTGACTGCTCACATGAAACTGAAGTGTTAATCACGAGTCCCACAATGTGAACTAATAATTGGCTAAGAGAAATATCTTACTTTAGTTTAAATATGTTAATATTTGGGGAAAAAAAATGCTGTTTTAAGCAAGTGCTACCACACAGGAGAAACTAGTTTATATTCATCAAATTGCTGCTGAGTTAACAAGGTGGTATTTTATGCATAGTGTAATATATTAACCAAATACTATATGCATTGGGTATTGTATAAGCTAGCGCAAAATCCTAGTACTGTATTTTTTTTTTGTCTGTTTTAGTGATTTAGTGATCTTGCTTACTGCAAGCAAAAATTACGCTTGCTATTTTTTTGTAGATCTGGGATGAATATCAGATCATTATCAACTTATTTTTGGAGCACTGAAGTGTCACTGTAGCGACAAAGTAGTTTTTCTTCTTTTGCCCCCCTGCCGCCTTATCTTTGCTGTGGAAGGAAAGTGTTTGTTATGTAATTTCTTTCTCGACCATGGTCAAGTTTAGGGCTTTGTTTCAGTTATGCAAAGGGAAAATCTCATTAATAGGATATATTTGTACTGAAGTTTTCCCTTTGTAAGCATGCTTTTGTCTTAAACTTTGGAACTCATCATTGAAGGCTATGGGTAAGTATAAGAAATACATGGGAATGACAGGCACTTGTTTGACCATAGTAAAATTATGTGAAGGGTACTTTTTGAGTTTTTAAGATTTCATTTTGTGATTAATTTATTTTCATATTTCTAAGGTGGTCTCTTGCAAATCATGATCAATTTGCACTGCAGCATGCTGATAGTTCTAATTTCTACATCACAGAGAAGGTAGGTAAATCATTCAACACAATTCTTGCATAGCCTATCAAAACGTTTGCCACAGTAATTTATTTTAAATTAAAATATATAAAAATACAGAGTATTTTCCGTAATGTGATGCCAATGAGAGGGTGAGTACCGGGAGACCTGGTTTAATGATTTTGCACTGATTTCTACTGTTCAGAAGGGCAATTAAAAGTTTGAATGTGCCGAGGCCTTCACATCTATTGAGTTTGATCAGACTTCAGTGCTGACCCCTTCAGCTTTGGTATTTGTGCATGTTTAGTATTCTGCTGACAAGTGGTGTACAGGAAATTGAAACATGTAAGACATGAAGGGCTCTTTGAAGTCTGAGGAGACCTTCACTGCATGTCACTTCCCTCTTTGGCTCATCAGGTAGAAATAAGTTTCAGTGACTGTGTAATATTTGCTACTGCTTCCCGCCTCCTATCTTGTTGTTTTCCAGTTCTGTATGTTACGTTGGCTTATTTTTTTGGTCCCCAGATAGCATGGCAATAGGTGATTCATGAAGTGATGCGATGATTTCAGCACAGAGTAACAAAATGGCTGTAGCTGTAATAAAAATGGAATGTCTAGTCTAAATAAATGGGACATGCTCATCTGAATGAGACCAAGTAGTACATTCATTCCTGGCATTGCTGATAGAATTGCTGAAATTACTGAAATCATGGAAAAAAAAAAATTGTTTGAAAGAGTGTACACATTAGCGCTGCAGAGGTACAATTTCTAAGCAATGGGAAAGGAGCACTGTTCAAAACCTGCTGAAGTCTGCATGCAGGTTCCCTAATCTCAGTGGTTTTTGAGCTAAATAGACCTGAGCTTAGCTGCATAGATGTAGAAGCCTCTTGCATACCTTGTTACCAGTTTAGTTTGGCTTATGCTTAAGTGGAAGGGCCTTTTGGGTTTTTGCATTTTACAGTTGTTTAGGATCTGCTAAATACAGCTAAGACATGAGCTAACTTTTTTCTTGCTGTAATTGTTACCCCCACCCAAGAAATAAAGGGAACTTAGGCACAGTTAAGCATTTAGAAAGACTAAATTTAGCAAGACAGCTAGAGCAATTGCTCATAAGATAGTGCTGCTTGCCTTTTTTTTTTTTTTTTTTAGCAGACCAGTTTCAGTTTTTCATTTAACTGTTTGTCACCCCGGACAACCTTCTCAGTGTGTCACAGTTTGTTTTAGGATCTCCCCTTTTTCGCTTGTGTGTTTTTTCTCCTTTCTTTTGAAGTTTCACTCAGCAGACACTTCAAAGGGCACCACAAGTAGAACTGTTGAAGTAATTATTGGCTGCTGTGTTTTGCCTCCACCCAAATTAAATAGTGAGACTGTTTTGCTAATTGCCCTGAATAGTGACACAACATTTTCCAATAAGCCAGACACAATTGAACTTGCCTGTTGGCATTTAAACTCTGATTGTACAGTGAATATTTCCAAGAAGCCAGGATTGAATGAATAATCGGGCTTGTTGCAGGAATTTGTCCTGATGAAATTGGAGGAATCTTCCAGGCTTTGCCTCCACCTTTGGTGGGTAGAGCCCTGTAGCTTTGGAGAAGAGAAATGTTTTCTGTTCTTCATGAAAGGAAGTCTGATGGCTTTTGGCTGCCTTTAACTTGCAATAAGGATGGAAAATGATGGTCTTCTAGAACATTTTGGATTATACTGCAGAGAGGACTTTGACTTTGTTTATTCCCTACAGAAAATATGCAGAGTGTCTGACTCTGAGTCACATAAATAAGAGAGAAGAGCTCTAAATGCCACCAGTATTACTCAGATGTCTGTGACTTTTATTAGATATTGTTCACTGTTTATCACTGCGTATTGGATAGTGGTTATAAAGAGAGGCTTATATAGGTTATCACCCCTTCTACATACTTTTCTTCATTTGTGTGCAGTAGGATATTGTTGCTTTCTGAATTAAAACATGAAAAACAGGCATGAGAACAAACAGATGAACTTCAGTGAAGCTACACTACTAATTGTTAAAGCCCACATTGCTTTAATCTGCCTCTTACTAGGACATAAACAGAGCTCTTTTGCGACAGTGACAACTTCTAATAAGTAAATATTTTTCACTACTCTCAAAGATGAATTGTATGTCTGTACATATGGAGAAAACATTATGTATAGGTCATGTTTCTGCAGAGCCTGGGTGACGGCTGATTTATGGCCTTCCAGGTAGAGATGCCTTTTAAAAATATCACCCTGTTTAAAGTTACCAGAAAGAAAAGCAATTAGTGAATTCTTGTACAATGTAACAAGAAACTTTGAAGTGAAAATGTTACAAATGTGGGACTGTCAACACATGGCTTACAATTATATTTTTGGTTTTGGGTGGCAAACAGCGCATCTGTGTTTTGGTTGTCATATGCAGAACTCTTTATCATTTGTAGCTGACCTATATTTCCTGATTATACCATACATAAATAAAAACAACGCCCAAGCAGTTCTGTCTCTTACTTTTTTTTTTTTTTTTTTTTTCTGGCTGTATTATTTGGAAAAATGCCTCTACAGGAGTAGCAATAACTCCTTCAGATGGTATAAGGGCGGTCTTTTAACAAATCTTGAGTCAGCCAGGGTTCTACTAGAGATAGGGCTTATCACAGCAGATGCAGTTTGGACTGCTGCCTCTGGGGTTCTGGTTTGGCTATATCTGTGCCCCTGAAAGTGTGGTAGAAATTATTAATTATGTATTTTAGTCATTTTTTTTAATGGGATAAATAAAATGAGAGGTTATGTGAACAAGAAAATCAAGCAGGCGTAGTGCCTAAGCTCAAGCCTAGCTGGTGTTTTGATCACAAGATATTTGATTTTTTTTAATTACATTAATAGGTGTGTCTTTTTTTTTTTTAAAGGCCTTACTTATCATGGAGGGGCATTTCTTTGGTAGGTCAAACATCTAAAAGCCTGGCTTCTGAATCAGAATCTCATTGTGCTAGATACTATATAATAGAGAATAAAAACGTCACCTTTGCTTCAATCCATCCAGGTTGTACCTGAATAGATGCTTGTGTACATCAGGTGTCATAACTCAGGAACACTATAGCCCAGATGAATTCAGGTTTAGAACAGAAAATGCTATATGAAGAATAGAAAACGTCTGTATCATTTTGCGTGCTGTGTGTGTTCCTGGGCTGAAAACCACAGCTTGAATATCTATCCACTTTGTTCCTCTGCTGGCAGTACTAGGAATCCAGGGGCAGATATAAGAGTGGCTTGTGCAGCACATTGGTGGGTATGCCTGGTCCCTTATCGCTCCTCTAGATCCATTTGTGCACCTGCACTTCCCACCGTGGGCTCTGGGTCTGGGGGGGGTCATTATTAGCTCAAACTTGGTCTCTAAAAACAAAAAGATGGTGAAGGAGCTGGATCATTGCAGCTGTTCAGATTACGGTGCAGCCTCAAAAATGGTTGTTTTGTCACATCTGAAAGTGTGATAAACTACAGCATTTATCAACAAGTGGGCCTTGCAGGAATGTGAGGCTGGGGAAGATCAGTGTTCAAGCTGGATTCACTGCTGGAGGCAAAATGTGATGGGTCTTAACCCTGCACCAGAGCAACTATCAGGAATAAAAGGCTGGCTCGCTCTTGCTGACGGGCTTTGTGAGCCAGCTCTGAGCTATGTTCAGCACACAGTGATGATACTGCTGCCATTTTTTATGTTATCTTTTAAATGGAAGGACATTTCATTCACTCGTTTATTGACTGCAGTCCATTTTTATTCAGTCACAATTTCATTGTGTTCAGTTTTTTCATCTGATGCCTGTGAAGACTCCTTGTGTTCTTCTCCTTCATTCCCGACTCCCACATTTCCCTTTCATTCTTATGTGTTATTGCATGAAGTGGAGGAGAGCAGACACCAAGTTCCCTCCATTAATTTCGAGAGACTTTTGTGCTGTTTTGCGAAGGCAGCTGCCCCCACCTTGCTTTCGTTGTCGTTACTCAGCTCCTTGCTGTGTTTGCAGATGGGACGTCTTTCTAGCCCCTGCTTCTACCCCCTGCTTTCCCCGAGCTGGGAACCTAGGTAGAGTCCCTGGTGTTTGTTCTTTCTCAAAGGTGCTTTTGCTTGTGACCTATTTTTTGCTGAGTACAACCTCTAATTGTATACTCATGTGAAATTCCACCATGCCATTACAGGCTCCCTGCGTGGGAGTGTATGCAAATGACAGGACGAGAAATGAGCCACTTGTAGGGCTGGGGTTTTTTGGAGGTCTTTTTCTTTCACATGTTTTTAGTATTTGTCTGTTTTCACTGATTAATTGAACTACAGTGAGTTGGAAGTAAACATGCTCAATAATGAAGGTTTGTGATTCACTGAAGGACCTGGTACTTTGTAAGCAGCTGAGAATGAGAAGTAGCATGAAGGCTGGGAACGGAGAAATGTATTAAGTGATCTGTTCCTCTCATTTGCCACTTTGCATTACTCTTGATAATTCATTTGTTAGTAATGCTACATAAATGGCAGATTCCAATCCAGATTTGACCTGGACCAAACTATGCCCGACTTTCCCTTTTCTCTGCCACCGATAGGACATGTGGTATTTCCCTCATATTCACAAATTTCTTACTATTTTGAGGCATCTGCACAGCCCTGCAGAAATTTCTAATAAGGGCAGCACATGGAGTCAGGGTGGCCGTGCTCCTGCCTGCTTGATGGATGCTGGCGACACAGCCCTGTGGACTTCAGTAAAAACTAGTGGACACTAGCGTATTTCTCCAGTGAACAGAAGTAAAACTTGAGTATCCGTACACTGAATCACTTTCAATCCTGCTTCGTTCAGGCTGATTTCAAGAACAGTGGTCGTCCTTCTCTTAGCAAATTAGTCCTAATTTTTAGGACTAATTTTGTAGGACTTTAGGTTTATGCTAGATTTTCCAAAGAAAATATTCTGTCCTGTCAACCTGTTATATTTTCTGGCCCCAGCATGAACAGCTTAATTCTTCTGCTTGCCTCCTTTTAAAATATTTGGGATGACAATATCTTCTGCTTAGTTGCTTAGTTCCACATCAAGGCTGATGAGATGGATCAAGTGTTTTTTGAAAAAGGTGTATAGATATTTATTTTCTTGAATTTAGTTTGTAATTTTGCCTCACAAGTAATCACTAGAGAGGAGAGGCTCTGAAAAGGTTTATCTTGCTGTTACAGCGCTTGAAGATAGGTATGGTATACCACAGGCGCAGTGCGACTTTTTGGGTTCAGCTGATAGCAAACAGTTCTGTTTAAGATCTGGCTGACAGAAATCTTTAAATCATCTTCATACTTAAAGAACAACCTGTTTAAGTAGCTGGGTAGTTTTACAAGGTGTGGTGAACAGACATCACAGCTCGCTGCTGAAAGGGGACAGTTCTGATTTCTTCTCCCCTTCCCCGTGAGATCCTGCCACTTCATTTCTGCTGGTTACAGCATTTTTTTTGACCATTTTTGGAGGCAGTGGCAAGGGGGGATCATTTTGTGCCACTTGAATTCATTAAATGCGCTTAATAAAAAGTCTGCCTGATCTCATATACCCCTCATGGTGGGGCAGGACCCTTGAATCGTGTCCAGGAATGGGCTGCAGAGAAGGAAGAAGTTAAAGGAAGGGTAGGAAGAGGAATGGAACTTTGCTCTTTTTAACAGCTGTGAGCTGTTATGTCCCTCAGTTACTTCTGGAACTGGCTTAGGCTGATGTGGAATGAACTTGTTGGCAAATTCTGACTGTAGTCACAAATGGAGAAGGGATGTTTTACCTACAGTCTCTCTGTGTCTGAGGAAGGGCTCAGGCAAGGGAGCAGGAGTAGGATGTGCACATTAGAGGGGCACAAGCACCTGCAGGCTTCCCCTTAAACAAGTCTCAGTGTGGTTCCAAATGAGGTGCTTGCAAAATGAGCTGGTCCTCTTTCCTGCTTATACTATGGTGCCTATTCCTGTCTTTTCCCTTACAAACTGGGCAAAACCCCAAATGATAACATTTTCAGCTGGTTTATTCCCCTTGCTGACTCATCAAGTAGTTACACAACTGTTTATGCCACATAAAAATGGTAGTAGGAATGCGCAAGAGACTGAAAAGAAAGACTCTGCTTTATGGTAGCAAGCTGTGCTTTGATTTGGCAAAAGTGACTGTGAACCACAGTCTTGGCTTGGGTCTTCAGCTATTTCTCTTAGTAGCAGCATCTGCTTAAGGAGCTACTGCTCCTGCGCTGAGCCCTCAGTAGTGCTGCGGGTGAATGTGTTGGGTGAACTGCATCAAAGAACTGACTTCAATTTGACAATCCTTATTGGGGCTTTTTTTTTGGTGTCCATAGCAGTTCCCTGTTCCGATTTCCCCACATGATCTCGCCAACAATAGTGTGAGCCCAGCTAAGTCTGTCACTTCCCGACGTTTATTTTGCAGCGTGCAGCTCTTATTTTCCAACTTAGCAGAGGATGATGGGGCTGCTTGTTATCTGCCCACCCCTTCCGTGTTACTGGTACAACTGTCTGTGTGGTTGCTTGAATTGGGGAACTGATCCAGGTTAAAAATAACCTGTGTGTAACTTCTTTTAATGTGTCAGAAGGATGCCTGCCCACAGTGTAATACCACTGCTGCTCTGCAGAGCAAGTGGTACCTGATAATGTTGTCCTTGTAGATCATGCAAAGTGTGGACTTTTTCTTAGGATGTGGTTTCAGTGGCATTCAAGCTGGTATAACTGTGGGCTGCTGGAGAAAAAGGTAGTCGAGCTTTCTTTTTCCCCTCCTGTGCTTCATTCCCTTCACTTCTCTAGCATCCTAGTGGCTGTACTGCTGGAAGGTGAGTTGGTTCAAGTCGTGGATCTGACAGAAGAAAACTCTGGATTTTTGGTTTTTCCCCCCCTCCTTTTTGTGAATGAAGGGAAGAGGAAGTGGTAACTTTTTTAAGGTTAGGTGGTTGACTGTGCTGCTGCATGTTGGTGGATCCGAGGTAAGGAAAGTGTTGGGAGCCCACATGCTAGAAGGATATGTGCAGAATTGCGCCTCCAGTGGGCTGTAGAGTTGCACTGGATTAAGTATACCCTGAAACTGCACCACTGGTGGAACTTGGTTTATTTACTAGCTTCTGTAATCCTTGAATAGGGGTAGATAAACAGTGTGCAGAAAACTTTCTCTTTTTAGAAACTTCAGCCAAACTACCAATGCTTAATTTTTTAAGGAAAATGCTATCATCAAATTCTAACACGAAAAACCAGAAGACATCCTCCCTGTTTCCAGCAGCTTCCCAGAAAAGGAATTTTATCACAAGATCAATTGCCTCAGTGTTTCTTCTAAAACAGTACAGTCCTGTCATGCCAAGTAGTACAATGTTGATAATTACCTGTATGTCTTAAATTTCATCTTACTAAAGTTTTTGGTGACTAAAAATGAACTTAAGAAATTTCCTATCAAGTCAACTGAATGTTATATCTAACCTCATAGTCTATCTCCAGCTGTAACCATAGCAAATGCCATTCAGGGTTGTGATCTGATGATGGCTTTCACTCCCTTCTTGCTTCCTCAGCTTTCTCATTTGTTGTACTACAGGTGTTGGAGGCTACATCTACACTTAGTCTATTTAGTATCCATATGAGGGCCATGAAATTCTTTCATCTCTTCTTGAACCTGCTGATAATGCCTGCTTTCACAAGCTCTTGTGATAGCAAGCTCAAGAAGTTCACTGCCTGCTGAATGAAGAGATACATTCTTCATCTGGTTTAAACTGATCCCTTAATGCTTTCATGAAGTTACCTCCTAGTTCTCATATTGCAGGATTTGATAACAACAGCTCTGCATTGAGCTTGTCCAGTACTTTCCTTCCTCTGGCCTTTGTCCCTCCAACCTGAGGAGACCTTGCCTTGTGAGGCAGCTGCTCAATCCCATTGAGCGTTTCATTTGCCTTTCTCTGCGTTCTCCCTGACACTACTGTGTCCTCCTTAAGATGTGAAGATCAGAACTGCACACCGTCACCTCCATATGGGTGCATGAAGTTCTTGCGTTGTGGCAAAATGATGCCCTCTGTCTAGTTCACAGTACCACTTCTGATGATGCCCAGTGTTTACTGGCTGCTGTAGCACGTTGAATCAGTGCATTAAGGGAGATCTGCCAACAAGGACTTTGCTTCTCTTTCCTGAGTTGTTGACTTAGACATGAACTCTTATTATGTATCATTTTGTCCTTATTTACTACTTGCCCAAACTCATCCTCATGAAAATGTTATGGACTCACTAACTTAAAGTATATTTCATAGCTCTAATTTTTTGTTGCGTCAATGTGGAGGAAGGTGTAATAAAATAATAGTAGTATGGAAATAGGGAAGAATCTATGAATTTAATGATATAAACACGTGAAGAATTTTAGATTTCTTGGCTGTTACTCTTTAGCTGGTTAGAGAAGTCTGAAGGAAGCTGTTTAGTCAAGGTTAAAGAATAGTGCTGAGTGAGCTATAACCATGGGAACCAACACTTCTGGGTCTTCCTCAAATATGTTAAGAAAACATTCCATTCCAACCAGTAACAGTGAACTGAATCTTGAAGCATTTTCCTGGGTATAACAGATTATTAAAATGATAAGACAAATACATAGCAAAATAAACTTGCTATTTTGCTTGATAAGTTTTCTGAAGTGTGTCTCCAGCAAAGCTCTGAATAAATGGCTTGACTGTTTTGATAGGATTTTTTGAAAGTGAATTCACATACCGTCATCCCTCTCCATCGTTTGGTGGACTCTTAATGCTTGAGGCCTGCTTTTTAGATGCAAGTCTATCTAAGTCTCCTGCATGTGTTTTTGGGCAAAGTAGCCTATGGAACAGTAAAGGCAGAGCTTTGAGAAGGAACAGAATCTGGTGGCAGATAATGTAGGTTCATGTTGCTCCAGCTGGTGGAGTTGGAAGTCAGAGCCCCAAGACGCGAACACAAGGCGAACTGTCCAGGTATCCTCTGCTTCCTGCTGTGTTTTGTTGTTCATGTGTTTTCATGGTAGTACTTGTCTGTCTGATTGAAAACTCAGCTTGGAAAGTGTTGTGCAGCAGTATGATGATTGGAGATGCTACCTGCTCAATTAGAATAAAATCATCTAGTGAATGTAGACTCTTGCTAGGTATAATATTGCAGATGGGGCTTATTTGTATCCGTAATATAACTGCTGTCTTAGTCCTAGGTAACATTTATAACAAATCTGTTTTGTTGTTATGGAGTTTTTTTAGGGGCATTTTGGATAGTGCTGTTTTCACTAGTTCCCTCTCTGCCCAGAAATAAGCTTCCCTAATGCAGTTCAACATCATGAACATCTACAAACCTGATGTGCACTTGAGAAACAGATCAGAAATGTCTTGGAAGAGGTTTTTGGTGGTGGTGCTCCCTGTCTTGAATAGCAGTGGTGCTTATGAGTATGTCTACCAAAGCCCGGCTGCTGTGTTGGAATGACGCTCTGTTATCCTGGAAAAGAAATCCACAGGATGCTGTTCCTAACACTAAGCAGATTAACTGTCTGTAAATGTTGCAACTGAAATTAACTAGCATGGCGACTACTGCATCACACAGTTAATGTAGGAAATCCTCTTGGCTTAATTGTACGCTTACATGCTGTTTCTTGGTCATTATTTAGAATGGATAAACAAAATTGGATTTTTGATTGGGGAACAGCTAACGTTTTTCAACTTTTGGCTAGCCTGCTGTGTTACAGACTTGATGCTTTGAATGCTTCTGGAGAGAAGGCATGGGCAATTTTCCTTAAGCCTTTGTCTAAATCAGGAGTTGAAGATGAGCTCTTTATCTCTTGTGATAGCACTGATTGAATTTACGGTATAGGGCAGACTTAGGCACTTTGCTCTGAGCCAGGCATGATGAGAGAAAGGTCTTCGTGCTTCGCGTGCTGTGGGCTCTGACAGGCATTGCAACTTTGAGGCTGAAAGCTTTGGTGTTTCAGACTCGGCTTGATAAATAAAGACCCCAAACAAAACTTGCAGCGATGCTTTTATGTACTCTGTGTGTTCTTTTTCCTCTGCTATTTTATATATAACGTGCTGACATATGGTCACTCTGGAGAATAGTACTTCTCTTGTTTATCCATATGTTGTATCTGAACTTCAACCAGGTTATCAGCTTCCCTTTTTCTACTTGTTTTTAAATGCCTCTGACTATAGAGAAATACTGTATTTTTAACAAGATATTTTTCACTTGCTAGAGTGGTTGTAGATTCAATCTATAAGTGTCCTTATGTAATTAGAGGTTTATTTTTTTAACTTTCATGCATGACACTGTAGAGAGTGTATCAGGTTAAGCCCAACTTTTTATGGGTTAGGGTTTCAGCTTGTGACAAAACTACTGTAATTGAACAAACTGTGGAGCATGGTTTCAGCCTGAAGCAACTGCAAAATAATGTAATTTGGGCTGTGGTTGACAGCTTGCTGCTCCTCCTCGTGCTTCCCCTGTTCTCTTTCCCCCTACCCCTTCCCTGCTCTGAAAGATGTGGTTCAACCATCTTTCCTGGGTTAGCACTGGTGCCTGACCCTTGCAGAGCTTGTTTCTGTTTATTAACCTGACAGAAAACTCCCCTCTCTTTCCTACCAGGGCTGCTTTCTGCCAGGTTAGTGAGATTGTGCGATTGACCCCTCAAACAGGTCTGTCCAGTGTCAGAGCTGGTGTGAGGTAGAAAAGGGAGCAGGCAGGCGGGAGGGAGGCACCCCTCCGTGCAGTAGTACTCTGCCGTTCAGCAAACTCCTTGGACCTTCTGAGACCATAGTGTAGCCTTCTCACACAAAGCCTGGTACCTCATGTTTGCAATGGACTAAGAGTGTTGCAGAGATGCTTATTGTGGCCCAGATGGAGTGACTTGACTTGTTAAACCATGAACTAATTTGTACATCCGATTTGGTAGTTTGTGTTAACTAGAGCACGAAACATGAGAAACTTAAAGCCCAAAGTCATGCTGCTGAAAAAAAAAAAAGCCTGTGTGGGTGCTCTTACTTATGTTTAAGAACAGTCTATTTACTTAGCTCCAATATTTTCATAAGGATATCAGTGAACTTTCACTTCTGAATGTGATTGGTACAGTTTAAGTTGTTTTAAGTGTTGTCTGATTCCCTAACAGTTTTTAATATTGTGGCATGCTGGGATTTGCTACGTTCCAAGTAAAGCTGATGGAACCCTGTGTGTGTGTATGCGTGCATGCACGTACTCGGGCCTAGTGCAGCTGAAGTCCAGTGCCTTAGCATAAGCTGTTGATGGAGGTAGATTTAGCCTATGCTGACTGTCTGTCCTGAAGCAATTACTTTTATTCAGTTCCACAAATCCAGGAGGTGGTAAACAGTTTAAGCCACCACAACTGTTTGCAAAGTGAGTTTGTTTCAACACTGATGTAGATTAAACCACACAAATGCACTATTACCACTGCATACAGATTCCTTAGACATGATGAGACATAGCTGGGTCTGGTGCTCTTTTACTACGAGAGGAGAAAATCTGGCACTTCGTTAGTGCTGTGGGAAGTTACCCTGTACTTAGCTGCTCACCCTTTTTTGCCCCTCTTAAGTATAGCCTGGCTGGCCTCCCTGGGGCTGTTCTGGCAGGAGGAGACTGCTAAGGCAGTTACATGCATATGTAAGAGAAGATGCTGTAAAAAACCTTCTCCCTTGTACCCTCTGTGTTGTCTGGCACTTCAATTATTTCAGTTAGAGTGAAGAAGTGTTTGTGGGTGGAGGATGATCTTGTGTATAGCTAGAACCAATCCCACAGAGGACTTGGGTACCAAGAAAGAGACAATGTACTAGAGTTTTATTTTGGGACTGCTTGACCTGGTTTCAGGCAAGATTTATCCTGTTTTTAGCATTTTGGATTTGAGATGTATCAGAATGGGAGCAAGAAGGATAAAATGAATGGGGGAAAAATTGCATGAGAAGAAATACACCTTCATTTTTTTTTTCTTTTGCTAAACACCAGTCTGCAGAAAGCCTGCAATGTGGTCTTTAGAACAAAATTAGCTCTTATCTCTCAAACTGTGAGGGATTCCTCTGATTCCTTTGATGAAATAGGGTGATGGCCGAAGAACAAGCTATTGAACCACGAACGAAGTTGTGACTGCATTGCGCTGTGCACAGTCAGTACCTGTTAGTATGTTCATTGTGCTAGGTCCTGTGTTCTCTTAGCCTGTGGTGAACAGGAGGTAGCTTGTTGAAAGAGGGTCAGGTTCCTCTATGCTTACCACAGGGGAAGACAGGGCACATGGGCACTGACCACAAAATTGTGAGGATATTGTAAGCGTACACTATAGCTTACGCCATGGCAGCTTTTTCATATACCCTTAGCTTTAGTTTAATTGAACACGTTATGTGAGCTTAACCAAAAGAAAATGTTTAATGCTGCCTCTTTCTGCCAGCCGGGTAAGGAGAATGACTTACGGCATGTTTGAACTTTACTTACCACTAACAGCGATGCTTTTTTTACTTTGGGGGAGAATGCGAAGTCGTGGTGGCAGAGCTCAGCGGGTTGGTTCCAGTGGTTTAAGTCAGCATGTTCTTGTTATAGAAAATGGAGAGCCAGTGGGATAAATTTGAAATCCTGCAGATGTTTAATGACATGTTTCAACAAACTTACGAACTCCTCAACTATGTAGCACAATACCAGAGCCAGACACCATGGACAGTATATTTCAAATAAATATTTAGAAGTTGCCAGTTGAAGCTAAACTTTGAAAAACATGAAGTCATTGTTGAAAGGGTTTGGTTTTGTTAAATATCATGTGAACAGCCACCTATTTCTTGAAGCTAATGTTAGTATGCCTCAGTGGGGAAAATACTGTATAGATGTTAGCTCACATATGAAAGAGGGAAGCTTTTGCATGCAGACAGGAGAAAGTACTGTTTCTGGTTTAGTGTGGCATTCTGCTCAATGCATGTTTCATCTTTTTATGTGAGTCTTAAATAAAACCTTTTGGATTTTTCTCTTTCAGAATCGTAATGAAATAAAAAATGGAGCGATCCTTCGATTAACAACATCTCCAGTGAGTTATTGTTCTGTTCTTCTCTCCCTTGAAAGTGAAGATTTGATTAGTAAATCATTGTGAACTGATGCATGTATTTTTAAGCTTTAGCCACACTGTATCCCACAAATCCCCTGCAAAGGAGGATGATGGTGTGATCACAAGATGACCGTATGTGTTGTTCTCTTTTTTTGAGTTATGGGGGCAGGGGTGGTATCTCTGAGTGACATTTGGTGATAGAGTTGGCACAACTGGGTGTTTTTTGTCTTTCACTTCTCTCCCACTGGGAATAGCTTTCATGTCCAAGATACGTCTGCTTCCCTGCTGGCACTGCAGGCTCACTCAAATGCTCCTTTTCTGCCTCAGAGCTGAGAGCCAAGAGAAAAGGCTGGGAGTTGAATCATGGAGAGCTCTGCTGGGCGGCTCAGGTCACAGCTTTCCTGCTCTCTGGGTTTCTGTTGAGTGAGCAGCAACTGTAATGTTGAGACTTCACTGTTTTGGTTTGGTGTTTTTTTTTTTTTTTCTTTTTTTTCCCCCAACACCACCTCCTTGCCAGCTCCTCAAAAAGCACGGCAGAGTTGCTGGTTGCCTTGTAATGGCCTGTTTTCCTGCTGAATTGAGCAGTACTGTTGCCACATGCTGAAAGCCACTATTAGTCCCAGAAGATGTATGTCTAAGGCAGCAGCAATCCCATTTCCTTGCTGACAAACGTAGTGTGCCGTTAAAATGGTTTACCTCTTCATGGTGGTGTTCTAGCTTCTGCAGATTCAAAGCATTCTTATGGCCAACCTCTGCCACTCTGTACTGCAGCTCATTTGAACAGGCAAGATGGAGCTGCGGTGGTTTAACTTTTGGCTTCTGTTGAACCTGTTAAGAGTGGGGTCAGTTACTACCATAAAATGTGAAAACTTCTATATGAAGCCATGCAGAGATTATAGATACATTTTTGGATGGATCACTTTTTAGCTAGTAGGGCCTAGGCTCAAAGTAAAGAAACAGAGAAGTGTATGTTGTTACTAACTTCCCAGGTTCCCCAGGTATCATGCGCATTGCCACTCCTCCCCAGCCTGCTTAACCTGATGATGGCTTATATTGGACTTAGGAGGTGACTGAATTTGTACGCAGGTTTGTGTGTAAGTGGAAATTGAAGAAGCCAATATGGAAACATGTACATGCCTCAAGTTTTTTGATAAGTGACTGCAATATTAATCTGCAGGAGTGTAGCTTCTTAACAAAAAGCACTTCTAAGGAGCAGCCAGCTGGGCAAAGACAAGAGATTTCCATTATCCTTGATGATCTTTTTCAGTGGTTGTTACATACAGAGCTTTACAGTCACAAGAATAAACAACAGTTTAATACCATGGCTCTGTCAGAGTCTATGTGACTCCAGAGTCTCTTGCCATATGTCACCAGAACAGCCTTGTACATGGGGAAACAACTTGCTAGTGGAGTAAACCCCATTTGGTGGAACTTCCTCAGAAACAGACAGCCCCAGCACCAGCTTCTCCTAACCTCTGGGACTTCTTAAGAACAAATATCCACTCCACTGGAAAAGGGCTATCTAATGCCCAGACTTTGGGATCTCATGAAATCAAAACAACATCTGTGGTTCATCAAGAACCAATGTGGTCCAAATGCGTTGCATCATTCTTTTGTGTAACCACAGCACAGAGTGACAGCATGAGATGACTCATGGAATCCTTCCCTGTCTCAAAATCCGCAACCAGTTGCACCATGCAAAACTGAAGAGAGGCTGTGCTGAGACAGATCTGTGGAAATGGCTGTCTGTCTTCATGATCGCTTGTGCAATTGGAAACATGACCTACAAACACAAAAGGCAAATTTTGGATTTATAACACTTTCTGCTAATAGCTATGGGCAGGAAGGTGGGACTTTGCATAAGACTCTCTTCTGTTTGTTCTGTTTCTTTGGCGATTTGCCTTAGGGTCAGTCAACCAAGACAGAGGTCCTTAGGATACTGAGGTATTACCTGTTACCTACCAAGTTATGGACCACTCTGGCACAGGCCTGCAGTTATGAGTGACTCAGCCATCCTGCTATAAGATAGAAAGCCACTCTACTTTCTAGTCTTCAGTATTGATATTTGTCCCTGAACCAGTGCTTATTTTCAAATTTTCTGACATGTTTAAGAAGTTTTTGTTAACTTTTTTCCAGAATCAGAGAGGTAGCTTGGAAGGAGGTTTCAAAGGACTGGATTGGGTTTTGTCAGATTAGAGAGTATTTGTATTCTTTAAATAGACATAAAATGAAGTTCTGCATGTTCCCACCCTACAATAGTAACTTTGCTTTTAAGGTACTGTCGAAGTGGTCATCATAGAGGTACCTCAAATAGATAGATTAAAGGCTTCCAAGCTGTGGTTTTTAGACTGGTGACCCACACAACGCTTGTCGTTTACCCTGAAAAGCTAACAGGCCATCTGTTTCCATTTTTCCTCTGAAATTCTATATGACAGCAACAGTAGTTGGAGGAGATATTGTGAAGAACAGGGTGCATGATACTCCTGCAAAAAGGGAAAGATGCTTTCCTAGCTGCTAGAGCTGGGTGGGAAATTTTTTTCTCATCCTGTGAAAATATTAAGATTCTGAAATCCCCCCCCCCCCCCTTTTCTCTCTATCCTACATCAGTATAAAGCTGAAACTATCTCCCCCTTCCCCTAGAAAAAGAAAATCACACCACAAATGCTTTTTGAAGAGGTGGAGGAATTAGAAAAGGAGAGGAAGATTGAGAGAAATTAAGAGGAGCCACGTACAGATTATCCAGTGTCTGGGATGTGTTCATGTATTTCCAGAGAGGCCTGAACTGCCGGCTTCCTGGCTATTGTGGGCAAAAAAAATCTGTCCTGAACTTCACAAGTGTTTTGAGGAAACTTTTTTTTCCTTGAAGAGTTGAGGAATCGTTTTGACCACTTCTGAAGGCTGCATGAACTTAAAATGCTTTTCCAGTTCTTAATTTTCATGCAACTTATTACCATGACAGCCAGTAGTCTGGCTATACCCATTCACAGCTGCATGTCGCGAGTCATTGAAAAATGGGGTGAGAAGGATGAGATATGATCTTTTTGGGTTCTGTTGTCATTAGCCTCAAATTGTGTATTGCTTATGTACCCAGAGTAGGTACTATTAAAGATTTAAAGGAGGGGGGCGGAAAAAAGGTAGTTTTATCTAGAAGTAGTAAAACAGCATTTTTGGGTTGGCATTTTTAAAATTAGGATTTGAAATCTAACTCCCCAAATCTAAATGTTAAATACTTTGACTTTTGTAATCTCAAATATAGATTATTTTATGTGCGTGTATATAGGGGCCTTTTTCTGAAAATCATTGTTAATATTGCAAGGGCAAAACTGCAGTTATGGTGCGCTGCTAAATCCATTACAAATGCTTGCCTTCAGAGGTTTACAGTGTGTCTATTTTAAACTTCTTTGAGTTAAAACTTTGCAAACGCCAGTCATTAGGCCTGGTGGGAATTTGAACTGCCTCTTTGTTTCCATAGGTCTGTTTGCTAAGTTTCTGTGATTCTCCGAAAGGCTGTTTTTTCTAAACAATGCTATTTTTTTTTCCTCTGTAAACCACTCACCACACAGACACTCTGTTTCCTAGGTAACTTGAGTACAGATTGAATTTCTCTCATATTATCTTTGTTCCTATATCATCTTTCTTATTTATTTTTAACCTCTGCTATCATCTTTCTTAACAATTCTTTGTGCTACTGTGTGTTTTTGCAGTTTTCCATGACCTATTTTTCCCCCTTTGTCCATTTGCATTTCTGAAGGGACTCATCAAAAGTTTCTTATGCAACATTTCTTTGTATTTGAACATACGTGACAGCTGAAATGCCAGATTGCTATTGTCTGTTTTGCGATACCCATATTCCAATGGATGCTGGGTAGGTGTATAAATAAATGAGCTGTAATTGCTCCCAAGTGTGAGACTGTTCTGAAAGGACAGTTGTGTCCTCCAATGCAGCAAGTAGAGTCCAACCTTCTAGTGTGTGCAACTGCAGGATTCCTTTGATCGGATCCTGCAAATCCTCATTCAAATGACTAATCATTTTGAAAGGATACTAAAATACTGGGAAAATTAAACTGAAGAAGCTGGCCTCTTTTTTTTTTTTTTCCCTTAATTTAATGGTTTTCAAATAGAACTGATTTTTTTGAGCACTCGTTGTTTATTTGAAAGTAGCTTCTTGGGCACTTAAAAAACATGATTTGCTCATGAATTATATATCTTAAACGTTGAGTCAATGGGTAGTCTTTTCTCATGTGGTATTTATGGTGCCTGATGATTTGCTTTTGTCACATGCTTTTCTTTGGTCCCCTGGTTGGAGATTGGTTGAGTTCTGAAACCTGTAAGTTGTTTGTAGGCAGCTGTATTAGCATTTCTAGCATGAGCAATCATGTTAAATAGGGGTGTTCATTAATAGGCATAGTGTTTTCCCTGAATGCTTTTACAGATGTGAGCAACAGGTTTTTTTATTTATATGTGATCTACAAAGACAAGGAAGCGTAGAGTTTTTTTAACCTATTTCTACTTATGCATCTGAATCCTCTATCTTTGAGTAAAAGTTGGGGGATCTGGTCTATAATATTTGATCTACAATTGCTTTAATATGTGCTCAACTGACTTAATGTTCTTGGAGTTCAGTAAATGCATAAATATTTGCAGGTCCAGCCTATGATTTTGATTATGTTTATCATGTAATGGTGAATTAGTTATTGTTGAACCCTATACCAGGAGCACTGACCATGGAAGTCAATGAGCCACTTTTATATTTGTCTGCTCATAGTATAAGAGGAAGATTTGGGAAGTGGAGTTGGTTTTTGTCTTTTTATACATAAAGGTTTAATCTCATGTTTTCAAGTTTCCAAAGGCATATTTTGAATAGTAAGCAAAAAGGATTGTTTCAAATGCAGCAAGCAGAAAAAGTGCTTCTCAAGCATTCATAAGTGGCTACTGATTGCATAAACTTATTTTAGGCATATTTACATAATATATGTGGCTATGCATCTGTAAGGCTTTTATCATTGATTTAGTACGCGACTCTAGACATGACCATTTCCCTGTTTCTCTGCCTCCTTAATTGTGTACAGTGATAGCGTAGGATTGCTCTGTGTATTACGTTCGTACAGGGCTTTAGATGTAGAAATTGTGCTTGAGTATTAACGTAAAAATGTTAACAATTAATGTCTTTTCTAATGAAAATGTAATCTCATTGCTTACCTGGCATCAGACGCCAGTCAGCCTTGCTGGGTCTGTGGAGTCTGGTTTGCATATAATGCTGGTTATGTAACGTACCCACTCCTCCATTGCTTCCTGACGTATATGCCGTTGCAGGTGAAGTGGCAGTAACAAGCCAGGAAAAGGCAGCAGTTTAAACCACCACGGTGTTTCAGCACTGAGTGATTTAAATTAAACCACAGAAATGCACCTGTTTGGTTAGTACAAAACTCTATTTGGTAGATACTGATGGTCTGTATGCCCTTTTTCTAGCAGAAAGTTGAATGATGTGACTAACTTATCTACAGGGAAGACCAAAATACTCATATTTAATTTTATTTGCTCTTTATAAAGGATAAAGAAGAAAACTGATGACATAATGGCAAAACAACAGTTTAAATCAATGGTCCAAATTTCTTCCATAGCCCGTTAATATTTGATAGTGGTTGCATTTGGAATCTGTGTCCTCCCTTCTGCCCTGGCTCACTGTATTTTGTATTCTGTACAGTAACCCTGTGTACGTCTGGGTAATAAGTTGCTTTCAAAGTTTGCGCAAAGTATTCGGTGGCAAAGAAATGATAATTTGATCAGTAGAATCCCTTGTTAGGATGATCTTGGGATCCCTAACCTCCAAATGGCTATTTGAGTCTCTAAGCAAGTCACATCTTGGATTAGTTTTCTTTTTAAGCTGACAGTCTCATCAAGCGGCTCCTTTTAAGCACTGCTACTCCCTAAGGGCAACCTTTCTGGCTGTCCTTGGAGCAAGTCATTTAAGACTAGACATGCAGCTTATGCCTCTTGACAGCCTTTTGAAATGCTGGGGCTTCAACAGCGCACCTTTTACAAGCTTCCTGTCTTCCTTCCTTTCTAAACAGGAGAGCAGTTAATGCTGTCTTTCTTTTACTTGAACAGCCGTGTTTCTGTTAATTCCCTCATAACAGTTCTCAGTTGGGCAGATTTTATATATTTATTTATTCTTACCTGAATGGTATTTCAATAAGAGCAGAGACATGGCAGCTAGCTCTACAGTTGCTTTAATGAGCTGTGCTCTCTGTCCATCCACTGATGGATTGTAAATCATTAAAATAGCTCCCTGGTAAGCACTCAGAGCATATTTCATCTGGGTTTCATTTTTTGATGCAGTCATAAGTGAGCTGTACATTCCATAAGCACGTATGAGTGCTATGGCAACAAGAACTAGGAGGCTTGAGAGAGTTGCATGGTATTCACTGAAGCAATATTTTCACCCATCAGGCACTTGTGATGACAACAGCCAACATTACTTTTGGCCATGTCTCCAGTGAGACACGCACCAGCACTCTTGCTGAGACAAATATTTGTTTACCCCTTTAATCAAGATCTGCTCTTCCATTATCAGTTCTTTTCTGATAGTAGGAGCAAGGTTCATTGTATGCAGTGTCTTGTGAAACTTGTTTAATGTAAAAAAAGTACTGCTGTGTAGAAACTTTGCTGATGGGGCGTTAACATTGGCATAGTCAGATAAAGCCTATGATATTAGTAAGCTCTCTTTTATGTGCTCTAAAATAGGGCTGAACCACTTTTGTATCAGAGAGACGTTGCTTTATAGATTTTTGTGCTCTGTAGAGGGGACCAAGCCGTCTCTGATCTAAGATTATATTTTGAGTTTAGTGTGGTGAATTTCAAAGCTCTCTCTGACTTCAGAGGAAACAGAATTAGTGTGATCTCCGTCGATAGGTTGGTCCTACCCATGCTGTAGGTGAGCTGTTAATGCACCTCCCTGTTACTGGTGGTCTCAGTTTTGGCAAGAGGTAAAGTTAGTTCTTTCCATGCTTGGTATTGATTTGTGTGTAATGGAATTCTAACTGGGATGGCAGCAGCAGTTCACCAGCCCCAGATGTTTATGCTGGGGGCAGGAATCTCTCCTCAAGAGGAAGGGTGAACTTGGCCATTAATAGTCTGTTGTTAATGTATACGAAGATGAAGCGTTGTTTACACAGCAGTTGTAGGTGTGATGTGAAGGGGTTTGGAGGAGGATGTTCTGCCAGCTCTACTTACATGTTCTTTCGTGCCTGCTACTGTGCTACCCAAGTGATTACAGTCCCCATCTGTTTGGTCACAGCTCTGCTGCACAAGTTCTGCCCACTCAGACTTACTGGTTGAGCAGCTCTCCCGAGCTGCTCAGTCACACTGAACCAGGTGTTTTGTTCATCTTCCCTATTTGTTTCATTTTTCACTGAGTCCAGGAGCTTTCAGAGGACCTCCTTCTCATGGAAAGCTGGAAGAACTGTATCCTTCAGTGGGCAGATAGTGGAGGTGGTAGCTTCCCAGAACCATGGCAGGTGGAAGAAGGCATGTGCACTGATCTTAGTGGCCTTAAGGTTAAATTTGAGCAACCATTTCCAAAAGTCAGGGGAATGCAGCTGCCATGGTGGTACTGAAGATTTTTTGAAGTGTTTCTTTTCTGAGGTGGGCAGGAATTCAGATGTTGCATGTATTCTGAGAAAGAGTAATGTTTTGAGGATGCTTTGCATCTCTGAGTCTTCCTGAGTTGTTATAGTAGGGAGTCGAAAGAGCTCAATGAAGGAGGTCATTTGGTGAGGTGGGAGCTGACTGTTGAACTTCTGGTTCAGTAATGGTAGTGGTTGCTCTGAATTTTTGCAGCTGATGACACAAGAGTACCTCAGCAAAACTTCCTTTACCCGCTCTGACGAAAGGAAACGGTTGGAGGGAGTATTCTGTGATTATCCTGGAAGTTGGAAGTTAGTGAGATCTATTTTTATTTCTTCCATAGGCTTTGGCAAATGATTTAGCCTACCAGCTGCTTAAGTTTGAGAGAATATTCTTTTAGTACCGTTCAGACGGACCCTGCCATTACAGAGAGACTGTATAAGCCATTGTTTCCCCATTACAGCTCAAACCTATTGATAGAGTAGGTACCTTAGGGTGGCAGAAAGACCTTTTGGATGACAGGATTCTGCCTTTTTATAGATAATGCAACTGCTATGGCTGCACTGCCCAATACTTAAGGCATAGAAAAGCTCAGGACTAAAGATACTGTGTTTCTTTTCAATGCTGTCTTAACTGAGGATGTTAACCACAGTCATACTAACTAGAAGATACTTCCTCCCAGTACATGCTCCTCACCACATAGGTTCTGGCCAAAAACTGATTGGAGACCATGCATTAATTTTTCTTTGTAAAAATGGGAAGTAACAAAGCTTGCTGATCTTGGAGGATATTGGGACATTTAAATTATTAATGTTTGTGAAGCAAAGTCATGTAGATAGGAAGCTGTATCTCTAACAACACGGTGGTGTTTTTTCTTGTGTTCCCTGTTTAAATATTCACTTGCACTAAAAATGTCTACTATCTCAGAATCTTGATCTGCAGAGATGACCATCTCTGTGAAGAATATATTCATTACTTGAACAGAAAAGGAATTGTCTGTCAGCACAGCCTTTTCTTCTATTTTTCTTCTCCAGCTGAGAAAGAATAAGCGTAATCTCAGAGAAAATAACTCTCAGCAGAATTTACCAATTTGGTTTCCTAATGACACATAGCTTCTCATTCACCTTTCATTCGGTTCAGGTAAGAAGTGAATTTTAGGAAATTGAATTCTGCAAGTACCTGTATATAGTGAGGAGGATTATTTTTCTAAGAAAAGTACTGGCTAGCTAGCTATTAACTGAAGCTTTTGGGTATTGTGTTCAGGTAAGTGAAAGCATCAAATTGAAAACGTGAGATGTATTTTAAAGTATTTGTATGGCTAAAGAGAGAGACAAATTTAATATGCATTATTTAAATATCCCTTTAGCTTTTTATCATCAGTGTTCACTTCGGATTTCACTGTCTCATCCTGTATTTGAAGCATTAATGGGCAGAATAGCCTAGTATATGTGGATATTGAACTTGCATAAAGATGAGTGAGTGATAATATCATAGTATTATGTGGGAAGTAATTATTCCTATGCTCCTTATAAGAGAGTATGTAGTCTTTTAGTTGATTGTGAACAAAAGGAAGAGGGGGAGGAAGGAGCAGAAGGCCTGAAATTGGTCTCGACTGATATAATCTGATTAGGACAGTATATGGTCTTTGTTGTTAAAGGTCATGAGAAGTGTGTAAACTGAGTAAGCGTTGACAGGGAAAAAAAAGTGCTGCCATTATTATACTGAGATCGTCTGATGCAATTTGTTTTATTTTCATTTCTGCTTTTATTGATATGACACATAAGCTCTTCAAGCCAAAGGCTGTCTTTTGTAATGCTTACATTTTGCCTGAGACAATGGGATATCTATCCATTGCTCAGCATATGATTCTGCAACAATCCAAATAATTATAGGTAATAATGGACTAATACATGAGTAATATACTTTTACAGAAGTAATTTGTACGTGAGCTGCTTAATCATTTCTGAGCATGCAAGTGTTAAGTATCATTAATATTAAACATGGCCATTGTTCCTGCTTGAGCTGATGTTTTATTCATTATTGCCATTGTAACGAAAGCTTTTTTGTTGTTTTTGTTTTCTATGTTTTGTTTCTCTCTTAGGCTCAAAATGCACAGCAGCTCCATGAGAGGATCCAGTCTTCTAGTATGGATGCAAAGTTAGAAGCACTGAAAGACTTAGCCAACTACTCACGGGATGTTACATTTGCCCAAGAATTTATAAACCTAGATGGCATTTCCCTACTAACACAAATGGTTGAAAGCGGCACAGAGTAAGTATTCTGCTTAAGCTCTGGCCTTTCTCCCATATGGGTGCTTTTGTGCTCACTCTCTGAGTGCCTGAAGTATTTCTGTGTACAACTTATTATGTAAAATAAAACATCTGAAGAGTTCTGGGCTGCTAGGATAGTATATCCATTATCTATGAGAATATTTTTTTAATTTTCTCTAATAATGGTCTGGTGGGGATTGGGAGTGAGCAAAGAAGGAAGTCAGAGTACCCTGTGTGCCATAAAGTTTTGGGGAGACTGTGGTCCTAGTTTCTCCTC
Source organism: Nipponia nippon (assembly GCF_047370975.1). Lineage (NCBI taxonomy): Eukaryota > Metazoa > Chordata > Aves > Pelecaniformes > Threskiornithidae > Nipponia > Nipponia nippon. The sequence goes on along the minus strand of NW_028262290.1, from coordinate 115,092,831 downwards.
TAACCATTGGAATTTAGATAAATCATTGATGCTATATTTAAAGGCTGATATTCAAGTGATGTCACCTGAAAACTGTGTGTTAAATTTCATGTTACTGAGAACATGTGGAGCAAAACCCAGTGCTTGCTTTATTTCCATTTTTGTTGTTTTAATTCTGGCCGGGTGTTTTCAAATGATAAGGGCTTTTTGACATGAAATTGAAAGCTGACCTCTGAAAATACATTTATTCTTTACCAAAACATCTTCCCAATTTTCACCATTGGTGAAATTCAGGACCGTGGTCCTGAGTAAGTGTCTATTGTCTTAATGTGGAGGGTACTACAGAAAAGTATCCACTGGATTGTTGCACTATTAAATTATGTTCTAGCAGTCACTACTTCAAGTATGCTTTTGCTTTCAAGTAAGAGTTTTAGTGCTTTGCAGTCGGTGTCAACCTCTACTACACATGAAGATATCAACAATACCCACACTCTTTCCTGAGAGAAAGAAAATTCTCTGAAAGTAGCCTTCTTATTCATTGGGGGTGTTCAGTGTTGTGGACCAGACTTCTGAAGTCAATTGCTGAAATCAATCCAAATCCCCTCTCAAATGTGCTCGTGTTCCCTTGGATTCAAGAAAGTAAATAGTGTTAGAGGGTAAAGCAAAAGTAGCAAATGGGCTTTGAAATGGAACACAAATTGTCTCTGATGGTCCCATGCAAGATATCCTGGGGATTTTCCACAGAAAAATTAAGTGCTTTCTAGAATCCAGTAGTCCTCAGATTTGGGAAATGTAAAAGCACGCTCTCACTGATGCCTGCCTGTTATGTGGTCAATTGTTTATTCGACTTTGAATCCTTATTGCCTAACTCTAGCTATATACTGGATTTCCAATAGCTTATGGTTTCATCTTCAGTGTTTTGGGGTTATGGTCTTTATTTTTTTGCAGTGATGTGGTCTGTGGCACATATTATGCCACTTTAAAAAAAATACAAAAAAATGCTTCTAGGTATCAAATTTGTCAACTTGTCTTATATTCATATGATATTTGTTGTTTAGGGACCAAATTAAATTTAAAACCAAAAGCAGCTTAAGTTAATGTAAACATATGCACACAGTTACTGTACTAATTAAAAAATAAACTGAATGAGCAGGCTCACATGTGCCTATGAAGTTCAGAACATAAGCAAATTGAAAGTCACTGCCTCTGTAGTTTATTTTGTCATTAATTTAAGTTAAATGGTTTAACTTACTCCACTGTGGAAGGTATTTAAAGTAAAGCACTTTATTTTCTATTGAAACAGACAGAGGACATTGACATTTTTTACAAACCTTTCTTTTAGCTGCATCAAGGTTAAAGCAATTGCCCTCGTCATCCTGCAGATGTGTCTGTGTAGCTGTGGGATGGGTCAAGCTGTAGCAGACTAGTCTGGATTAAAAATAACTATTTGGGAGGGAAGCTACTTAAGCCAGCACGACTGTTGAAAGAACTGCTTAGCAAATTACACCCTAGTAGCAATTTCTGGCTAAGGGTAGAAGTTTTCAAACCACACAGCAAGCTTGCAGACTGGACATATGAGCAGAGTCTAATTTTTTTTTTTTTTTAAGTGGCTTGCATTTGGAAGGATTTCAGAATTTTCTTTTTAGCTGGTGTAATGTATCACCAAAGATGCATTGATGAATCTACCTGTCTAATCTATTTATCAGTGTTTCTGCCTGTGGGGAGAAACGCTGTCTAGTTTGGCCATTGAACAAAGACTCAGACACTAAGAGTTTCCAGCAGCTTCACGTGTTGATGAACTCTCAGTACTCACTGCAGTCTTTTTCGTGTTCAGCAGCCTAGACATTCTGAGGGGCTCTGCAGGTCAGGTTTTTCCATGTCTGGCTTTGGGAAGGGAGTTGTAAAGCAAGGACATCTGTGCTATGCTGTAGATTCCCTTCTGCTTTTATACTGTGCATCACTGGCTGATAAGTGCATATTTAACAGAACTTGAGATTTAATGAAAGGAGCAAATCCTAACATACACAGACTCATCAGCCTAAGCCTGCCATAGTGCTGCTGCTTTCCTTTCTCATCTGACTTCAAGCTATTGATCCTGTCCTCCCACTTCAGGGTCTGTCCCTCATTGCTGTTTCAGCACATTAAGCCAACAGACAAACTACTTCCACAGAAGAAGCATTTTTTTCTTGGTTTTGTTTTTGACTTTATTACAACAAAACAACTTCCTGAAATGGCCTGTGAGCGAACAAGGTGTGTGTGGGACCCAAAGAAAGGTAATACATGGAGGAGAGAGTGGGACAAGGACAGCCAGCCGATTGAGCGTCCTAGGCTGTCACAGCAAAGCAACTGGAGTCGGTCAATTGTCCTCTTATTCCTGTTTTCGCTTAGACTCTCTGCAATACCGTTAATAAGAGTGTCTCGCAGGATGCTCGCTGAACAGGCAAAGCAAGCTGAAGGCCTCCTTGCCTCCTTGCCCTAGTAACGAGTGATAGAATGAGAGGAAATGGCCTCAAGCTGTGCCAGGGGAGGTTTAGGTTAGATATTAGGAAAAACTTCTTCACCGAGAGGGTGGTCAAGCATTGGAACAGGCTGCCCAGGGAAGTGGTTGAGTCTCCATCCCTGGAGGTATTTAAAGAATGGATAGATGTGGTGCTCGAAGACATGGTATAGATGGACTTGGCAGTGATCGGTTAACGGTTGGACTCAATGATCTTAAGGGTCTTTTCCAACCTTGACGATTCTATGATTCTATGATTAGCTCCCACCCTGGGCTGTGCGCCCTCAGCAGTGTGGCCTTGTGAGCTGTGGTGCTGACCAGGTCACCCAAATGCTGCAAACCAAAAAGCTCTCTTCATTCCTTTTCCCTGCCCCAATATCTGCCACTTTGTTTTCCCCGATAGTATTTTTAACTCTAACCATTTCAGTATCCGTAGGTGGACCTACCCAAAGAATTATATTAGCATTAGAAAGGAGGGCAGTATTAGAGGAGGAATGAGCGGTCAGAAGTTTCAGGAAAGGACAGAAACTTCTTTGATGGCCCAGTTTTAGAAGGCAGTACATTTTGTAAAGATACCTTTAAGGTGTATCTTCACTGTGGAGTTCTTACCCACCTTTGAGTTACTGTTTTTGAGCCAGCCTTGCTTGACTGAGGCTATGACTCAACCATACAGCTGAGAAAACCCTAATGGCTCGGTGCTGCTAAGAGATGGTCCAGCTCCCTGCCCTCTTCTCCTGGTCCTTGTGTGTTTTCCCCTGCTCTCCAGCCCAGTCCTGCTTCCTTCCTGGAGCTGGTTCTGTCTGGATGCTTCGCAAAGCCAGTCCAGCTTGTTAACATAGCTGAAAAGTATTCACGTCTGTTTTCCAGAGTTAGTTTTCTGCTCAGTTTGAGACTTGCAGAAGCAAGAGAGGAAGTGGGCATGAGCAGATGCAGAAAAGACCCTTTTTTGTGGCAACAGACTACTGTGGTGGCATAGATGCATCATTGAGCCACAACCCGAGAGCAGGCATGTTGTGAAATAGCGTGAGAGTGGCTGGCTCTGGTATCGCAACCTAGAGACTGGCACTAAGACTCTGAGGGGGTCAGAGGGGATGGGATGTACCCCATGGGGCAGCCGCTGCTGCTCTGCAAGGAGACCCTCTGTGTGCTTTCCCAGCTGCCCGTGGGTTAATGCAGCTGAGGGCAGCCCTGCATCAGTAAGCCCAGGCTGAGTGGTGCCTCTGTTCACGGTGTGGTGCAGCTGTGCTAGAAATCGATGAATTTTCTTAATTCAAGCTTTATTCTCTATTTTCCCCAAAGGGGCAGGCAGTGCTCATTAAAAGTACCGTCATGCTCAGTGTAAGGTTGCTCTGAGGTTTTCTCTGCACGTGGAACTCATGTTAGGGGCAGCTCTTAAGTTATAATTTGAGTGTGTAATTAAGTTTTAGTGGGCAGCCTCTGGAAAGCAAGACTCCAGCTTTTTATGTAACTTTCACTGAGGAAGAGGCCTATGCTTTATTTATACTTGGCTTTATTTATTGTGCTGCTTGCTCATTATTTCAGTGAAGCTGATGACTATAAAAAGTACAGTGACCAGAGTAAGAGAATTTCAATCCCTGGGTTTCTAGTTACCTCTGCTTCATTTTGCTGATGATGAAAAGAAGTAGCAATATAAAAAGTTGACAGGAACTGACAGTGTTTTCTAGTTAATTTTCCATATGTTATATTCCTGAATATTGAAGAAAATTAAGAATGCATTAGAGAATAGCCTTTCCAATTTCTTGCTGTTAATAGCTTGAAAAATAACAAATTGAGAGTGTGGGTGTTTTATTTTGCATATATTTTCAGAAGTGGTTTTAATACTATGTGTAGTTACTATAATTTGGGCCAGATCTCCTTGAGTGCCTGCTGCTTAGAGGAGATTAACTGTAGACATGGTATGTGCTGGGACAAAGCCATAGGGGTTGGTGGCAGGCAGATTGTAGGGTGCATGGGGCCCTAGTGAAGCTGAGAGTGCATCTTGTCAATATGAATATATTTATATCAGCAGAGATGCAACATGTCTCAGAAACTGTCCACATGTATCGGGATCCTGTTGACTGACATGGCTCATCTTTGTTTTTCCTTCAGGCTCATTCTTGCTTCCAGAGCATGCTATGAGTCTCTTATTAATGGAAGAAAAAAAAAAAAAGAGGGGAAAAAAAAAAGCTAAAAAGCCTTTTTTATGTTTATTTTTATAGTTCAGGTGACCTATAAATTGTAGCAGAGACTGAAAGACAAGTTAGGTCATGAAGAACAAGTAAATGCTGATTCCATTTTATAATTATCCATGATGTCCAATCATTTTTTGGGCTCTGTGCATCTGTATCGCCAAAGAAGGGGTGTGCATGTGCACACACAGTTATTTTCCTTTTTGGAGACTTTTCAGAAGGAGATTTCCATAGCCCTTTTAACGCTTTTTTTTTTTTTTTTTTTTTTTTTTTTTTTTTTCTCTTTGTCTGAAGCCTAGTTCGTGCCTAGTTAAGGGGAGCTGCATACGCGGTCTGTCTGGTCAGATGTATAGACAATGTAAAAGGGAAGTGTAGGGCTATGCTGCTTCTGCTTCCCCCTCTCCCCCAGAGTGCAGTGCCCTAAAATGAGGCAGAAGGAGAGCCATGCTAGAAGGTCCTGGTTACCATAATGACTGATGAAAAATGTGTTGAGGAACCAAACTGGAAGAAACGATCGTGTCTCCTTGCTACCCCATCTGAGATAATGTAGTTTGCTCATTCAGAGCTATATTCCATAGTCTAGCCCAGAATTAATATTTCAGAAAATCATGGCTGTATAGATAGTCTTTCTGATGTAGCAGAAGACTGGTAAATATGGGGTGGTGTTTTGTTTTGGTTTTTTTTTTTTTTCTTGATGTATCAGAAGGGTCGTGTGACTGGGCCAGGCTCACAGCCTTCCTTAAAAGGAAAAAAACCCTTCATAGTCCCTTATAAAGTAAAAAAAGGAAAATGTAAGTCACAAGCCATAAATACTGAAAGACCAAAGAGTTAATAAAAGGAATCTAAGTTTATTTTTGTCATTACCAGTAATAATAATAATCTCATGGCTGGGAGGAAAAAAGGAGAAAGGCCTATGCAGAATTTTCAGTACTTTTCTATTGGCAGTATCACGGTCTCTGTCACTTGTCATTTGGCTGAAATAACACGCAGTTTTTGCCAAAAAACTGAGACTATGCTAAGCCTAGCTGTCTTGACAGTAACCAGAATTGTTTCTGCTGCTGTTAAGAAGGTTGTTCTTCAGAGGTCTGCTTCATTGATGTGGCTGTGCTGAGCAGCTTTATTGTAGTACTGCCGTGGTACAGGAGCACGGTAGTTGATGCTGCTTGGACATGGTTGCAGATAGCCTGATTTTAATTATAAGGGTGTTGTAATTGCTTAGTGCACAGATTGGAGAGAAAAACTTGCTTTAAATTGGGATAGTTCATAAATTTTGTCATCTTCTTGTTCGAAGTAATAAACGCGGCTAGATCAGATTCATGTAAGCTTCTAAATAAATGTGTATTTGTGTGGTTTTTGACTCTCAACTAATAGGAGTCTTCTATTGAACACATGCAGTTGCAGAGTTGGCTGCTGTACAGCTGGAAGTCTCTGAGACGGCAATTGTGCATGCTTTAAGGACAAATCGTATTGTTCAGTGAAATTCTAGCTCTTGGCTTGTCTTACAGAGATAGTACTGTATACCAGCCCAGTGGAAAACTGAAGACAGATTGATTTGGAGTTACTCTGACTTTAACACGCTTTTTGGGACAGTTGCTCACATACCTGCTAATGGTTTTTTCCATCCCAGTCTGATGAGTATTTCAGTAGTGCTGTCAAAACACTTAAGCAGCCCTTGCTCACAGCCACTTGTTCCTGTCCTGCTTCATCTGAAGAGTTACACCGGTACCGTTTGTAGCAAACTGGACTGGAAAACTGCTGTAGGTTATTAAAAGTGGCAATGAAGGCTACTTTTAATACAATATTCCTTAAACCAGTTCAGTTTCCTGATCGAGCTCACAGTGTTGCTCCAGAAAACAGTTGTGGAAGCACAACTCGCTGGGTAAATGGAAGATGAATTTTTGGAAGATATGAACAATGCTAAGTTAGTAGGTCTAAATAAAGTAGTCCTTTTCCACTCTTCCCAAGTACTCGTTGTGTAGTCCTAGTTTCCTCTGTTGGTCAGCTCCAATGCTCATCTGATTCCTCAGTGAGCCAATTCAGTTTGCTAATCCGGCAAAAAATAAGCCAGCCGATGGAGGGAGGAAAATAATTTGTATTTTTGACAGCACTGGGCTGTTAGACCGGCTCAGACATTCCTCTGAAACTTCACCTGGAAGCATAGATTACTTAATCTGACATTGCTGCCAAAATCAATCTTGTCCAACAGGGGCTTTACGCAATCTTCATTTCTTAGTGCTTCCATAATGTCGGGAGAGGGTGACTATTGTCTATGAGGCAAAAATCCAAAATAGTGTATAAAACCAGGTTATCTGGTTATACCACTGTGGGGATGGTAACGACAAGAGAATGAGAAAGGGCTGCAGCCCAGTCTTTCAGCGCAGTTCCCATAAAGGAAGAAGGTGGGGTAGGTTTTCTTTGTGGGTGGATTTTTTTTTTTTTGTTTATTTTTCTCTTGCCTGCTCTCTTTTGGGTTTGTTTCCCCATCAGTCTTCAGGCTTGGATTCCACCCTCCTTCTCAACACACATACGAGCACGATTTGCTGTATGTCCTTTTGATCAATGTCATATACATGGCACACACTGTACATTTTATATAAAAGCCTCATCTGAAGATTGAACCATCAAAGATCACATTTTTGGAGGGAAGAAGGGGGAGAGTTGCTGCTCCTTGCATTCTCCCCATCCTAAATGCCTTTTCTCCAGGGTTGTTTTTCTTACTTTGACTGTGCTTAAGAATATTAGCATTTAAATGACCCCTGCTCAGTGGTGATATCAACACCTTGTTGACAGGAACAGGGAAGAGGAGACAACACAGTTTTACTGGTTTTTCTTTGGCAACCACTTTTGTAGAATATGATAAAAAGAGCAATTCTGGCAGTGGATTTATATTTCCGTGTGTTCTTCAGAGTACCAAGCTGGACAAAACTAAATTTTTTTTTTTTTTAACTCCAGACAAAAGCGTAATATTTGAGGAACCAGCAAAAATAAGAAGAGCTTAAAAATCTCCACTTCTGCAACTTTCCAGGATGTTTTCGTCTCTTGGACTGTGGTGGCTGTGGGATGTTGTGGTGTCTGTGAGGAATGGGAGTGCTGCTGCATAACTTAATAGTTATTTTGCAGATTTCATCCAAATAATTTGTTTCAACCTCCTGGCCAGAGTGTTTCCCAGGCTTCATTTATATGTGATAGCCACACATAATACAGACGGAAGCCAGAAATATGTACTCCTGTGTATTTGTCTTGTCAGATTTCTAAACACTGCCTGTTATCCAGAATGTGGGCTCTCCTTGTGTTTGCCTGAAAAGCAGTAGCCAAATACCAATTTAATGTGGTTAGAAGGTCGTTCAAGAATCATAGAATAATTTAGGTTGGAAAAGACCCTGAAGATCATTGAGTCCAAACGTAAACCTAACACTGCCAAGTCCACTACTAAACCATGTCCCTAAGCGCTACATCTACATGTCTTTTAAACACCTCCAGGGATGGGGACTCAGCTGCTTCCCTGGGCAGCCTGTGCCAGTGCTTGATAATCCTTTCGGTGAAGAAAATTTTCCTAATATCCAATCTAAACATCCCATGGTGCAACTTGAGGCCGTTCCCTCTTGTCCTATCACTTGTTACTTCAGAGAAGAGACCGACCCCCACCTTGCTACAGCCTCCTTTCAGGTAGTTGTAGAGAGCAATAAGGTCTCCCCTCAGCCTCCTTTTCTCCAGGCTAAACAACCCCAGCTCCCTCAGCCGCTCCTCATAAGACATGTGCTCTAGACCCTTCACCAGCTTCGTTGCTCTTCTTTGGGCACACTCCAGCACCTCAATGTCTTTCTTGTAGTGAGTGGCCCATCCATCATCCCGTCAGTTTTTCCATGGAGGAGGAAGTTTTTGCGAACATCTTCCACCTTTGCTAATAATGGCCCTCTCCGTGGCCATACTGCATGAAAAGCTTTTATCCTCACTGGTATTTTTATCCTACTCTGCACATCTTTAAACAGTGCAGGCTCAGAAACGTTGGTTGTGGTGATGTGGTGTGACTGCTTTTGCTCTTGGCATTGCTAACTCCAGTGGGTCTGCACTGGCTTCCCCAATGAGACAACATTTTAGTAGTTCTCCCCAGTGCAGACAAGCCCTTACTGTGCACTGTGTGTTACCCCAGCTGGGGTTTAGATTTGGGGTATCTTTGGTCCTTGTACAGCAATTTTTGCACGTGAACAGATGGGAGTTGATCTGGTCAGGTCCTTGCTAAGCTAGTCTCTGCTGGAAGCTGCTTGTGACATAACCTGCAGTCTTTGAGCAAGTATTAAGTCTGTATGGCTTAGGGAAGTCCAAAGGGAACTGCTGCGCCTTGGGATTCAGCTGGAAATGTATCGCAAAGTTCCTTTGAGGCCAAACAGGGAACATATTGTGGTAGCGAAATGTCTGAACCGGTAACTTATCATTAATGTTTATTTTGCATTATGTTGGCATTTGTTTTGAGATTTCTCCGTGTATAAAAATTCCTGTCTGTTTTTGTCTTTCACCACTATAGTATCTGAACCTTTCACAAACGCTAGTTAATTTACCCTCATAACATTTGTGTTTTGGCCATGGTTTTATTCCCATCTATGCAAGTGCAACTGAGGAATGGTTTCTAAAAAAAAGATAAATACAAGTATCAAGCTAATTACAGTGTCTAGATTAGTAAGACTTCCAGCATTTTTGACCACACCTGTGGTAACTCACCCAGGAAGCGTTTTACAGAACTGTCTGGTTGCGACCACAGAGTCAGCCCCCTGGAAGAAACAGAAGTCGTGTATATATAGAAAGAGGAAAGCTGATGGAGGTGGCAGACTGTACTTGTTCCTTTCCAGGCTGACTTGCTGCAAGAGTTAGCTTGGCTACTCCTTCAGTGGTAACTTTAGCGTGGTCTGTGGGTGACTGTGACAGGAACTCCTGCTCATGCCAGGTCCCTCTGTATTGGGTTTGTGGTTTGATGAGGGGATGAAAATCGCATGCACTCCTTTAGATAACAGCCTCCACCTGTTCAGTGGTGAAAGTCTGTGCCATGTTGCTGCAACATTTGATGTCCTAGATTGATTGCTGATCTTATCACACTTTCCAAAGCAACAGAGATTAACAGAAATTGTTTGGTCTAATACGATGTCTTGACTCTCAAGTCAAAATTTGCTGTCTTTGTATTGCTTCACCAGAAAAGTCCTATATGATTAAATAATTTTTCCATATTATTCTAAATTTATATTTTCTTTTACATTGCACATCTTCTGATGTCAAGTTAACTGATTGCTAGTTAACTTAAGATGAATAAGAGTTTTGTAAATACCCAGAGAGCTGCTGTCTAAATGTTTTGTTCTAGGATTCAGATGTTTGTTCTTTAATCCCTGGGCTCAGTCATGGAGAAAATGCACCTGATTATAGCCTGTTGTGGAAAATCTCTGACAAGACTGAGTCTGCCCTTTGAAGTGCTACCAGTTTGCAAATGCCACACTTGCCCTTTGATGTGAGACAGACACAGCACCAATTTCAAGTTTACTTGCTGCTTAGCCAAAGCCAGCACCTGGGTGAAAAGCAGCTGTTTTAAAAACTGGGCTCAGAAGGATGCTATGAAGTTTTGCTGGCATGAGCTGCATAAGGTTGCTTGGATCCACGCACATTAGGCAGATGACAAAACCTGTTTGCAGTGGTGGTTGTTCTTGTTAGGGTTTAGCAGAGTCTGCCGCAGCAAGGAAGCACTCCTGTTTGCAGAAGCACAGGAATGACATTCTGCTGAAGTTGGGATCTCCTACTGTGGGAAAGACTGAACTTTTCTGCTCCTAAAAGCATGTTGAGGGTAACTTTCTCCCCTTTTTAAGGCTGACTGATCATCAGGATGCTTTTTGTTTGCTCATTACTACTGGCTACACAGATAGCTGTTGTAGCATAGAAGAACTAAAGCCATGAGATCCAAGGACAAAATCTTGTCACTTTTCTAATTTGAGCTAGGCCTGTAGCCCAATCTGTGCTTGGATACATGGTAAACTGTGCCATCGTTATCTTCAGGCACAAGTATTGCAGCTCACAGCTAGCAATGAAGGATTTTAAACCACTGTTCCTGCGATGTACTCTCTGTGTTTTCTCCCCTGATGGTTACATAAGCCAACCCAAAAGCTGCCCTCTCTGAGACTGGTCCTTCTTGAGAAAAGTCTATACATAGACTCATGCAGTCTCTGTAGAAAGCACAACATTCCTTATGCATAAGCAGAATGGAAAATACAAGGTGGGAGGAGTTACTGCTGTACCAAAAGGAAAAAAAAAAAATCTAGCCAAGTTCTGGGGGAGAGTTGAATCAATGATTGGAGAGCTTGGAGTCCTAGAGCTGTTGTGGGCTGGAAGGCATGGCAGCAAGTGCAAAGGGAAGGACCTGGGGAGAAGGGGACAGGGAGGAAGGAGGGACCTCTTTGTTCTCCTTTTGAACAGTAGCCTGCCCAGTGTGAAGCTGCAGCCAACCCTCTGAAATAAAACTGTGAAACAGATTTAGGAGACACAAGAAAGGGTTAAGTAGGAGATGGATGTTTTTTCCTCCTTTTTTTTTTTTTTGTTATTATTGTTTAAGTGGTGTTTTAAAAAGAAGTTGTTTATCTTGGATACCATTTTTACCATTAATAGTGTTTTTCTTCTGCTTGCTTAGTAGCATAATCAGCAGTTCTGAAGCCGGTTATTAGCAGGCAGATGACTTGCAAATTGTGATTAGTGGGCTACAGCTTCCAAATGCACTTATTATTTGCCTCTCCCTCCTCCCCTTGGTTAATATTTGGCTTCCAGTTTCTTGAATATAGTAATATGATGCCATAGCTTCTGGTTCACCGATGAAACACAACAGTGTATGTCTTGGGGGAAAAATAGAAAATGCCTAAATAAAAAAACCTCTTGGGGTACATTAAACCTCTTGTTGCAACTAGGAACCAAGTGTTTTGGAAGCTACTGGGAAAGCAAGAGCATCACACTGAAGGGTTGGGTGTGTAGCTTGGCCTCTTAAAATCTGAACCAATAAGTGGTGTTCCTAAGCAGGTCATTGTCTTTCTCAAGTGGGTTGATTCAGCACCTTGGGTCTAGGCGTGTCCATCAGCATGTGGATTTTGAGACCAAAAGATCTACGAGTGTGCTTACATGTTCTATTGGAATAAGGCTGCTGCACTGTATGTGTCATGGAGCGGGTGCAAGATGGTTCTGAGTTGCTGAGTAAATGCAACTCTGTGGTTAAAAACCCAGAGTAAACTCGTTGCTTCCCTTTGAAGTCAGCAGAAAACTTGTCCCTGACTTCAGAAAGTCAGGATTTTGGTCTGTGTTGTTCTAGCTACACAACAACTTTCAGCCATGCTGACAACTCTGATATCACTATTAGTGATGGAGACTGAAAGTAAATAAAAAGACTTTTTCAGGCAACAGACTACACATCATAGCAATGAGACAGAAAATGCTTAATGTGTAAACCTTTATTGTTTTGTACCAAAGACTGCTTTGATACAAATACTTAACTAATTTAGGATGCCTAGACATGCTTTAATGGTCAAGAGAAACAGGTTTTCAAGAAATCTGATATACTTCCCCCATCAACTGTCTTTTCTCTTCTGCTTTTTTTCCTAACAGAAGTTAACACAAGTATTCTGAACAAATATTTGAAATTAATTTTGAATGTTCTTTATAAGTTACTGAACTGTTTCTATTCACAGTAAATTGTTAGTAGCTTACTGCCTCTTATTGTGTGTCTGTCTTTGAATTTTATGAATCAAATATGGGTGTGTGGGGGTGTGTGTGTATGCATAGGTAAATAGAGTACAGATGTTTTAAAGTGTGTCTCCTCACGTGCAAGTTTTAATTTTGCAGACGATATCAGAAATTGCAGAAGATAATGAAGCCCTGGTAAGAACCTGATTAGACCATCACTTTGCACTCTTCCTCTTCTTTTGCATGACTGAGTTCAGCCCCCTGTGCTAATCTTTATATGTAAATGCAACTGTGCATATTCATTCAGCCAGTCTTCAAAATTCTCTGTTTTCTGCTCTTTGATGCCTGTTAAAATTTTCTGATGAAGCTTTTTTTTGCTTTGCTTGTGGAATGGGTGCTTCATTTTTGTAACCTCTGCAGGGGCTTCTACTATTTCCTAAGTAAGGCTTTTGTTTTGTTTTGTAATTTAAGCAAACAAATAATTTCCCTGCCTTCCCCAATTCCCCTCTTAAATTTGTCTGGCTTACATGATTGATAGTAGGCAATTTTAATTGTTAATGTTAGTCGGATGAAAGTATGAGTCATTGTGCCAGTTTGAATTCCTGTTATTTGCTGGTCCTAGGTAATGCTGATTGTTGCAGATAACTGCATGAAGGAAAACTACAATAAAGGGCCTCATATCAGAAAGTTCAGAAGCGTGCTCATTGCCCTGATGATTTTGAATGGGACTCTTCTGTGTGCTTCAAGTCAGGCACAGGCTTCATAGGCTTTGATAAGTTCGGACCCCAAGAGATATTCTAATATCTTGATTGACTTGCAAGTTTGACATGTCAAGTATAGCTAAAACCCAAGGAAGCAAAAGAATAATTAATCAATTAACCGTGCATCTGTCACTCTGAGAGCTTGATGTGGTTTATCGTGCAGGAAAAGCAGCTCCCCATCTGAATCCATGCTAAATCATACTTCCACAAATCTGTTGTAAACCAAGTTCTGAAACATTTATTATTAAATCATTGCCTAATAAATAAATCAGACAGTAAGAATGAATTTGGCAGGAAACTTAAATCCGTACTCTACATTTGCTTTCTCAACCTAATACAAAGTAACTTGTTTCATAATAGAAAAGTTTAGATCCTGAGGAAAATGATTAAACTGGCATGAGGCTTTCAGAATTCTTGGCAGCATCACCCCTGCCGAGACAAGATACCTCCTGTGCATTTAGATGGTGGTTTTTTCCTCACTGCTGTGAAAATAGTTCTTTGTGGAAGAATATACTCCTTCAGCATCTCTCTGCTTCCAAATTCTGTTATCCTGTAGGCTTCTCTACATTAAATTATGTGGTTGTCCTCAAGACAGTACTAAAATACTGACTTATAGTTGCATTGCACCCTGGTTTTAGGACCTGATCATACTGATGATCTGAATTAATTTTTTTTTTTACACAGTTTAGTTTTGTTCACTCATGGGAACAAGGCATTACCCACTTCAAGAGGATTCTTATTGATCAGTGTAGATATAGCACGTCAGTGGATACAGTAGTAAAGAAAGTGTATGTGACTAAAGTTTACTTTAACTTTGGAATTTAAATCTTGCCAATAGAATCTTCAATTTAAATTGGGGCACACAGTTTAATATTTTGATTTCCATCAGTAGTACATGAAATGATACAATTAAAATAACACAAATTCTTGACTTTGGGACTTGTACTAAAAAAATATACCAGAGCTATTGGCCAGGACTTGAAACCGATAGTTCTTGGAAACTGGCCTGTTCGTACATTTTGAAGGTAAAGTTATACACTAGTGCTCTATGAGTGTAGTTACTGAACATCCCAACTATTTTTCACCCGTGTATTAATGGGAAAAGGTCCAATGAAACAAGAACTATATAAGTTTTGATTTACAGGTTGACATATTTCATAAAGCGCCAGTATTTCATTTTATCTCTGGTAGCTTGCACATGCTAGCCTGCCTTAATTAAAATCTGATTTTCACAGAGAGGCCTTGTTTAATAGCTTTCTCCACTGAAGGAAGTTCTTCTAAAATGTGAGTTTCTTTTTCTCTGTCTCTTCAGTTTTAGGGGTTCCCATTTTGTTTTGGGATTTTATTTATCCCACATTGGCTAATAGTTGGATTAAAAAAAAAAAAATTCCCATGAAACAGCTCTATCAATTGACCTTTGCAGTACTGAATTGTAGTGAAACCACGCTGATTGGAGAGTGATGTTTTTCCTATGTAGTTAGTTATTCTTGGTCTTTTAAGAAAAGCTGTCCATTCAAGGAAATTACCATGAAATAAGCAAAACCAGGAATTTAAAAGATGAGGATTAAGAGAAAAGGTAATTCTAATCACATCTTCATGAGGAACCAGTGTGTAATAGTTCCTCTGGGCTAGCTTCCCATGCAAACAAATGGTTACTGTCCCTCAAAGTGGATTTAGTCATATCCCATAATAAGAGTATCTATTCCTGGATTAATTAAACAATAGTTACAGTTCTGTTTAAAATTTGCAGCTTGTTTTCTTTAATCAGAGTTAATTTTCAAGCTTAAAGAAGCCTTTATACCAGGGGTACAAAGCTATTTCAGGTTTTTGGAATGCACGTGGTCTAAAATCAATAGGGCTGATCCCTTGTAACGAATGCAGGGAAACTGTACCACAAAGAAATAAAGAAAAAAAAACAACAAAAAAACCCCAAAACCAACAAACAAACAAACAAACCCCAACAAACAAACCAAAAAACCCAAACTGTGTCAGTTGCAGTGTAGCAGTTAAGTGCATTTTCTGTAATCATCTAGAAAAATAGGGGCAGCTACCCTGCAGGTTGTTCAGTCATTTTCGGCTGTACAGAGTAAGTACCAAGTAGGTGTGAATTGCTCCTAGTTTGATTTGATGGTGGCTTAGCTTCACCCTTGGAAAGGTTACTTGAAGAAACAAGGCAGTGTAGAAGCAATGAAGAGGAGCCAGAGCAATAAAAAAGGTACTTGTTCACGCTGCTTGCAAAGCATCCTGCTGCATCATCAGTCTTCCTTTTAGACTTGGTTAGGTCCTTGCCCCCATGGCTCTTCCAGAGCTCTTGTCCTCTGATGATTAGATATATTCTGCTCCCCTGTTTAAATTTATTCATGGCCGTTTATCCCTGACAACTCTAACTTAAAAAGCTGTTCTTACTCTTTGATGTTGACCTCAATGATGTCAGGCCTTTCAGCTGCCCAGTATTAGGCTGTGAGCACAGTTGCTGAATGATAAGGGACTTAAAGTTAACTGCTTCCTTAACTCTCCTGCATTTGGTAGTAGGCTGCAACTCTTTTGTTGCCTCCTGCCCAGTTAAAGTTGTTTCTTTGCTGCCTTTCCTCTGCACAATTAGAGGTCGGCTTTGGTTCTGTTTTGCCCATGACAAATGGTTTGTGTAAAGATGTACTGTCTTTGGCTTTTAGTCCTAATGGGCTGGTGGCTGTATTCTGGTTGTGGCATACAAGCAACAATGAATTTCCAGGTTCTCCTGTGCAACTTTTATCATATAAAACATGAGACATTCCACCTAGCTTTATAAAAGCTTATAGTGCCTTTTTTTTTTTGTTACCTGATGACAGCTGAACCTGACTAATTATCTCGATTTAAAGAATCATTTGAACAGCTGAATATTTTTCCCTCCTCAGTAGCAATAAAGTGTTCATTTTGGTGTGCGTGTTAAACATGGATTGAGATTCCGCCCCCCCCCCCCCCCCCAAACATCTAGGGGTTTGGGTACTCAAGTCCCATTAGTTTGTTTTGATGAGAAATCCAAATTGCTTTAGGCATCTTTAAAAATATCAGACATAATTCTATATATACATCTGAGGATCACTTAGCACACATGATAAAAAGATGGCTTAGCATGTAGAAATGATACTAGCAAGGCAGGTGAGACACAGGTGTGGTGGCCAGGTTCACATGCACATTCCTGTCATTTTTATTTTTAGGAAAGAAAAGCTAGTATAAAAATGTGTGGCATTTTTTTTCTTCACCATTTCTTAAGGTAAGAATGCAGAAAATTCGTAGGAACATGAATTAACAGCCTTTGACCTGATATTTCTCTAAAACCTAGAAATGTGAAACGCAAGTGTTGACTTACTCTTCAGTCAGGTTTGTCAGAGGGGTTGAAGCGCACAGGCTGTGGATCAGAGCATGGCCATCCATCCACACTGGAACGCCTCATGCTGGGACAGCCGATGGTGTTACCGACCACAGCTTTCTGCTGCTTTAAGAGGCATTTGCTGAGAGCTGCTGTGGGTGAGGAGGTGCTTCATGACCAGCTCCCCCGTCCTCACAACGGTGGTTAGAAGAGGGGAGTCAGACAGAAGAGACTGGGGAAAATTCATCAGCTGTCCCAGCGTAAGGTGTCCCCACCTAAGAGCCAGAGCCCTGAACAGCATTCAGGAGGGATTGTACAAGTAGCTTGCCTGAGAGCATAATCATTAAAATGTCAGTGTTAGTGAGATATGAATTTGCAATTACACAGTGCATCTTTCCTGATCATTTTTCCCCTCTTGCTGCGATGACACACATTAAAAAGCACGTTCATCAGGAATTACTGTCAAACTATTAAGTCATTTTGCCAGAGTAGCAAGGGTTTGATATTTAGTGAACTGTCGTGCCTTGTGCTGTGGATTAGTCTAAAAAGATTTTATGAAGAAAGAGGCCCCATCATTTTTCGGACTTTTTGTATGACTAAAATACTTACTTACTGAGATTTCGAGTTAAACAGCTCCTACCACATATTTTCTAAGATTACTACTTTTATGAACAAGCTTTGATTCCCGTGAAATTTCTAGCATCTATTCTGTCTGCCACTCTTAACAGTATGAGTGTGTCTGTGTGTGTGTCTCTCAAAATGAATTGCTTGGAAGTCTATTTCTACCTCTTTGTGTTTAAACACATAACAATGAATCAACGCCACTCCCTTCCCCCTCCAGATACTTTAATCCTTATCTTGCTCTAGTTACCCTGGAGATTGCTTTCATCTCTAGCTGTGCTATTCCTAATGCTCATCCTTTAAGGCTGGCTTTTGACTTTCGCAATGCCACTTAGTGTGTACATGTGTGCAGGTGCATATGTATAGCTACATATTTAAAAAAATACATGCTATGTATGTGTGGTGCTGCATAATATAGAGAGTTGGAGTATTTTATTCTGCTTGATTAGTCCCAGTGGTGCACCTCTTCACTCTCATTAATTATTTGAAGCAGTGTCCCAGGAGTGACACCTGGTGGGGTGTCTGATCATTTTAAGTTGAAAAGTACTTTCACCTTCTGGATCTCAACTGGTTGTATCATTGTCACATCTACTAAGATCAGGTTTATACAATAATACCAGTATTTTCAGCTTCATTAACCCAGTTTCCCCTCCAAAGATGTGGAGGAGGCTGGATTAATTGGCAGGATTAATCAGTAGTTTTGGTGAGAAGAATAAATGAGACTGTTGAATGTAAAGGAATTAAACTAACCTGAATTCCAGCCACTGCTGTTCTGCAGGTGAATATCCATATGCAGGTTTAATACAGTTTAAATAATCATTCTAAACTGTACCCATTGTTAAGGGGGATTAGCTTTCATGTACAATTAGTTTATAGAAGAGTATTTATGTACTAAATGCAGGTTAGTTGACTACATTTTTAAACTATGAGAAGATCTAGGGGAGATAAATTATCTGCTTAGTTTAATGCTGGGAGAGATATTTTTATCTACATTTCAACCTATATGACCTATCTTTTTGTAATTTTTTTTTCTCTTTATTTGGATCTAATTTAGTCTGGCTTCTTAAAATACCAGAATTCCATATATTTTTAAAGTATTCTGTCATGAACATGCATGAGAGTTTGGTACGAGTTTTTAGAAGGAAGCCTTTACTATGGGTGCTGTTTTATTTGTGGATTCAAAAATAACCATTTTATGCAAAAGGAATGGATTGAGGAAAATGACAGGACTGGAGCTGATTAAATTTCCTACAGAGTGTTATTGTTGTCTTGTTATGAAATCCATGGTTATTTGGAATGCGAATGATGGCATTTTAAATCTAATTTAATTCTTAAAAGATTTGCAATATTAAAAAAACCCAAGCAAACAAAAGCAACCCTCCTACCCCCCCCAAAACAAACCCCAAAACTTCCAGATAATGTATTTGCTGAACAAAATATTCCTTGCAGAATTACAGTGGATTTTTTAAAGACACTGTATTTTTCTTGTTTGCTCTTTGGTGTAGTTTTTTCATTTTGTCATAAATTATCAAAGCCACTGTGAATACCCTTACTTACTGTGGAAGAGAAAGGTGTATTTTGGGTTTTTTTGGTTTTCCTCACAAAATGTCAAGAACGGCAAATTTATTTTTAGTAGAGGGCATCTGTGGAGTTTTGATGAACAAGAGCTCCTGTCTTAAATGAAGGGGCTGCTAAAGGCTGCATCTCACCATCAGAAATCCCTAAATGGCAGATTATATCAAATCCAGTAAACTGGCTATTGGAGTTGCTACACTGAAACTGATTTTCTGCCTTATTCCTCTGTACTGCAGTACATGTCTTCCATCTGAATGGATGTTCACTTATTTGTGTTGGGTTGGTGCGGGATAGTAGGGGAACAAATCACACAGTAAGGATTACCAATTACATTGCTTAACTATGGCTGTAGTGTTAGACTCGGGTTTTGAACATACTGAGCATTGTAGTTCCAATCTGACAGTCTTTTTAATTTTATCTTTTTATTAGGTAAGCTGTTGCATTCAAATCAGTGGGACTATTCATGCTGTTTAGATTGATTGTATGCTTATGCTTGTTAATGGCTTAGTGGCAGAGTACCTTGCAGGCAGTTTGGCATGCCCTTAAAGGTAATATGTTGCTTCATTTCAGGCTCTGTGCACTGCTGCTTGTATCGAGTTGAATGGCCTCATTGAATGGTTTCATTGAAATCATTATGGTTGCTGACTGTTTGGTCCCCTGACTATATATAGAAATGAAGCTAATCTTTAAAAGCTGGTTTTTAACGTGGAAAATTCCTGTGCAGCTAGCCCGGTTAGAGCATATTCTTTATGCTGAGTTTAAACCTGTTTTGAATTTAGTTGAGTTCATGCACTGAATCTCAAATTTACAGGTGCAAGTTTTCAGGTGTAAAATGCAGTGTAGTTGCCTGCAAACACTTGACAATTTGAGCTGCATGCCTGGGTCAACGATGGGAACTTTGCAATTCGCTTGTCATGGTTGCCCATAGATAAACAAAAGGAAATGCGTCTTCAGGTTCAGAGAAAGAAATCGAGGCATTAACTATTGGAAGATTGCTGCTCAATGTATAGTCTCTTCTGGTGCATTTTAAAAATATATTTGCTTCCTTGTAAGAGAAGGAACAAACAATCCACTGGCTTTCTGCCAATCTGCTTGATGCAGAGGTACCAAAATGTGGCACCTCTGTATGACCTTCAATTAGGAGCATTTTTATAAGTTGCTAAGAAAAAGCTCACTTCTTTTCTTCTGTTAGATCTAAAACTCTGATTTTAAAAGAGAAGTTTAATTTGGACTATCTGATTTTCTTGAGCATTGCATGTGGTGTTCTCCTGGGGATTAGTTCTTCTCTTACAAAATTACTTTCCTCCAGGTGACTGTTCTTGATGTCCATGCTAAATTGTTTTGGAGACTATCTGTTGCACGGCCTCTCTTGCTCTTCTGCTACCTCTTAGTCCCTAATTGGCTTCATTTTCCTGCCTTTCTGAAAGCTTCCTCCTGCTTTATTCCCTCAGTCGTTGCCCTGCTGCATCACTGGTAAATGTTGTCATGACTCCTGTCTCTTGCAGCTTTGGAGACATGTTGTCCTTTACACTGACTGCATTTGTTGAGCTGATGGATCATGGGATTGTATCGTGGGATACATTCTCTGTGGCATTCATTAAAAAGGTAAATTTGTAATCAATGCTATCTGTTCTATATCAGTTTAAATTTTTGAGGTGAGTTGTGGTTTGTTCCCCCCCCCAGGTATATTGTTTAGGTCATTGGTCAAAAAGGTACATGAAAGTGGCATTAAAGTGCTGTTTCAAACTACAGGTATTTGTAGTTGCAGGATCTGGCCCAACTTCTACAGACATCAATGGGAGTGAAATGGGATCAACGCTGTCTTAGGCTTATTACACAAGAAATTGCTTGCTCAGTTACAGTGTGACTTCCCTGTGCAGATACCATGCAGTTAAAGCAAAAATCAGTATTTTGATTTAATGTAAATTCAAATGAGTAATACCATATTTCTTGAAACAAAAACAGCATTGAAATGTTTCCTCTGGGGGTATGGGAGGAAGAGAAATGAGTTGGTTTACAAATTGAAATTAAGCTGATATGTACTGAGTTTATCAAGTTGAACTCTGGCTCCCCTGAATCTTGCAGCTGAGGTCTGTGGTTTTGAAACAGATCTTTTCACGATTTGCAACATTTTTTTTTCTTACATGTAGGAGATGCACAAAAGCAGCAGAAACATGGGAGTACTCATTAAGTACAGAGGTTTAACAGACTTCAGAAAAAAGTTTTTGTTACTGATTTAACCCTTTTCATCTACTGTGGAAAAAAAAGAAATCCTACACCTCTTTACAAGGAATTTTCAAACCAGATTGAACTCAGAACTTATCTTAAGTTAAAGTGCATTTGTACAGGTTCAAAAGATACCAGAGTTACTTCACTAAAATGATATCAGAACCAGTAATGGAATGAATATAACCTGTGGCAAAGATCTCTTCATTTTAACACAGTGTGTCAGAGCAAAGGCTTTTAATTTAAATTTGGTTAGAAAATTGCTACCACTAAAGGAAAGTACAAATTTACTTTTGTTGCCAAAAATGAAAGAAGAATCAATTATGAAAAGAGCATTAGATATTAAAGCTCAGTTTTGGTCATTAAAAATGATGGATGCTATTTGTAAGAAAAATCAGTATAATTGATCTGGTTTTTGGACTCTTTTTTTTTTTTTTTTCTTTTTTCCAGTCTCACAGTCTAGATAGATTCTGATGATGATTATTGTTATCTTTTCATGGGAAAGAAAATAGTACAACTGTTTTTTAACTGACTTCATGAGAGACAAAGTCAAGCCCAGAATGCCTTATTTGCTAGGGGAGCCTACTAAGAAGTATGAAGAAGTTTGCTGAAATAGATCAATCTACTTTGTTAGTGACTCAAAAATGATTGTCTGTGTCTAAACATATCAACATCTTTTGCCCTGTGGGTTGTATAGTAACTACAGAAGAAAGTGTTGTGTTCACCACTGTTAATGGCTCATCTCTTCTGCCTGGCACTTCCATAGGTTTCCCTGGACAGTGACCCAATTTAAAAAACAAAACAAAAGACACAAACAAAAGCATTCTCATGAAGTACCTGTAAGAACCAAAACTGGCTGGTAAAAATCAAAAGTGAACTGGTGGCCAAGAAAGGGACCAAGGAGAAGAATAGGACAATTAGAAGAGAAAGAGAAGGACAAAGAATGACAGAAAGAGAGGAAGGAGGCACAGGTGTGTCCTGACCTGCTACGCGGCTGGAGCCAGAACAGCAGAGCCCTCAGAGGGGTTCTGTGGGCAAGGGGCAAACCTAAAGGAGCACCGTTGGACCATGTCCCTCTGGTGCCTGTCTGCAGCTTTATTCTCACTTGCTTCTGTGACCTTGGCTTTTTGACAGGCCGCTTGAGGTTGCTGATGGGCTAGCTCAAGTGGTTGACAGAATGGATAAAGGAGCTGATAAGTTTCTGCTAGCTGAGGGGGAACTTTGCAATCCTACTTCAAGTGCTTCTGCCCTTTGAAACTGTCTTTCCTGTTAAATGGAAGCCAAACTAGAATGGGGCGGAATTAATCTGAACTATTTTCTTGAATAGTTTTCTGACTTAAAATGTAGAAGTTGGAGACCTCAAGGGGAACCTTTAACTGCTTCCGATGACTAACTGCTTGGTGTTGGATGCAGTCTCCCTCCCATCCTTTGGGTACATAAAGCCTGCTGTTCCAGCTGCTGCAAATAAGAATTGACACTTTCAAGGAGAGCTTTGTTCCTTACCTTAAGGGAAAATAGCATGATTTGATAAAACTTCCTTATGATATGCAAGGTTCTCGCAAGACTTTTTTCGTGCTTATGACAAAGTTTATTTCCAGCTTCCATGGTTGCCTAAAGGATTTGGATGCCCAGTTCTTAGAAAATGTCATGGGAATTGGATATCAAAATACACTATACAAATCTGGTACTCCCATCTTTAGTTCCTACAAGAGGAGAAATAAAGTTTGTAGTATTGGTTGAGATAGTTAAAAATATCTCTTAGAATTATTTCTATAATTGCTGTTTCATAACTGTGCGATGCAGAGTCTTAACCTTGATGAATTGTTTACTCTGCCTTCTAAAATGTACTGTGCAGGAAAAGGGGGTGGCAGCAGGGAAAGTGTCTCTGTGTCTCACAACTGCCAGTTGGTTTTTCTGTAGTCAAGTGCAACTCTAGTTTCTTACTTGAAAATGAGATGCACACTTTAAAATTTTACCATGCATTAGGACTTAACAGAGACAAAACTTTGTTAGATTTTTCTGTACATTTCTGACATCAAAAGGTTCCAGGCAGGATTACTTCACTGTTCTTTCCCTGTGTGGTTTTTGTTGGTGGCGCAGTTTATTTTGTTTGGGTTTTTTTTTCTTTTAATTCTTGTTTTTTAAATTTTGAATTCTTTCCTGTGCTTAAGTGATGCTGAAACAGGAAGAGAACTGAGATGTTGTAGTTTAGTGTGCTGTAGGTTTCTCATCTACCCTCACTTTACATGTTTAGCACCTGTTTCATCAGAGCACTGGGGCTGAACGTGTAAAGGCATTCTGATTCCTAATTTCCCTTGAAGTTGATAGGAAGTTAAGCACCGAGGCATTTCTTTTGTACGTGGCTATATATGTCCCGAAAGGTTACAGGTATTTTGCTGAACAAATAGTTTTATCCTTAATGAGACACACCCATGTGGCAGGTTTTCATGTGAAAGTGCAAAGCAATGAAGTTGCTTATTTCTGGAGGAGAGGTTGTATTTCTGTGAGCTTGCATTATTTTTATCATCAGAATTTTTGATAAATGAGTGCAAGATTATTTTTGGATGTTGAAAGCCCTCCCTGTGCGTGGTGCTCAATAAGCAGAGAACAGCAAATAACACAAATTTGAACTTTTATTGATTCTTGTCTCTTTTCAAGAAGGGTCTTTTTTTCCACATTCAGAACTTAAAGTATGGTAGTAGAATTTCTTTTTAATCTAATTTTGCTCCCTCTGGAACTGGCATACCTTATTTATCAGGGTAGACAAGCCTATTGTTTCTGGCCAGACTTCATGCTTCAGCAAGGTGGTTATGAATATACATAGCTTGACATGCATGTTACCTAGCAGATGTTTTGCATGTGTGTTCAGTGTGATAATGTCATAGCTTTTTAAACACACAAGCCAGCTTCATACCTTGGGTTTGTGATTATGATTAAAAGACGTTATGGTCCAGGGTCAGAAGAATAATATGTCTAAGGCAGCCTTTCCTTGACTGAGGTTTCAGTTACCTATACTGTTACATTTCTGCAGGCCCCCGATATGAATATGTTATATCCCAGTGAAGCATTTACACTGCCACTTGAAATATCATGAGAAAGAGCTGCTGCACCAAGAATAATTCATACCTGTCAGGGCTTCTAAAGAGGATGGTGACAGCAGTCTGACAAGTTGGGACACAGTCTGGACATACTGTATTCCTGCTGCACAACTGACCCATGGATGCCTGATGACTGTGAGGCATCCAGAGCGCATTTGGTTTATTGTGTGAGCGGTGCAGAGTTGCTCTGTGCATACACTGTCTGTATTGTGGGCCTTTGGGACATCTGGCAGCTCTGGCTGCAGTGCATCAGAAAACAACTGGTTTACCGTTAAGAGAGGTAGGGTAGTACAGTGCTTCTGAGATGCAGCTTGTTGCTTTAAACACCACCATGTGCATCATATACTAACGTAAATATTACTTGGGCTCAGGACTTGCAGGCAGGAGATATTGAATGCCCAGAGTAGAAAAAGGCTAATTGAGTTGCTTCTCTGCTCCTATTCTCTATGCATGCATGGGTTGGTTCTTTATTTTCTGTAAAGTCAATGTGTATTTCCTGAACTGAGTTATATTCACCATGGAATGTTCCTGTTGTGGTAATGCAAACCAAGTAGCAGAGCAAACAGCAGCACTGCGGTAGATTAGAAGAAGAAAAATCTGTCCCTCTTTCGTCGTCCTCTCCAGCCAAAGTTGCAGAAAGGGTATTTTGCTCCTTCAGCACTACTCAAAGTGTCACAAGTGCAAAACAATGTCATTGTCCACATGTCGATATTTAACTGTGAATTTTACAAGCAGCTAGGCAGCTTTTCCAAGCATACGGCATGCCTTTCTTCTTGCAAAAGGAAAATGATGCCAAAGTCTAAGGAAACATCCAGAATCAGAAGCAGTATAATCACATTAGTGGCTTGTAGCATGAGTACTGAAGAACCACGTGGACTTGAAGTTTTCTGGAAGGAACGCATCAAACTTGAGACAGGGCCACTGTAGTCTGTTACTTGGCTGTCAAGAGCAAATAACTGTGGTCAAATGACGTTTCTTCTGTCTGTCTGTGCTTCCTCGGGTACCTTTCAGCTTGACTGTGCTGGTATTGGTGCATTCAAGGAAACCCCGGCAGTTCCCGCTTCCTGCGTCAGCAGAAGGCAAGCTTCTTCCCGGGAAGCCAGGTCCAAGGACTGGGCAGCATGCGGAAGAACGCAGATTGCCACATCTTACTGCACAGCTGTGTTGACTCTGCGGATGAGTGTGCAGCATGCCATTGCCACACTGCAAAAAAGCAGCGGTCAGACCTGGCTTTGATTAACGTGCCATTTATTTGTGGCAGCTTGCAGTAAAAGTGAAGGTTATTAATGCATGAACACTTAGCAAGAATGGACTCTAGACAGAACCATGGAACCAGTTGTGCCGATAAAAGATCAAGAGAATTTTAATTTGCAACCTGGAGAGAGCTTTCAGTGATGTTGGTAACGGCAAGGGGGAAAAAAAACCAAACGTATTTTGCTAGAGCATGTTTTGCCAGAGAGCTAGATGTAAATTTCTCTTTTGAAACAGTTGTCTTGAGCCTAGATATTTGTTTAGAGAAAACTGGCTGCACAGATTTCTGCTGGAGAGAATGAGAAGTATTCCTCTTGTCCTTTCCAAAGTTTTCCTCACAAAAAATATAACCGTTATAGTTCTTTAATGTTGATTTATCGTGTTCAGAATGTAATGTTGAAGCATATATTTTGGTGGTATGAATATTGACATAAATCTATGGTGATTTGTGCCAGCTGAAGAATCTGCGCCATTGTGTCCTTTGAAGGTATCTGCAGTGCCTGGTTGATTGCTTTCAGGTATTCACTGATACCTGGGATGTGGACAAGACTACTTTTATTCTAATACATTTCTGAGCAACGTCCACAGTTTTCTTTCTTCCCTTTCCCTGTTTTCATGACAAAATGTAAATTCTCTGAATGTTTGATTTTGTAGATAGCAAGCTATGTGAACAAATTTGCCTCGGACATCTCGATCTTGCAACGGTCACTAGCAATCCTGGAATCAATGGTGCTCAATAGCCATGACCTGTACCAGAAGGTGGCACAAGAGATCACAATTGGGCAGCTAATCCCACATCTGCAGGGGTGAGTGTCTTCAACTGCCACCAGATAAGGTGGATTATTTTTTTCCCCAAATGAGCACAGCATTTGGAAAGAGTGGTATAAAGACTGGCAACCCCCTGTGTGACTCCTCCATCCACTCTAAGTGGCTGGATGACTGGTAACCAGCTTTCTGGAGCTGCTTGATCATTGTTTTTTTGTTGTTTTTTTTTTTCTTTTTTTCTTTTTTTTCCGCACTAAGCTGCCTGTGTAGTTGGAAGTGGGGAATGAAGGGAAGAGCATCCCATAGTAATAAAATGCTTAACGCCATTAGCATACAGATGGGGTTGTTTTGCTTGCCAGCCTCTGGGAAGTGTGTAAGACAAAAATTGGTCAACTTCTGCTGAAGCTATATTTGAAAAGGGAGAGGCTTTTCCTTAAACAGTAATGCGCAGTGGTTAAATGGATGTAAACTGCCTCTTGTAGCATAGGGTAATGTATTGTGAACCATAGTTATGCTTGCCTCCCAGCTGGGAAATTTTCCACTTACTTGAAAAGCTTTTTATACCATCAGGTTCATCTCCAGAACCCTTTAGGGAAGATTCCTCTTCCTACCTCTAGCTGTTGGGCATCTGTCAGAAGCTGATTGTCTAGGCTCCTGATATGATGTGTGGAGGGTCAATGGCACTTCAAGGGTGTGATTCATTCCACCTTCTTGAATGCTGAGTCTCTCTCTGGAACATCTTGTCTCTCTTAATAATAGAGACAACCTGGTCATGACCAACTTGGACTGATTGCCTAACTTTACATGGTTAAAATTAAGTGCAAACAACCCCTCCACTTCTACCTGCAGTAATGCAACTGGAAAATCAGTTTCTACAGCTTGTATGTATTCACGTTCTTTTGTTGTGTTGATAATTTTGTTCCAAACAGGACAGACCAAGAAATCCAGACATATACCATAGCAGTAATAAATGCACTTTTCCTTAAAGCACCGGATGACAAGAGGCAGGTAAGTTGTTGGGTCTTGTTGTCTATCTACATATTTGTAGGAAAAGTGTGTCATATTCATACCTGCAGTTGTCCCAGTCACACTTTTCCTGCAGTTATTTCAAACTGAAGATTGTTCTGTTGTTTCATGCTGTTATAATATCATTCATTTTAATGGAGCTACCTCCATCTTGCACCATTATTAGTAGGGATTAAGCATTCTTCTGTGCTTTTTTAGTTCCCTGTAACCTCACATGAACCATATTGACTGTGGCTGGCTGTAGTATTTATTGTACTGAACTCCTTGCCAGCACGGCTTGTAAAACCCATGCTATTTTTTGGTAAACTGTTCCCCCCACCCCGATTTTTTAATAAAAATTGCATTCCTTTTGAAAATGGAAATATCTTGTCATGTAAGCATTTAATGACTTTTACAGTATACTATTTTAAGTTAACTTTAGTGCCAGAGATCAGAAGTCTCAAAAGGAAATACTTCAAGATGCTAGTTGCTGTTAAATGAGGATGGAATGCAATGTGTTATGAAACAGAGAAGTGTTACCCATGTTTATCAAGTCATTAGCCTGCGTCAAAACAGATTTAGTCATTTATTTATTTAACGTTTCTGTCACCAGGAACAGTGGTGATAATTCTTTTGGTGACATACTGTTAGTGTCCAGAACAAGTTCATTGAGAGCTGCTGACCAGTTCTGACAAGGACTTTCTTTAGATTTATTTACATTTTAAAATGCTGGAGATTGTTTAAACAAACATCAAAGCCCTAATGGATAATTTTTCTTTTTTGCTTCAAAAATATTTTTAAACTTACACAGAGGAAAGTAAAACCATGGTTTAATTTCAAAAAAGGCCTTTTTTCCCCCCATTCCTTTTTTCCTTCTTCCTCCAATACAGCCTTCAGTTATTAAGGGAAGAAGGCACCTAATGAACAAAAATTGGAATAAAAAGTTTCTTTCAGTTTTGACCCAAATCTATGATAGGTCCTTGTAAGAAAAATAAATATTTCACTTTTTACATTTGTAAATAGTTGCTACTGCTTTGTTTTTGTGAAAAGTATGCTTTAGTTATATTTGAAGTTGAGAGACAATGTCAGATGTAGATAAGACCTTAGTAGTAATCAGTGGGCATGTGTTTCTGAAGATGACAGTACCACAGGGTCTTCCCAGCAAGTGAAACTGCATTTCACTCACAGCGTAACCATCTAGTGAGGATGGCAGTAGACCATGCAGACTTCACTTCGCCTGTAGTACCTGCTGTGACACAAAATCGTTAGTCACGGAGTTTATGACCATTAGAACATAAAGACCTGATTTGACTTGAAGGCTAATAACTATGACACTTACAGAAAATTTCCTTCAGCCTTTAATAACCTATAAGAAGTGTTCAGAATCTGTTAGGTTTCTCCTTATATCTGTCTTGTGGTTAATTAGTAAACCATACATCGAAGAAGGTAGGTGTCCATTAGCTTCAAGATAGGGATAACTGATATTGTTTATTGAATTCTGTCTTTCTAAGACAGCAAACTTAGGTGATGCAGTCTCATGTAATTATCTGACTATAGGTCCTCAAAAGTTAAGGTTCAGCACTGTTGTGGTTTAACCTGGCGGGCAGCTAAACACCACACAACCATTTGCTCACTCCCCCCACCAGTGGGATGGGGGAGAGAATCAGAAAACAAGGTAAAACTCATGGGTTGAGACAAAGACAATTTAATAGGACAGAAAAGGAAGGGAAAATTATAATAATGATAAAAGAATATACAAAACAAATGATGCACAATGAATTGCTCACCAACCGCTGACCGATGCCCAGCCGGTTACTGAGCAGTGGCCCTGTCCCCGCCCCAGCCAGCCTCCCCAGTTTTTGTTCAGCGTGACGTCATATGGTATGGCATAGCCCTTTGGCCAGTTGGGGTCAGCTGTCCTGGCTGTGTCCCCTCCCAGCTTCTTGTGCATCTCCAGCCTCCTTGCTGGCAGGGCAGTATGAGAAGCTGAAAAGTGTAAGCAATGCTCAGCAACGACTAAAACATCAGTGTGTTATCAACATTATTCTCATCCTAAGTCCAAAACACAGCATGATACCAGCTCCTAGGAAGGAAATTAACTGTATCCCAGCTGAAATCAGGACAAGCACTCACCACTAATTTGGTTAGGAGTGAGAAACTACACCAAACCCCATATGACTCTAGGAGCTTTGGTACCCTCCCTGCTGCCATCTTACAGGGACTGGCATGATGTGGATGACTGCACTGCAATTAAAGAAAGGATATAAATTGGTGCTGGTATCTGAATTCCTTCCCCTCCTTTTTTTTTTTTTTTTTCCTTTTCTATTTCTGTAGTGCAAAAAGCCAAGAGGGTCATGGCTTTTCTTTTTTAATGAGGACTCCCTTGTTGTTTTGCTTCCTCTGCCACTGTCAAGGACCAAATCATCTAGAGAAACCTAGGTTATTTGAAAAAAAAAAAAAAAATCTTTATCAGAAGAGAGCTGTGAATTTGAACATTGGAATGATACTGTGAATGTTTGAAACACTTTTGTTGGCAATTGTCTGCATTTTTAGAGAGATGTGTTGCTATGGGAAATGAGATGGCAAATTTTGTGAAAAAATTCTTGTTCTCATCTGTTACTACAATACTTATTTTAGAAGAGGCAGCTCATCAGCTGCTAATAGCCATATAGCCTTCTTGGAGACAAAGTTGATTTTGTTGCAGTAATTGGTTTTGTGAATGCTTGTTGCTCCTATCAGTTTTTGGTTCAGTGACAAAAAACAACATCCCAATAAAGGCTTTTTAAATTACAGGTATAAGAAAGAAGTGACAATTTGTTAATCTTCTCCAAAAAGTAAAATAAAAGAATTCCCATTTTTTTACCTTGAATGCAGAAAAGACTTACCTCATATTCTTTACCTGTCCATCTTTTGGCAGTGGATATAATTTGGCAAAACCAGCCAGTCTGTTTCCCGTAGCAGCCAGTCTGTTCCCTGTAACATGAAGTATATCGTGTGCCTGGCACTCCCCCTGCAGCTCAGTTGTGCATTTCCAAAAAGAGATGGAAGCATCTGTATCATTCATTCCTTTGCTGTTATGTGCAATTGAAACCTGCTCAGCTGGAAAAGACTTAAAAACTAAAGCGGAGTTTCTCTTGTCTTTAGTCCCTTCTTCCGTCCTTCTCGTTCCCGTGTTCTGTTGCAGCACCCTTTATCTGGTATAAAGAAAAGAGTCAACATCCATGACTGCCTCCTGTCTCGAAATGAGAATTACTTCCTTTTTGCAAGCAAGTTCTCACCCTAACGCTTGCTTTATTTACATCGTTTCTGCAGCCATGTTTCAGCAATCCAACTCTTTGTACGTTTTATGCAATAGTCTCAGTTTTCCTCTTTCCTAGTTTCTTGTTTGTTATAGAAAAGTAACCAGTATGTACTCTGTATTACTCTTCAACTCTCAAAGATCAGCAGGAGTTTTTTAAAATTTGTTTCTCCTGAATGTGAACAATATTTTTGATATGGCGCCAACTGCACAGAATCACAGTGCATCCTAAGAATGTCCTTAAGCATGTGTCAGCGTTGATGTGATATGTTGTGCTGTATTATGTAAGGCTGTGATACATGAGCTCTATTTCCAATCAGTGATCTACTAATTCCAAACATTACCCCTTTATGTACATGTAAACAGTGTCTAAATAGCAGTGTGCAGTGTTATCCAAATCCTTAAATAGTACATTTTGAAAACAAGAATTTAAAAAGAATTACAAGATGATAATTACAATAAGTGGTATGCGTTGCATATGCTAGCATATGTCGACACACACACACACGCATTTCTGTATTAATGGAAAAGATCATGGAACTTAAAAATGAGGTATGGACTTGTAGGTATGGTTAAGATTAGACTCTCGTGCTTGGTAAGTATAAAATATTCCCTCGTATGCATTGTAGGACGGTTTGCGGCATGGACAGCCGGGATCAGCTGCTTAAGAATGAAAGTGAAAGCATATTCACCTTGGTAGTGGCTTCAGACAGGTCTAGAAAGAGAAGTTAAGAAAGAGAAGACAAAAGAGTGGACCAATGTCAACGTTGCTACCAAAATAGAGGGGAGAAGTAGTATTTGCTATGATGAAACAGTACCGAGTTGTAAGCTGATTTATTAAGTGAAAGTTAGAGCACTTGACTTTAAAACAGCCAAAATATTAATGTAAATAAGCATGTTGTTTGATGTCTTTTAAAGTCCTGGCTGGCTTCCATTCCGTGCTTCCTTCTGTGTTGTTTGTGGGGGGAAGGTTGTGCTTGAACAAGTGTGTGTAAATACTCTGTTTAACCCTCAGAGGTCTCTTCTGAGGTCTTTCATTGCTGGTTTTGGATCACCAAAGTCCTCAGCTTGTGACACACTTGTCACTTTCTTTGCCCCTTTTGTCATAGTTTGGGTTTGTGACCCTCAAAATAATGCATACAATCGTATAGCTGATGTGCTGCTTTATTTCATTTGTAAATAACACTGCAGAAACTTAAGACTAAAACTTTAAGTCAGTGTTCTTCTAGGTGTGGCACTAAAATACCTGCTTCTAGCTAATTTTTTTTTTTAACTTAAATCAGGAAATGGCAAACATTTTGGCACAAAAGCAGCTTCGCTCCATCATCTTAACTGTGAGTATATAATTTTCAAAGTTATTTTTCACTAGCAGACAGAAAAGGTGACTCCAGTTTTGGTGTTCATAGGTTTTATCTTAATATATTTTAATTTGCACTTGTATTTCAATATGTTTTGAAGCCTGTAATATACAAGATAAAGGTTTGGTTGTTGAATGGGTTCAAAACTGATTATCAGGAAGGGTATTTTCCCAGTGAAATAAATTGTGGTTTCTTCAGGAAAATATAATAATGAGTAAAAGAAGAATACCTCAAGCATTTTCTTCCCATGGAGAATGTGAACTTTAGTGTGCAGATGAGGGTTTGTCTGAGGAATTTATAGCAAGTCCTCTGTGTTAAGGTTTGGAGCTGATGACAGCTGAGTAAGCTGCACAGGGCTTTCCATCTTGCAAAACGAACCTCTGTGTTTTTTGGTTCTACAGATTATTCTGTCTTGATATAAAGTTGCACACAATTTGTCACCACTTGCACAAAAGAAGCATGAAATATAGCTCAGTGTGAAGTTAATGAATGTAATATAAAAGACTTGCATCTGCTGTCATGGAAAATCAGAGGGATTTTGCCTTTGGCTTTAGAGTAGATTACATCTTCAAGGGAACAAGGGAAAGTGCTCCTTTTCTGTTATGAGGTACCTAGGCAGTGTCAGACAAACCAAACAACAACCAAGCAAGGCCCTTGTTCTTTCTCATTCACTGTCATAATTTCAATGATGCATACAAAAAACCAGAATTTTTTTTCAGAAGGCATATTTTTACACTGCTTCTATTCATGATAAATTCGGTATAAGCATATGGATAATATTCTTAGGTGTTCATTTACTATCATAAAATACTCTAGTGCCTTTTGGCAGACAGATTCTTTTATTCTCTGGAGCTGTACAATATCAGTTGCTGTATCCATCTGCTACTTGATGACTCTCTCTCCTTATGTATGCTTTGCTGTGTTTAGTGACTTGGGTTTGTTTCCGATATAGAACCACTTGGTGTTTTTTTGGCACACCAGGGATTTTTAAATTGTCTATCAATTTGGTATCTGCTTTCTAAATGGGATAATTATGCACATGTGGCGCATTGTATGCTAAGCAGTTTTCCTCATACAGAACAGAGTTGTCTGGTAGAGGTAGGATTGTGGTGTGGTGTTGACTCCTGCAGCAGTAGCCCTGTTATATCACTGTATTTGCAGGTTGTGTTTGCAGCCTGAATACTTTTTCTGTTCAGGTAGCTACTCTCTTAAATATTTTCTTAATATACTCTCTTTTTATTTTTATACAGAGCTCTAATGCTCTTGGTAAGGAGTTAATTTTTCTTCAACGTGACTTCTCAGTACTGATTTTTTTGTTTTTATGCCACTTCTCAACATGTGCACAGGCTCTATCTAGTGGCCGTAAGGAGAAAGCTTCGGTGCATTGTCATTGTAAAGTCTTGTCCCTTAAAGTTACTTATATAGTAGTACCTAAATCAGTACCATTAGTACTGGTTTGTTTTTCTTTTTTTCTGGAGTGTACATACACTATTGCATAGCAAACGCATCCTTACAGAAACGGAAACACCTGAGTGCACCTGAGGTAATTTTCTGATAAGATGGCATTCACCGGAGTCTCTCTTTCTTTGCAGCATGTTATCAGGGCACAGAGGGCCATCAATAATGAAATGGCACACCAGCTTTATGTTCTGCAAGTACTTACCTTTAACCTTCTGGAAGACAGAATGATGACAGAAATGGATCCACAGGATCAGGTAAGCACCTGGCACGATCTGGTCAGAACAGGAAGAGGACAACTGCTCATTGCTCTGCCTAAAGCTCTTTATGGATGAAAAGACACTGCTAGGAATGCTTACACAATTCCTTCATTCGTTCTCTCTCTCTGAAGTTGGATTATGTTTTCTGGTTGTTAGAAGATGTACTGGCTATTGCATTCCTTGTGCAAAAGTACAACAAAACGGCCAGGCCTTTCTCCTTAGCATGTAGTTCCATGAACTGAATTTGATGTCATCCTGAGCTAAAACTCCAAGCAGTGGTCCAGCATTTGTTGCGTTTGTGTACTTCTCAGAAGCAACAGAGATGTATGGTCCTTCCTAAAAGTACTTCTGTACAGCTAAAATGAATGTTTAAATGAAAATTAAAATTATCTGACATGTAGAGTTGAAGTTAATTTGTGTTACAATAAAACCCATTTTTGTTACTGGGAACCTATATAGTAGTTGTTCGTTTGTTTATTGCTCTCTGTGTCCAAACACCAGCTTTAATATTATTCATTGCGAAAGAAGAGACACTCCCCTAAGATATTCAAGTTTAAATATAGAGTCAATGAGCCATAGAGAAGATGTGTTTTGTTTCTTTATTATTTGTGGCCTTTTTTTAGCCCCTGTACAAGGAGGAACCTGATTTCATTTTTAAGAGGGAGTTGTGTTAAGACTTGGTGATAATTTGGAGAAGAGGAGGCGGGAGAGTGAGATGCTTGTAACCATAAGTAATAGCATGCTGTTGGATTTTACCCTTCCTGTTTCTTAAGTTTGAGGCAGGAAAGTTTGGCTCTCAGTAATGTACATGCAGTTACGTGGTGCAAATCTCCACAGAGAGTGACTAACACAGTGGTGTTAATATTGATGGTAGGATCGTTATCACTGTCTTGAGACATTTCTAGTGATGTGTAACTGCAGTAATTCCTCTCTTGCCCATTCCTGTGCTAGCAAAAATGTACAGTTACCAAAAGGAATGCAGAGTGCTGAGCCATTTTAATTTCAGCCAGCAAAATGCTTAAGCACCAGCTTAATTTGAAACGTGTGTGATCTCTTGGCTTCTGTGGTTTCATGCCTGTGGTTAAAATTAAGTATGTAGTTAGTGGCCTTGCTAACGCGAGTCCAGCTTCTGTAAGTCAACACTTAAGCGTCTGTGTGTGAACCCCACAAATGTGAGGACTTTGGAAAATGGGAACCACAAAGTCATTCTTGCTGACTGTCTCTCTGAGTATGAAGTAGGGAATTTAGACCAAGAAAGGCTGGGTAGTGGAGGGAATGCAGTGTTTTGAAACAGCCTTTGTGGTATTGGTTATTAAAGTAAGAGTTAAGTTATTTTAACTGATTTTTTTTTTTTAACCTTATTTTAACATAGGCTCAGCGGGATATCATATTTGAACTCCGAAGAATTGCATTTGATGCAGAATCTGAACCTAACAACAGCAGTGGCAGTATTGAGAAACGCAAATCTATGTATACTCGAGACTATAAAAAACTTGGATTTATTGTGAGTATTTTTGTGTGGTGGTACACTGAAAGTGGGTGAGTGCATCTGTTGTGGTACATCCTATAATCAGTCACTTCTCTTACTTGGTCTTCTGGCTATTTGCTACAAGGGATTAGCATAATTTCTGTGGTGGCGGTATTTTGGTTTTGTTTGTGTTTTTTGTTTGTTTGTTTTTAAATCTTGTTAACTTGACGAGATTGCTTTATCAGAAGTTAGGGTTAATTGGAAGAAATAACTATCTGAGGTTGAAGCACATAGTCTTGCATGACATGCCGTAATTAAAATCTAACTTTTAATGATATCTTGGATGAACAGGCATTATCTAATGGATCTGTGGCAGACCTGTAAAGTCATTGTATTCTGTTAGTAATAATGTGGGCTGATAAGCTCAATAAATCTGAGGTAGGACTTTATGGTATTTACTTGTAGGGCCTTGTGTTTTGGTAGCTTGAACTACTTTTATCTGTGAGTCGGGGATGCAGAATCTCTTACCCGGACCTAATCAGACCAGTTGGAGTTCTGGTCTTGGCTGAAACTGTGTTGGGGAACAGAGCACGATCTGGCTAAACTGTTGCATACATTTATGTTAATGAATAATGTGTATTTTTCCCCCTCTGGAAACACAGCATGCACACATACACTGCAATCAGTATCTTGATTTATTGTTTACTTTAGGTTAGTATGCAATTTTTTCTCCTTAGGTAAAATTGTATGCTTCATATCTTATGTGATTCATTACTTTGCTGTTGGCCTGGCAAATATACACCGAATATAGTACAGTAGCCACAGTTATAGACAGGGTGGTTTTAAACATTTTTGGTGCAAGCTGAAGCTCGCTGTGCGGTTTGAGCGCTCTGCTCAGCACCATGGCATAGGGCTCAACATTACCCAGTTCCCTTGTGGTTTTGGGAGGAGGCTTTCTGGGTTCTGATATTTGTTTTCATTACTGATGAGCGAGGAAAAATTGCTGCTCTATCAGTGCTGTTGCATTTGTAAGAAGTCATAAGTAAATAGACAGGAAGGGACGAACTTTGGGTTGTAAGCATGATCGTAAAATTAGGGCTTTAACGTGGGTTTTTTTGTTGTTGTTGTCTATGAATCTATTCTCGGTTCCCATGCAAATAGAAGACCATTGCTATCCCAACTTCTGAGACTGGCAACTCCTGTGGTGAGATGAGCAGAGGACTTTGTACCCTTAAGGCCAGAACTAAAAGAAAATACAGGCCCTGGCTTAGAGACAAATGGGCTGGATATAGAGCCTCCAGCTTGTGCTGAATGAGAACAGAGGTGGGGGTCACTGTCATAGGAGGAGGCAAAGTAACTGGTGGCAAAGAAAGAAATGGTGACAAACAGAGGGAATGATGGGGTATGCTATAGTCATGGGGGGGCTGTACATACAGGGATTGTGGCATATGGAAGAATCAAAGAGATCAAATTTAAAACAATCGTTCTCTAATTCAGGCTGATCACTTGATCACTTTTGGATATCTGCTGCTCACTCTAGTTTTATGAGATGTTAAAGACTTTCAGCTCCCACAGCCATCACTGGCACCTAGGTGTCTAGCACCTCTGAAAATCTGATCGTGCTTTCTTAAAGCTGGAAAACTGAGCATGTAACGGAGCATCCAACAGAAGCTGAACTGGGACTAGCGCACAGACCTGAATTCCAATCCTGTTTTTCTGCTGCTTAACAAGGACTAAAGGCTGGCACTAGTTCTTTCAATGCTGTTGCTTGTCCCACAGGATATATTTTGATTCTGCAGAGCTGAAATTATCCGCAGCAGCTTGTTTTAGCTGATGGGGTTGTGAGGAAAACACTCAGTGTGAATCAAAATATGTTACTGTCTTGTCTGAGTTTGCAGGAACTCTCTTACTGTGCCTGTGCAGCAGGGACTTATTCATTATCTTCATTACTTTCACTTGGGCTGTTCATTGGGAAGCCTACTGAAAACACTACAACAGTTGTCAAGGGTACCTGCAGCACTGTTTACTATTTAATTCCACTGGCCTTCCACAAGGGGATGGGGAACAAAGTCTAGGAGGGAATGGGAACTGGGATCAAAGCAATGAAGAAAATGTGGCGAAAGCGTAATGGGATATAAGAAGAAATATGGCAAAGTGAGCTGTGAAAGGAACACTATAGCAAGGGTCCCAATGGGAGGCAGGTTATCCCACTAATGGTATAATGAGGCAATGTAAAAATAATAAAAATGTTAGTTGTGAGCTGTGAGGAGTGTTATTCTACTCTTGTACAGAAGTTTTACTTTGAGCTAAGAGCACAGGTGCATGTACAACTTTTCTCACAGCTGAAAAGGTGTTTGACCTTCCTCACAGAGCTGGGGAAGGAAGCAGGACCTGTTGTGAAATCTCACTGGTGATCTCCAGCCTCGCATGTGAGCTGTGCTCTTGGCTGGACTCCAGTTAGCCTGGTCGCCTTCACCCCATCTACTTCTTTTCAATCCATCATTAAAGTGTCTTCGATGCTTTCATAAAGGGCAGGTGGAGGTATGCGTTAGCAAAGCAATCTATGCCGGAATAATGGGAGGTTTCTCTTTCCCCCATTTTGGCTGTGTGGCACAAGAAGAAACCAGGCAGAATGGAGGCTGCTTTTGAATGCTGTCTTCATTCCACTGGTGGTGTTGGTCAGGATGCTAATTTCTTGAACTGATTAAACATTCTTTCCAAGGGGGAGAGATGTCTAGCCATCAAGTTGTTCCTGGACTGCTTGTTCTCTTTCTGCATGTGAAATGCAAGAATTCTCTTCATTTCTGTCTGCCACATCAAAAAGATTTGCCTCACTACAAATGTAATGTCAACAAGAGACAAAGTCCAGACATGGTTTCAGAAGTTTACAATATCATTTGTAAAACTACATAGTTAGAAACCTACATCCAGTTCAAGAAACCACAAGGCCTTTCCAGATGGTTGTGATGACCCATGTGAAGTTTATTATAGGCAAAGAGATTTTTGGATGAGACAGTCTTGAGGAGGTTTAGTAAAGTGCTGATGAATACAGCAAAAGATGACCCAGTTAAGAGATGTAAGATACACTCCACCCTATTGAATTATTTTCTGAGTCAACTGCAAATTAAATAGCCTGAATTTCTTCTTGTCCCCCAACCCCCTTTAAAATCTCTTTTGGCAGAGACATCCCAACCAATGTTTATCCCTGTCAATTCCTGTAGTAGAAGTAGAGTTTTCCAGACTTTCAGATAATAATGTAGTTCAGTGTTAGAGATATTTAAAAGATAAAGCCACATATATTGATAATGATAAAGTCAGTCCTAAAATTCCTGATCTTTTAAAATGATTTGGTTTTGTAGAGCTCATTGTATGTGAAGCTTTTAAAATTTTCTTGCATTTGAGTAACCTTAATTCCCATAACCAAGGCAGGCAATAGATACAACTCAAGAAACTGATATCCTGTATATTTTCATTGTAATTCTTTAAACATCACTAACTGCCATTGAGAAGTTATAGTGAGTGTCTTTGTTTAAAGTCAGAGGCAAATCTGACCAAATTCTAAGAAACTTAAATAGGTTGAAATGTTGGGGGGGAATCATCTCATCCTAGAACTGTTTTTCTTAAGTTTGCAGTGTGTAGA
Source organism: Nipponia nippon (assembly GCF_047370975.1). Classification (NCBI taxonomy): domain Eukaryota; kingdom Metazoa; phylum Chordata; class Aves; order Pelecaniformes; family Threskiornithidae; genus Nipponia; species Nipponia nippon. The sequence goes on along the minus strand of NW_028262290.1, from coordinate 115,054,338 downwards.
ACTTCTGGGGTTTTTTGTTTGACTTTTCTTCAGTAGAATATAAATGCTTTGTAAGAGTGCAAAAAGTCAACATGGAAAGTGATTTCATAATTCTGCCATGCCATACTGGAATTTATTAGTGTAGCAAAATAAAATGTGAGTTAGTACAGGAGATATGAAGTCAGTAAGGAACTGTCTGATAAAAGGTGACAATTAAAAGGGAAATTGAGAATGGTGGGATGTTCTTCAAAAGGCAGGCATGGGCTTGACTTTCAAAATATTAGTAGTGGTGACATAAAAGGGTGAACATATGCTGATGAAATCTTCTGATGAAACAAATTTGGGAGGCATCAATGAAAGAATCACCATGTTATTCACAAATTAGGTGACCCTTTGGATTAGAGAAATAGAAATGCAATTTTATTTAGTGATACAAAGTGCAATGGTGTTCATTTAGGACCACTGGCAAGTATTTCTTCTGGAGGCAAATATCTAATCTATGAGAAAAGAGAAGAGAAATTGTGCAATGTAGATACAAAAAACCTAAATGTTCAGGTAGGATATATCTGGAAAGATATTTTCCAAGCAGCTAAACTGTTAAGGCCATTTTCTGCATTTCTGAGACATCATCTAGAACACTGTGTAATTTTAGTTACCTGTGCAGTGACTTGTGGACTGATTGAATGTAGGATGAGTGCAGAGGGCGAGGCTTGTGCAGTGATGAGGGAGATGTCTTACAAGAGATGACTTTAAAAAGTTGGCTTGTTTAGCCCACCAGGCTGAAGGCTGTGGAGATACCAAGTGCTTGAATGCTGAGAGGAAGGAAGTCATACGTAAGCTAAAAGGCAGCGATGGCAATCGGTTTATGGAAAAGATTTTTAATTGGAATGATGGGGACAAAATTCGTTACTTGTTTAAAGATGGAGCTTGATCCTTTATGAAAAGGTCTATATACTATATTTGACAATGGTGGATCCAGGAAACAATAAGCATGAGGACTATATGGAAAAAGAAAGAAAAAAACACCGGGTGGCTTGAAGAAGTCTGAAGGTAGATATGAATAATTAGATGGCAGCATAGCTGATTTGTTAGATGTTACAAAAACTTTCTAATGTGAGGAGAAGCAGCACCAGAATAGATAGTTCAGAGGATGTGTCTTGTAGAGATCTCTTGAAAGACTCTTAAAAAAATAGTTCAGAGTAACTAAAGCATGTCTTAGGCAGAACGTAGACCTGATGAGCTTCTGAGATTTCTTCCAGACTTCTTTTTTTCCTCTTCTTGATGTCCTAGATGAGCAGCTACTTTGTTTTATCTTTCCATCTTATTCTTCAAAAATCCGTTGTTTCACAGCACAGTATCCAAGTAGCACTCTGAAGAGAAAAACTATTTAGCTTTCTCATAGGTTCTTCTGTGGTGCTTCTCATGGTTTCTTTGAACAGTTCATTAGCTGAAGCCTAGGAATAGTGTTGCCCATTTAGAGATTAAGAGAAGGGTTTTTTTTCCCCTTGATTTTTCTGGCTAAGGAAAGATGCTCAGGATTTTATTTTGCAGAATGTTTTCTGCTTTCCGCAATGGGTGGTTTCTGTTACACCTGTGTGAGTTACTGTCTGCAGAGCTGAGTGTATCAAGACAAGCATTTGGAAAATGAAGAACATACAGTTAGTGACTGTCTTGCATGTTACAGTCTTTTGTAAGTCCCCTTGTTGTCTCTGGACATAACTTTATCACCAGGCCAAGTCTGTGGCTGTCTTAACTGAGAGGTTTGGCCTGAAGTTTAGGCCGTCTCTGTTCCACCAGCAAATGGGAAGGACTTGTTCGGGACATTACCTTTGCAGGCATGAGCAATCTATGTGTCAGAGTGACTTTAGTGAGTCAGTTTATTTTTTTTTCCCAGAGCAGGTGAAACTCAGTCATTCACTATATGGAATGGAGAGTCCTTAGGTTGCTGTGGCTAAGAATAACTTAAGACAAAGTCAGTAGCTGCCTGGATAATTACCCAGCATGATTTATTCCCTTGGATCCATTTGGCTTCTTCCTGTACGTTTATTCCTGCAGCCGTCTCGAATAGAAACCCCTCTCAGGCTGTCTTTTGTATGACTTTTATCTCCTCCAACAAATTAGAATGATTGGGTGCAGTAACCTCCTTCATGTCACGATATATTCCCCAGAAGTAGTCCCTTCTCTGCACTGAAAGGAGGAGGTTATCAGGGAAATAATCTGTAATCATATAATTACTATTTTGTAATGATTACCTGCAAGAGGGGCAAACTCAGATGACTGCAGCAAGTACAGACATACTCCAGCCTTTAATTGTTGTCCTCTTCAACCAATCTAGTAGAGCTCTGGTGTGTATAATTTCCTCATGCTCACTTGGAAGCTGCTCATCCCCCCAGCTCATTTTCATGTCATGCCCCATCTGTGTCCCCACTCCTGCCCCAGGATATGGAAATGAAGGAGTAAAGTTAAGCTTTGGAAAAGGATAAGGGGAAGGTGTTGTTTTAATGTTTGGTTTTCATTACCCAAATCTATTTTAATTGGCAATGAATTAAATTGACTTTCCCCAAGTCAAGTCTATTTTGCCTGTGATGGTAACTGGTAAGCAGTCTCCCTGTCCTTATCTTGACCCGGGAGCTTTTTCATCCTTTTTTGGTCCTTGCTGTGTTGAGGAGGGGAGTGGGTGAGCATCTGGGTGGGTGTGTGGCTGCTGGCCAAGGTTAGTGCACCACACCTTTCTGGGTTTTGCTAACTCTGTCTTTAGGCTGCTTCTGGGCTCACTCCCTGAGCCATGGTAGCTCGGAGGCTTCCTCCTTCTGTATTCTGTTGCAGTCTCCTTGCTGTGTTATCTCACTTTCCTTTTTGACTCCTTATCTCCTCTGGCCTTTCTCTCTCCATTTCTCTCCCTAGCCTTTGGCTTTGATTTCCCACTCCCCTTGGGCTCTTTGTTCCATTTTGATCTCAGATTGAATCTGTCTCCTTCCAGCATGTCTGATTGCTGAGCCCCATTACCTCATCCATTTAATCTTCCTGAATTTCCTCTTTTTCCACCCCTACTCCCTCCTCATGATGTGGTTCTGCTCTGGGTTTTCCCTTGCCTCCCTCTCTCCACCTCCTCCTCCCACCGTGTTTGTTCCTGCATCAGTATAAAGCCTTCTCAGTCAGCTGGCTCTCATTTCCAGCCTTTGCCCTGAAAGTTGTCAGGACTTTTCTCTGAAGACAGACCCGAATTGAATTTTTCCTGTGTTTTATTTTCAGAAATGGATGGGCTGGGTTTAGCTGCAATGTTCCAAAGATTAATGTTTGCTTCAGCGTGGAAAATTTCAGCTGCTGTGATAAGTGCTGTCCAAGCTATTAACAACTGAGAACAGGATCTAGTAATGGGAAGAGTTGGGCAACTGTAATAATAGTCGACACTAAGAGACCCACCTCTAAGTGACCTGTAGACAAAGTGCTTTCCTTTTCATTTTTTTTGACATAAAGTGGGAGGTTCTGACTTGAATAGCTCAACCATAGTTAGATTAAATTTTTTTCTAAAGATATGGTGTTACTTTTTGCTTATTATTTTGGGCTGTGAAATAGTTGCATCCTAGTTTTGAAGAATTTGACTTAAACTGTTGATTTATTGTAACCTAACATTAATGATAAAAATTATGACCTCAGATTTGAGGCATGGGTTTACCTGGAATGGGGGGTGTGTGTATTAAAAGAAAGTTCAAATTTCTATTGCTAGAAAAACAGTAGATAAATACTTAGATTGCTGTGTGATAATCATTCAGCCTTTATTACTGACTCTGATAGAAAGAAGTAAAGAGTCAGAATGAAATCATGCAGTGAAAGGGCAGTGCACAATTCTAGGTAATTTGTATGGTGTGGATTTGTGGTGGTCCATTAAGCGGTAGATTGAGATGGGCTCTAAAAAGGAAAAACTGAGCAAGACGGAGGTTGGGTTGGGATGCCATGCCCTGCAGGAATATTAATAGTCCTTAAATTCTCTGGAGTTATTAATGTCAGCTAGGTTTCTGAAGCCCCTTTGTTCCAGCTGAACATCTGGATTAATAGTAGCAGTCTGCTAGGCTAGGGAGGATAAGATTTTCCTAGGAGGGAGGGTGAGAGGGAGATAGACAGAAGCAGACCCCATGTGATGCATTTACTTAGCTATTCTAGTTGAAGACCTGAGGATGGTCATCTTTTTTCTTCCTAAAAAAGGAAAGTCTGAGTGTTTGAAGTTTTCAAAAATCTTACAGTGAATTGTAGGAGTGGGAAAGCCCAGAACAGGAAGCCGAAGGTTTGTGATTTGGGGACTAAAATCTGGAACTGGTGTAAAATGCTGAAAAACTCATCTAAAAGGTCTCCGAATAGTCGTTTTCAGCTGTTCTGTTCACAGTTCTCTGATGTTTCCTCCTGTTGGTGGCATTCTGCAGTGATGGGAAGCATTGTGTTGTTGATCCTTTGGGGGAACTTTTCAACTATAATAAAAGTAATGCTTTCTTACATTCAGATTCTTTTGTTGGCTTTGGCAGCGGCAGAGGAACATTATTGAATGATACTGTCTGTGTGCCAATCTAGATCTGATTCTTTTTTGAATTTTAAATTGATAAGATTTAATTGTTGGCTTAATGATAGAACAGCATAGATGACAGGTCATCTGTACTACTAAAAACCATTTGTAGTTTTCCATCCTCCTTCACTCATTCTACTCCCACAACCCTCTCTTTCCCTATCTGCTATTTCAAAACTTGTGAAATAACTTGTTGCTGGAAAAATAATCAGTTTGAGAAGATTTCCTTTTGCTGAGCTATTCCGATATGCAGTGGCTGAGACTGCTTTGCCTCGAGACAGAAGTGCCTGACCCTCAGTTTGGTTGCTATATTTCTATGTGTAACAATGGCCCACTCAAATCCTTTGTCGTTAATTAATATAGCTAATAATTAAGCACCATGCAGCTGAGCAGAAACCATGTCTAATGCCACTCCATCAGAAAGAAGATTATTCTTCTTACCTTTCATTGTCATACATGGTTCATAGATTTGAGTGTCCTTTTATTTACCAAAATAAAATGTGCAGATGCTATGACCAGAAAAAATACATGGTCTGCCTTTTGCCACTGAAATTCCCCTTAATATTGAACCAGTGGGGTAAGACAGGAATGTATATAGCATTCATTCTCTCATTTTTACCGTTATGACCACTAGAGGTTGCTCTTCTCCATTGTTTGCAAGCTTCACTCTCCATTCTGTCATTCGGTTTTGAAGCTGAATTTTTTCAGCACATATTTTAGAAACAACCTATTGCTGATTCATTCCTCAGGGTAAGTTTTGGAAGGTGAAGGCTAATCATACATATTTATTTCTAGGTGTTATCAGAGAGTTGTCATTGTATAGTGACTGTTACTTTCAGTGTTTGATCACCTTTTAATTAAAAAGATATAGTTAGAGAATCATATGGCTGTATTTGCTTTCTTAAACACTTATTTGGAAGCACTTGAGACAAAACAGAATTTGAGGACCAGTTCTGTCATTCCTGTTTTCGGAGAGTAACATTTATCTGTATAATCCTATCCTATCTGTATAATCCTATCCTATATCCTAATCTTTCTCTCTTGTTCAGCCCCAGGCTGATAATTATAGTCCTCCTTCCCATCTGTCTTGGTTTCTGCCCTACCACTTTTGCCCTCCTTCTTCCTCTAAGCCTTCCCACTCCGAAATGCCTGACTTTGACCCTTTCCTCTCACTGTTGCTGTGTGCCTGTCTATTTAACTTCTCTTTTCACTCCACTCCTCTTTTGGTTTTTCTTTAAGCCTTCAAGATGGGGCCAGGAAATGCTCAGGACAGGCAGTGTCTTCAGAAAAAAACTCTGCGTGCTACAAAGAGACTTGTTAAATTCAGTTCATCCTGAGTCTTTATTATGTGGTCAAATGTAGCCTATGTTCCAGAGGAATTTCAAGGCTGACGCAAGACTGACACAAGAACAAGTCTTTTACTAAACTAGAAGTTTTTCTTCCATACCGTGAGTGGGCTGGAGTTTCTTGACAAAACAATTGTGTAAAAATTGATTTAATAAGAGCAATACAGTGCTTAATAAAACATTCCTAAAAATGATCAAATAATTTGCTAAAACTTGCTAAATCATTTGAATCTAAAGGAGATGCTAGGCATTCTGTCCTGATGCTTAAAATAGTTGTAAAGTATCAGAAGCAAAAGAAAGTCTTAAAATGGAAAGTATCAGACAACCTGAACTGCAGGTGGCACAACCAGTTTTATTTGTAATTTAAACATCTTTCTCAAGCTTCCATTTGCTTTTGACATCTTACTTGCCTAATGTTTGTGTGAACATTGCTACTTGATTGATCTATGACAGAGCAACCACAAGTAGAGGTACTGGATTAGAAAGGTGAACAAAATATGAAGTACAAGAAGTACAAGAAAAGAAAAGTACAAGAAGTACAGGAAAAGAAAAACAGAATGGAAGAGGAAGGAAACATAAATGAACTGATGATGATACTAAAGATGTAACTAAGGGTTTTACTAGTCTATACTGGCATTTGGAGGAGCCACAATCAGTAAGACCAGTTGTTAATTTTACAGTTAAATTTCCTGAACCTATATGGAGATAATTCAGTCTGAGAAGGGATTTTTTAAATTTTATTTCCTACTTAAAGTTTCCATTTCACTTGTTGAAAAACAAAGGAATATTTTAATTTTATTAGCTTAATATTTTAGATTATTTTACAGTATACAGCTCCACATGGCAGTCTCGCAGAATGTTTTCTAGGTGAATATTAGATCTTCTCTTTACAGTAACACTGAATGTCTGTCAGAATTGCTTTTCTTTAATACTCACCTGAAGACAGAAATTCTTGATTTACTGTATTTATATGGCTTGATATTATTTGGAGTACAGCTGACCTCATTTTAAAAGCTGCTAACTTATTTGCAATATTGCACAGCAGAGGGCCCTAGCATCACACCAGTTGTAGGTTCACAAAAGTTGTTCAACAGCTCACTTGCATGGGTACAGAATCATTTCAGCCTTAGAAATAGTAGAAATAACTGTTCTGGTCTGTAATTTCCCATTTCTCAGTTGAATGCCAGCAGATGTTTGATGTTTAGGCTAAACGATACCTCTGGGGGCAATAAAAAGTTACTTAATTTGACTTGCATGTCACAGTTTGTTATACAGTACACTAAGTAGAGTTTCTTTTCTGTCTGGCATTTACTGGCAAGATATTTTATCCCTCTGAAATAATAGTTTCTTGTGTCTGAGTGTTTTTCAGCCTTGTGTAGGCTCCGTGACAAGGATGCTTTCTTGCAATCTGGATTTTTTTTTTTTTTTTAAGAGAGATTTTATAAAAGTAGTTAAAGATCTAATCAAGAAAACTTATATTTGATTGCCAACTCAGGCTACGTTCTGCAAATGTGAGCAATAACAGCAAAGCATCAATATCCTTCCAAACTTGGGAGCAGAAATACAGAAATCATTGAAGTGCCACGCAAGCTTACTCTCATAGCCATCCTGATTCATCCTGATCATAGCCATCAGATTCTTTTCCATAAGCATCGTTTCATAGTTTTAAGTTACCGTTTGCCATAAATGAAGCATTCTACGGTTTCATGTCATGCTTTGTATTTGGTGCTAGGTTGTGGAAACGTGGGACTGTGTTGGAAATAGGTTTGCTGCATGTAGAATGAAGCACTGCATGCTGAGTTTGCAGCTTAGCAGAATTCATGCTGAAACTCCACTCTCCACACTGACATCTAGATTTGCTGAGACGTTCAAGTCAATGTATGGCTGTGGGGGAGATCTCCTCCGGTATAACTTAGAGGAGGAACAGCCCCCAGGGTTAGCGTTTGATCCGCAAATCTCTTCCGTTGAGCCCCTGAACCGCTCTGAGCAGTGCAAGGAAGCGTGGGTAGATGCCTGCTGAGCACAGGGGACAGCTTGGTTGACCCTCGTGTATATGAGTGGGGCAGAGCTGCTGAGGATGGCTTGGGGTGTGACCCCCTCAAGTGTGATTGCAGTGTGGAATAAATACTGAAGAATGACAAAAAATGAGACGAGTGGTGAAAACAATCCAAAGATAATGCATTTTTCATCATCATCAGACTATTGTCTGCTGACCCTGAGTGCTAACAGAGGGATGCAACAGAATTACTGCTGTTTCGAGGCATGAGGTTTCAAAAGGCTAGGAGAAAACCTGAGAAACTTATTTTATTAACAAAAATTGGTCAGTTAAAACCAGGAAAACCTGGCCTTATGAGATGCACAGTGGATGATAGCTGTGTATTAGAGGAGCTACTAAGTTTATATAAACTCGGTACTGTTGGTCTGAGCCAATAATTGCACAGAAAGAGGTGCCTGGGTCAGATACAGCATCGTAGTGACCAACTACTGCAGCCAGCAAGTCCGTACGTTAAAGCTGCAGTTCTTGGTTACCATGCGGCTGCATGTGATTTGCCAGGATTGTTTGTCAGGAGCTATGGCTGTCTAACAATTTGCACATTGTTAAAAGGAATAAACCAGCCTTTTACTGTATACTGCTGAATTCTTCTTAGCTTTAGTCCTCCCAGAGGAGAACAGATTTAAAAGAAAAAAAAAAAAAATCCCATGTTGATGGGCTACCAACCTTCTTTGAACTTTCAGTATCACTTTAAGAATAAAGTTAAAACTAATCAGAATGAAATATCTGTGGTTGTGTGTCTGTAGGAATGAACTGACTCAGTATAATCTCAATCTTTTTGTTTTGATTTTTTTTAATACTTTATTTGATCCTTTTGTGTTTATTATGAATATTAGTTGGAAGAATCATCCTTTAAATCAGTTTCTTAATGACAGGGTAAGTTCTGTTGTTTTGCAGAGGAAGTATAAAAGGATTTTTATCTTTTTATACCTTTCCAATATTTTTAATTGTGAAATTGTAAAACAAAAATCTTGAACTCCTGATGATTTAAAGAAATATGCCTCTTTTCAAGAAAACTCACTAACATGTAAATGTGCTAATTTAAAATTAGGGGCAATGAAACATTGCATTTCTGGCATATGTTTTTTCTATACTATCTATGATTTCACTGTATTGTGTTCTTGTTTGCTGCTTATTTACTATGTGCATCCCGGTTACAAACTCGTGGGGGCGGGCAAGCTCCATGGATTTGGATGTAGCAGGGCTGAGTAGTTTCGAGTGTACCATAATGCTACGGGCTTGGGGAGGAGTGGCTGGAGAGCTGCCTGGCGGAAAAGGACCTGGGGGTGTTGGTTGGCAGCTGCCTGAACATGAGCCAGCAGTGTGCTTAGGTGGCCAAGAGGGCCAATAGCATCCTGGCTTGTATCTGGAATAGTGTGGCCAGCAGGACCAGGGAGGTGATAGTGCCCCGGTACTCGGCACTGGTGCGGCCGCACCTCGAGTACTGTGTTCAGTTTTGGGCCCCTCACTACAAGAAGGACATGGAGGTGCTGGAGCCTGTCCAGAGAAGGGCAACGAAGTTGGTGAAGGGTCTGGAGGACAAGCCTTACGAGGAGCGGCTGAGGGAGCTGGGGTTGTTTAGCCTGGAGAAGAGGAGGCTGAGGGGAGACCTTATTGCTCTCTCCAACTACCCGAAAGGAGGTTGTAGCGAGGTGGGGGTCAGTCTCTTCTCCCTAGTAACAAGTGATAGGACAAGAGGAAATGGCCTCAAGCTGCACCAGGGGAAGTTTAGGTTGGATATTAGGAAAAACTTCTTCACTGAAAGGGTGGTCAGGCATTGGAACAGGCTGCCCAGGGAAGTGGTTGAGTCTCCATCCCTGGAGGTATTTAAAAGACGGGTAGACGTGGTGCTTGAGGACATGGTTTAGTGGTGGACTTGGCAGTGATAGGTTAACGGTTGGACTCGATGATCTTAAGAGTCTTTTCCAACCTTACCTATTCTATGCTTCTATGATTCTATAACAGCAGAGTTCTTTTACTGCTAATTGTTTTCTGACCCCTTCTCCTAGAGATGGATCTTGGACATCTTTCTCTCGATACTATGTACTGCACATGCCTCAGAATTTGCATACAAAAAAATAAGATGAAGAAACAGGCCCCCCAAAACTGGTCAGACATAATGACATCTCTCTTACAGTGTGGGCTTCATCTGTTTCACAAGGCTTGACTTGGATAGCTGATTCCACACAAACCCTTGCTTGATATTGAAGTGATGGTAATTTTGTGAAACAGTGTAAATTCAATTTAATCTTAATTACTGCAAATATTGGGTTTTTTTAAGACTATGCAATTTTTCAGTGTATGCATCCATGCAAACAGATATGTATGTTACTTAAATGTACATATCGCTCTGTTCCCTCTTCTCTCATTCCTCTTTTTTTTTTTGCCTGTTGTAAGACCTAAAGGATAGCAAATAACATAGCACACAAGGTATTTAGATCTTCTTCAGTTACAAAGAAATACAGACATTCTCTTTGAATATGTGATTTCATTAACTTAGGCCTGTGAATGAATTAAAAGACAAGGGGGAGAAAAGCGACTCATTTGTGAATAACTGCGTTATTTCCCCAAATTAAAAACACCTTTGTATCTGAATCCTGAATATTTTGATTGCTTGATGTAGTCAGCTTGTTACACCGCCCCTACATGAGCGGTAATGGTATGTGTCTTTTTAAAAGATCCTTAATTTTCTTAAATCTTCCTACATTTTGGTGCAGCTCCATCCTCTTTTTGATGTCTGTCTGGAGGAAACTGGAGGCAGAGCAGAACAATGCCCAGACATGCAAAACATATCTGCATTTTGCAGAGTACAGCTCTAGTCACAAAAGCTTCACAGTCCTGTAGAGGGAGGCAAAGAAAAATGGAAGTCAAGTGAACTGAAATTCCCCAATAAATGGATCCAGTGTTTTTTTGTCTTTTTTTTTTTTTTTTTTTAATTACCTCGCTACTGAGGGCAGATGAGGGTATGCTATAGGATGGGCAGAAGCTATTGTTGACTTAAGACAGAAGTACGGACTCAAATGTTTCAGGAGGGATCAGTCCTTTATTCCAAACCCATCTGTAACATCTACAAAGTGTGGCTGTTTGCACTCAAGCAGGGAAGATTTGACTGTAGAGCTAGTCGTTTTGGATGTGGGCACTTACGTCCAAAGGTAGCTAAAATATCATAGATGTTGACAGTTCCTTTACTGTAGATTATTTTTCAGCTTGTTCTCTGTGGTTACTGGAAGCTTGACCTGGTCACAGGTAGTAAAAGAAGTGGCAGTATGTGAACCACAGAGCTCTGTAGTGGCAGCAGGTTTTTTTTACCTACGACTGTGAGTCTGTATGCCTAGCCGCAGGTGACATTTCAGCTCAATTCCCCGGTTTGAAATTTTGACAGCTGTTGTATCTGGCTGCCAGGCAGCCAGTAGATTCACATGGCTGATTCATTTTGAAGTGGAGTTTTCTCAGACAGAGCTGACTTCTTTCTACTCTTTATTTGAACTACACACAGCCTAGCCCTTTCCTTTTGCACATGACAGCCATTTTAGTAGCTTGCTTGAAAAAGAAAAATGTGAAACCTTTCTACAGAAATATCTAAAAGGAGAGCAAGATCTATCCCAACTTGCCTTTGTGATACTTGGCACTGGGTTTAGGTTCCTTGCAAAGCTCACCGTTCTCAAAGCAGCACGGCTTGTAAGGACGCGGGGATGTCCCCAGCTGCCACAGTCATCGTTATTAAAGTTCCAAGGGAAGTATAATTCACTGCACAAATGGAGTGCCAGTCTTCTTGTTCTGTCGTTGTGCTATGCCTACCATAGTACATAAGCATCATATCCTTCACCGGAGCTGATAGTTGTTACAGCAGGAAGGATCCCATTCGGAGTTTCACTCGAGTCTTCTGTGTCATGTTGTATGGGAGAGGCAACTGCAGCAATTATGTGAGCTGCTTCCCATGTGGGTTCCCTGTAGATACCCATCCTCGGGAAAATTCTAATAATTATTTTTACCCTGATTTTACTCAATTGCTTATAATTGAAGTAACTTTTCTTTAAAAGAAATAGCAACTAAAAGGTGTTTTAATTAATGCACCTTAATTACAGAGGCAAATGTTATGTCAAAAAGGTTAAGTTCAGATAAAACTACCTGAAGTGTAACTGAAACAATCAAAAAGATGCTCTGCAAGTAGTCTTATGCTTAGAAGGCTCTGATTCAAGCAGCCCAAGATTTGGCAGAAATTGGTTTTTAAGCTTTCATTTTACTTAATAAAAAGGTCTAGAGAGTCTTTTTTTTCTTGTCAATAGGCTATGCAACTTGTGTAGTTTGGCCATATGCTAAAATGTATATGTATGTACACTTGTTAACTATTTTGTATCACTTCCTTAACTTTTATACAAAATGCCTGTTGAAGAGCTCTGAATTTCTCCTTGACAAGTAGTCTTTGAACCATCAGTCAGGACCATTAAAGCTTGTATACCAGTATACCAACAGTGCCAGCCATTATGCTTAAATAGTGAGTGGGAGTCACAGTGTACCTTACTCAACTGACATTAAGCTTACCTGAACTCAAAAAAAGGTTTTCATGCCAAAATTGGACTTAGAAACACTAAGTCTTAACTAATTTACACATCTGATAAGATTCACAAACAGAGATAAATTACTCAGGTAGATTTTGATTCTGTCGTGTCTGACTTCCGCCTAGTTGCAAACATTTAGTCTGTGTTTATTTACAGTATTCAAGTTTAGATGGAATAATTTTTTTTGCTTGCTGTTCCTGCTAGCACTTTTCACATTGTTTTCTCACATGACTGTCTTCTTGCTAGCTTGATAATTATCCTGCTGGGCAGGATGAGAATTCATGCCTTAGGATCCTATCTATGTAGAAAAGGCAAACTGCTTTAATGACACTGGTAAAATTAAACCAGTTGATCTCCTGACACATTCCAAGGTCATAAAAAGGCCCATAATTCTAACACTATTTCTTTTTAGGTTGGGGATACTCCATGCCAGTTTATCCTGGTGTACTTGACTGATACAGTTCAAACAACACAAAAATTGCTTGCTGGCCAGGACATGGGTAACAGACTTCCATCATGATTTTGGAAGAGCGGGAGCTATCTGAAAAGCTGTAGCCCTTGGTTGCTCTCCAGCTGCCCTGGCTGGAGGGATACCTACCTCACACCCTTTCAGTTGAGCCTTTAGAAAGTCTCCTGGGAACGGTCCCTAATTCCCTGCAGTGAAAGCCTTCTGGATTAGCTTACGCCTGGTCCAACAGCAGTTTCATCTAAAGAGGACTGACTTTGCCCCAAAGTGTGGAACAGGAAATCTGGCAGGATCCGCTGACGTGGCTGTTAAATGAACTGCTAATCTCAAGTGTTGGAGTAGTAGTAAACTAATATGGCTTTTAATTTCTCGACCCAGTCTAGCTAGATCTGCGAGTGGATGTTTGACTGCTTATTGAGTTATTCTGTAAACTTAGTGGATACTGGGAGGTATCTGGTAGTAATTTCCCATGCTGAAAAAATGTAATTGAAATGACCATGTCCCATTGATTCATTTTAAATATCCCTGAGAGAGTACATGACACGTTACTTCTTGATAACTTCATTTGCCCAGAAAACATTACTTCAATAATAAGAAGTCAACAATCTGTGAAGTGCTAAGCATGTATCCAACTTTAAAGTCTGTCCTTGTTAACTAAAATAAAACCTGAAAGGTGGTTCACAGTTGTCCTGCGTTGGACAAGATGTCATCACTCTAAGTTATAGCACTCAGTTTAGATTCTTTTAGGCTTTCAAACTATTGCCAGTCCATAGGCTTAAGTTCTTGGAATCCAAAGCATTAGCTCCATGTGACTGTAAAGCTGTGGTATAGGTATGTATAAAATAAAAAGAATTATGCAAGAGCTTTATGTCTTGCTTTACAATGTGTAATTTATTCATGGCTGAAAATATGCAGTGCTTGTCTTTTGACATGCCCTGTTATGTATTATCTGATGATTTTAGCTGATTTAGTTACACCACCATAACATCCAGATTTCTGCAATTCTGGCCACCATAGCATCCTTTCGTAATTGGGACAGATTTCTGGTGGTGACTTATGTAGAGCTCTGTGCTGCTTTACATTAGATTACATTGTAGCTCAGGGAATCAAGGGAATACGGTAGTCAAATTATGATTTTTTTATTATTATTTTTTATAGGGCAAATTATGTGCAGATTGTGCTTATGATTTCTTTGCTATTGAGAAGGTCAGTTTTATATTGGTGAGTTCAAACTTGATCCAGAAAGGCTGTTGCTTAACATGTTATGTAGATTGGAGTGAGTTTTATTGTTGAAGGATAACATTTGCAGTTTACTAATATGCATTGTAAAGCTGTCATTAAAAAAAAAAAAAAGGTTAAGCAGGTGGAAATGGCCAAATATTTGCTGAAACACGAAGCTGGAAAAAGCTAAAAATATGTTGAAGGAAAAACTATCGTCGTTGCATGCAAACATAATTTGTAAGTCTTTGTGAAAACTATAACCAGAGTTGTTTATATATGATGGAGTAGGGGGGATGTGATTTAAATGACTTGCACTGAAAGTATCTTAAAAGATTTTTTGCATATCCTTTCAAAGATATAACAGTTGCTGAGCTTGGATACTTCTGACTTGAGGTAGACAGTGTTTTTATTTTAGTTTAGTTTATTTATTTTATTTTATTTTTTTAAATTCAAGGATCCTCCAGATACATTTTCATTCTATCATAGAGTTCTGTTGGAAAATTAAAAAATTGTCTTTGGAAGAAAAAAAATGCACATTTGCATATTTAAAGAGTTATCAAGGGAAAACCAAATCTGTTTGTTAGTTCTTGCTTTCATTGAATACATAGAGGTTGAAAATTCCCAAGTCACTGTTCTGTCTCATTAAATTGGATGGTGGAAGTTGTGTGCATCATCATCTCTTTGAATATAGTGCTGTTAAATAAAAAGACAAGATTACTTCCTCATTAAAAATTTTAGCTGACTACCTCTTCACAAATGTTTTTTTTTAATGTAGCATTTTTTCATATTTGTTATTCTTGTGTAAATGAACAGATGGGAATATTTTGCGTGTAAAACTTAAGGATTATTTAGGGAAGGGGTAAATGGTGAGGTTGTGTCCTCGTTGATACTTCCAGCATAAGTTTATCAATTCATAACTCACTGTGAATACCACTTAAAAAGTTCCCACCCTCCTGGTCTTGAGTTCTTATGAACAACCATCCCTGTATGTACTACTTTAATTTTCTCATTTGACCCAGGGAGGGTTTTTGCGTAGGTGCTGTAGAACCAGGTGATTGCTTTCCTTCCTAACCCACAGAACAGTGGGTTAGATTTAAAAGAAAGAAGAAAATGAATAAGTGCAAGTAATTGAAAATGGGAGAAAGTGATTACTGTCCTTTGCACTATCTTCATAGACAGATTGTTCCTTTTTCTGTAGAAAAAAATATGACCAGTTTTGAGAGTGTTCGTTTTAAATAGAAACCATTTAAATTGGACTCTCCTTTTGCAGATGTTCTGAAGTTCTTTTATCATCAGTTCTTTTACAATCCTAATTCCTCCCTAGGATCTTCTGTAGTGTTTTTATCATATGAACCTACAGAAGGGAGGCGTACAGAATAGCGTTTCACCTGAGCTGCTTTGGGGTTGGGAAAACAGAAGTTTGCTCTTCTGTGTAGAACAGCTATTACCAGGTCTAGCACCTACTGCAAGCAGCTTTCAGGACAAACTAGCATGACTTGGCAACTGATTTACGTAGTTGAACATAGCACTGATGCAAAATTTGTGATAGGCTGTAAATATCTGTCGAGACAGCAATAAAAAGTTTATACCTAAATCGGCTGGGAATGCAGGGAAGTAAATGGTTTCTGTGCTTCAGCATGCTCACACGGAAAATACTGTTGTTGAAATAATATAAGGAACGAGCGGTGCTTATTCCATTAGCAGTTCTCTACAAACAGTACACCATTACTGTGACTGGGGATCTCAGCGTGAGGACACATTCTCCATGACTGAAATCTACACGTCCCTCAGAGATTGCCTTGGAAGCCTAGAGTAAGAGAGTGGAGCCATTCAGGACAAGAGATAGAGAAGAAAGCTTTACGCAGCTAGGACTGCATGAGAATGCTAGGTTGTCTGAATATAATTACTGCAGTGGAATTTATCTGGAATAGCTGTAATCTTGTGAAACATGCCACGTGATGATGATTTTTTTTTTTTTTAATGGCATAAGCAGACATGATTTTGGGTTTGCATATTGTCCAAAGGAATGACTTTTCATTTCCACAGTACCCTACTAAGCTGGCTAACAAATTCTTGATGCTTTTGGTATATACACGTGTGGTATAAGCGTGTAAGCTGTTAAATACCGCTCAAACGCTGAAGCTGAAAGATGCATAGATAATATTCAGTCTTATGGAAAAAATCAAAAATAATCTGAAAAATTGGAGGTAACAAATCTGTTCCATTTGTATTTCTTACTCCTGGCTTTTTATAAAGAGAAAAATGCAATAGACTTTGTACTAAGCAGATGCAGCTAATATGCCTGAAGCATCGTGTTCCATATATTTAATAAATTATGTTGTAGGTGGAGGTGTTTGCATACTTCTGAATTATTCACTACAGCATTTTAGATAATTTAGCTTTGTATCTCATTTCTAAACCCACTCTCAATAAGTTAATATTTCAACCACAAACATTCAACATGTTAAGAAAAGGATGATTTTAGGGGGAGGGAGGAAAGAGGAAGGGAACAAAGCAGCTGGCATTCCTTTTGAATTTGAAGAATAATTGAAGATAATGTATTGTCTCATACATGCCAGAACTGTCTTGTGGATCCTCAGCTATTATCAGCAGGCATATCTCCAGTTATTTGACTTAACAGAGCTGAAGATCAAGCCCTAGTTATCCTGGGATCCAAAGGGACAGAAACTTTTGAAACAAACAACTGAAAATAGCTGAGTTTATAGGCTTTACTCGGAAAAAGTAATAAGTGATGGAGAGAGAGTTTCTGATTGAACATAGAACTAGTAGTGATTGTAAGAGACAAAATGAGTCATCCTTACTAAATGTGGTGAGATTTCTAATGTCCCCACTGTTTTTTTGTCAACCTTTCTATATAATTTCAGAAGTAGAATGGGATGAAGGAAAGAACTATTCAAGCAACAGTAGGTCAGCCTTTTTATTTCAGTATCTTGCTTTTATTTTAATACTGTTTGTAAACAGCAGTGAAATGAGTGCTAATATTAATATCTAGAGAAGGGTAGCTGGATCTTGATACTCTCTGCTTGCCAGGTATTTAGCCAAGTATACTCTGCCTGTGCTGTAGCTTGGGGGTGGAGAGAAAATGTGCAGCCCTATGCTGAAGTTCTTGCAAAAAGCACTGTAAAACAGGTGCAGTTCCTTGTTGCCAACCTCCCAACAGCTTTCCCAAGAAAATGTGCTCATGGTGAGGCTAAGTGTCAAGTGGTGTTCCCCAGGAATTGTACTTTACACCCAAAATGAAGGTGGTTTCAAATGCATAGAGGGTCCTGCTAAGATGTTCATGCTGAGTTTGGGGGAAGGGGGGCGTTTGTGTGGCTGCCAGACCCAGCCTCTCAAAAAATGCATGTTCTGGAATGCTTGAAAAATGATGGGGAGGGAAGGTTTCTCCTTCCAGAAGCTGAAGTCTGTTGGGCTTATGATCTGTGTAAAACAGTTTGTACTGATTTTAAATCTTCTGACTGATAAATGTATCACACGTGGAAGATGGAAGGTTGAGTGGAGAAATAACCACAAAGGACTTTTGTTCATCATTCAGATGAACAGATGAAAGTTTAAAAAAGGAACAAACAATCCCCCCAAAAAGGTTAAAAAAGATGAGTTTTTGATAAACACAATTCAGTGACCCTTTGTTTTCCCACTCTAGACTACTGCTCTTCTGAAATATCTACTGCATATAAAATCTAGGATTTCAGGCATCCTCTTGATTCCCTATCGCAAAATGATAAGCCTATGATTGTATTGCTTGTACACCAGTTCTCCTAAGCCGGAGATGTAAAATGAACAAATTGTGCACGCTATCTTCAGCCCCAAATCTTTGTCTGCTTTTAAAGTGGCAGCAGCCATCTTAATGTATAATTTTCGCTTTCTAGTATTTCTAGTCTTTCACGTGACTATGAATTATTGACTGGCTAAAGCCAACCTATCATACATCTAAAGGTAAGATGGGCAAGAGAGTGGAATCTCATATTTCTACTACTTTATGGCCTGGCAGAATCAACAGGAGGAAAAGTAGTAAAACCCATGCTTTTGTCAGTGAGGTGGGTGGATCAGACCCTGAGCACACAGCAGAAACAGACTGATGGAAGAAGAAATCTGTGCTGATCTTTGCCAGTTAGTTTTCTGCTAGTAAATGCACTTTTAAAGTCTCTGTCAGCTGGGTCTTGCAGAATAGAAATGCCATCGCAAAGCAGCTAGGGAAATCTTTCTGTGTCAGAATGATGAGTGGAGCTGGAGACACTGCAAAGGTGATACTGATAAAAGAGCATAGCAGACGATAGGAATTTTTCGATGGAGACATACTCTTGGGTCTTTGCGTTTCTGAGCAGCTTCTGTGGTGTTTTTGAGCCTGTCTGTAGCCAGGCAAATGTTCATCTCTAAACCGTGAACTACATGAAACTTATTCAAATGTACATTCAATTCCATCCAGTCAAAAGTTGGACTAATGAATATTTTGAGTTAATGCAGTTTTTTATGTAGTGTGTGAAACTGAACTTTTGCAATTTGTAGGAGCATGTGGAAACTAACAAGTTTTGGTTATATTTGGTATGATCATTCATTAATTCCATAGTTGAAATCCATAGATTCAGAATGTAACAAAAAATTTACCCGAATTCCATGAGATGAATCTGTTTCATTTCATACAGTTTTGTCTGACGTCCTTTGTGTTCAGGAGTCACAAGATCCAATAGACTTAGTACAGCTTTGAATCTAGTAGTCTTTTCGCCTTTTTGTGGTTTATTTGAAATTGTTCCAGAGCAGTTGTATAAATAAGTGCTTTGGTGGCAGTTTGCATATGTATCTGCATTTTCATATAAATAGTACTTTTAGTCTGTAGTACCACTGAGGAGTCTATCGGCCATGAAAGACTTGAAGATATGGGCTTCTAAAGCACTCAACCTTTGGGAAACCTCCATTGAGTAGCTAGAGAAGTGAATGACTGACATGCCAGCCTTGTAGTGTTTGCATTTGGCTGTGAAGTTCTTTGAGGCATGGACCATTTCCTTGTTAAGAGTTTTCTGCTCAGCAAAAGAGCTCTGTTGCTGGACTTTTTGGCATAGGATGCTAACATGGTGCACGTCACTGGGGAGCTGATAGCTTTTGTAAAGATGCTGAGTGATCTTGTTATCTTTTTACAGAATCATGTAAACCCAGCAATGGATTTTACGCAGACCCCTCCAGGAATGCTAGCCCTCGACAACATGCTGTACTTTGCTAAACATCACCAGGATGCTTATATACGGGTAAGGCTTATCCTTGTCTTTGAGATCTGTGCGGTTGCCTGTTCACGCCGATTATGTCCTGTTTACAGTTGACTTTGAAGAGGAGGTTCAGTATCCTGATATCATTAACAACAAACTCTAGGAAGGCAAACCACGTAACACTAAAACATGACATAAGTCTGTAAAAGCTTTGGGAGAAAGCTGTATAGCTGCCTAGTCTGTCATTGCTGAGTCAAATATTATAGAAACATTACTTTTTGCTTAGGCCTGCAAAGAGAAGGGGGATAAGCTTCTGCCTTTTTCAGATGCGTGGTGGATGTCCATAAGCTCAGAAATGAGTAATTGTGCAGAATTCTCTGCCCTGCTCTAAGTCTACCAAAAACTGTGTCAGGGTTTTCTGTGGAAAGAAGGCTTTGATGAGCAAATGCCTTGATAACTGACTGAGTTGGCAGTGTCCTGAGAGTTAAGATGCTCCCACTAAAATGACTGCTGTAGGTGAGGTAATGCTTAGAGAAAAATAGGTAAAAAGCATCATGATTCACTTGCACAGCCTGTTCCTGCCCCCTGCCCACTCCACTTCGTACATTTGTTATTTCAAGGGCAGTTAAAGCAAGTTATATGTTGCATCCTTACAAGAAGAGGCATACAGCTGAATAATACCTGCCTCTGAATAGAACAGCTTTTCCTGACCTTTATTGAAGTCCAATATTTGCCAAGTGTAAACCTAGCGAGCACAGATGAGAGTAGAGGATAGTCTAGAAAGTCAGTGTCTTGAGATAGTAGGAATGGTTTAACTACCCAAGAAAAAGCGCACATGCAGACCTGCTTAAAGAAGGTAATGTGTAGCAAGGAGACAGTAGACACACCAATCATTTCTACTAAAAAGTGAACTTCTAATATGCATTATTGTCTCGGTTTTGATCAAAGCAGAATAGTATCAAAGTTCTGATAGGTTTGCAAAGGGCGTGCTGATATCCAGGCCAGGATGATCCATGGACAGCATAGGAGACCACAAGATTGTCAGATCTGCTCTTTAAATATATCTTTCTGCCTCAGTCTGAATCTAGAAATAACTGTTAAAAGAAACTGTGGTAGCATGCAATACAGCAGAATTTATGAAACCCTATAAACACTTGAATTGAAGGGTTATTTTGCATACTAGGCAATGAGTATATTTTCTGGATAAACTATGCTGAAATATGTTTATAAAAAGAGAATGGGTTACTTTTTCTCATTAAAATTTGGTAAGATCTGGACGGTGCTACTCCATAGGCTTCTTTTGAAAATTCTAAATTCTGAGAATATGCTTAGTATGGGTAGCCAGTGCACCAAATGAAATTTGAGTTTTAAAGAAGTCTGAAAGAATTTAAAGAGGACAGACATTCTGTTGAAACAGAACTTTCACTGACATCTCTCATTTTTTTCTTATTTTTCATTTTCACGTTGCAAATGCTGTCTTAAAAATTGAGTTCAGTGTAGCATGTAATTAGCCACTCTTTAGAAAGGACTTTGGTGCTGGCTCAGCTTTGTTTCTATAATGCAATATTTTTGCTGCTGCGTTACTGAGAATTTTTGCTGTTATTTTGAGATGTGTGGTTTTATTCTTGTACGGTTCCTGTGAGGAGAGCATTGGGGTGCTTCATGTGTTTCCTGCCTGAGAAAGAGTACACATGCACTAGAAATGCCATACTGAGGCATGCTCAGATTAAACTGCTTGCTCAAAGCTGCTTTGGGAACTGTTAACACCTTGGGAGTATGTTAGCCTACCCATCTTTCCTGAGTAGTTCTACTTAGTGCTTATGCTAGCATTGCTGGCATGGTAGCTCACTCGTCTGCGGTGGTCCACCTTGTCATGTTAACAGCATGCTGAACACCTGAGATGAACGGTGTTGTGCAACTCCTGCAGCGTTCCTAGTCTTTGGTTGCAGAAGACACGTACTTTCTATTTCTTCATCTCCTTGACTTACTAGCTGGTGTACAGTAATTTCCTGTGGGCCCTGAGATGCCTGTTCCCTTCTCATTTTGAGTTCTTTATTTCACGTCTAACATTACCTTTTCTTCATGGCCTTTGGCTCCCAAAGCTCCCGCAATACCAGTTTGCTCTACTTGTACAGCCTGTTGACCTTGCTTATTTTTCATATATTTTTCTACTGCTGTACCTAACAAAAATTCTCTCTGTGGTTAAGGTTAAGTTTCCACAAGAAATTGTTAGCTATACAAATAATACTTTCATACTGAACAACTGGTTTGACAGGAGCTCTTATCTTTTTTTTGTCATTGATACTAGGAAATGTTTTGGTTCCTAGGAGGAGAGATTATTTTCAACTTGGCCCTTTACAATACAGTTGATTGCTGTATCATGGGTTAATTCCTAAGCCACCAAATGAGATAATATCTCTGCTGTGCAGTAATTGAAAATTGAGACTGGGAATCAGAGTTGGTTTGAAATGAACTTGGAAAATATGAAGTTTCTCCCGACAGAATGTGGTGTATTAAGCAAAGACACTCTTAGGAAATCATGATGGTTTCACGGGGTCTATTGGCAGCGCTGCATTTTAATGGGCAGCATGAATCACTGCAGTCTGACCTGACACTTTCTTAGGATGCCCCAGCTGTATGGCCCTTAGTAAGGTATCTTCTTGTATTACTAAAAAAAAAATGGGTAAGGAGAAGTTAGAAGACAGGCAATAAGTAATCTCTTCCCTCTTCATTCCTTGTTCTGCCTCTCATAAATGATTCTGCTTAGAAATAATTTGCATAATAAATGGATTAGTTAGGTGGGAAGGATGTCTGAAACTGAAGTGCCCTTTTGGGGGGGGTGGGGGTGCAGCAGTGGGGCTTCAAAGACCAGTCCCAAACAAAAGTACTCATAGGAAGAGTAAATACAGTTGCAATCTGTTGAAGAACATGGGTATGAAGGCAGTGGAGCAGATGGGTAACTGCATCTTGAAAGTAGAAAGCGTTTCAAGGTGAAAACGTGGGTGTCGCATGGTGAAGGGGGAAACAACAATAACAAAACTTTTTTCCCCTGTTTGATTCTTTCTTACCTACTTCCCCACAATCCATTTCTCTCATTCACCTTTTTTCCTGTTGGATACTTATTCCTGAAATCACAGTAATATGTTTTCTTTGCTTGCTGTCTTCCTTCAGATAAATGCAGTGTTGTTTTTCTTTATTTAGACTTTGAATTAATTGTTTTTGAATCTCGGGTTTTGTTTACTATACAGTATGACTGGAGCCTCCAGAAGAAAGGTTGTTTCATGGATGGGGAAAAAAAATCCATGCTTTCTTTGATTGTGTGGTGTCCTTAGATATAATTTGGATTTTTAAAAGAAGTTTCGTATTGAGTTAGTTTTCTGTTGAGTTACCTTTTCTTTCTCTTTTTTATTAATTGTCTGGTGCTATCAGTGACTGATATGCACTGCATTTTTTTCATGTTCCACTTAAATAATCAATCGTCAGAGGCTTTACTTTTAAAAGGTGGTGACATAGTATATGGAATGCATTGATGGAAGTAATGTTGAATCTCTGCAAGAAATTTTAAAAGTTTCCACAGGAAATAATTGGCAGCTTCCCAAGCTACATAATTATAGGACAGGCAGTGTATAATTAAAGTTAACAGTGAAGAAAATGATTGGAATAAAGCTTTGTGACAGATAATATTTTTTTTCGTTCTTTTGGAGCAGGCAAGTCCCTCCCCAGTTCCAGTTCACTCCTTTCCAAAACTACTTCAGCTTCACGTTCTACTAATTTTAAAAATAAAATTATAAGTTACCGTTTAAAATAGGCTTTATTCAGTGCAGACATCTTGAGATTTTTCTTACTGGTAACTTGTAGCAGTATGCCTTTGAAACTTTCCTGAGTGTAAAAGCGGTCTGAGGAAAAACCTTTCCATGGAAATACTATTATGCCACCGTTGCTATTAATATTTCCATTTATTGGTGGTTTGTCTTCGATTTGTTTGGGAATTTGTGGTGCAGGACTATTCAGATCCAGTTTGGTTTCAAGAGACAATGAGGAGAGAGGTATAAATATAGGGAACTGAAATATTTTGTTTGCATATGTGTTTGTAGGTGTGTATTCATTTGCCTGATTTTATTTTTTGTGTGCATGCACTTCAGTGATTGCTAATATTGATGTAAAATAATGATACTTACTTAATTTGGTATAAAGTGCAAGCCAAAGGAACCAAAATACAGCACTCCTTTTACTTGTAACCCAAAAAGAGAAATTTGATAGTTGCTGTCCTGTGTTTAAATGTGCCATGTTTGTGCCTGGGATGCTTCTATAGAAACACTAGCTTTGCATTTTTTATAAGTTGATCCCTGTATGTGCAGTCCATGTTCATTCAGGTTTTCTCGATAGCAGGCAGCAAAATCAAAGCTACTGCTCTAGTTGTGAGTGGACTGCCATTCATCTTGGATCTTAGCTAATTTAACAGTGTTTCCAGGCAGAAAGAACAGATGGTATTGGGTAAACTGAATTTACAGCAACTACACCTTAGCTTCTAATGCACTACCATTGAAATATTCCATTATTTTACATTTTCCTCACAATCATCTACCTATAGTGATAACCTTTCTTTGGGAGGGAGTGTAGGGTTTTACTTAGAGGTTATTGTATTTCACGGAAAGTCAGCTGAGTCACAAAGAAGTCCTATACGACATTGTCTCTGGTGGGGTCTGCATTTCTCATTGTAATGAATTTGCTTTTGATGACTGACAAGTTGGTGACTTGTCTGTATTTTTCTTCTGCGCTTATGACCAGCCATATTCTAGCAAGTCTCACTGCTTCTTTGGGGTGAGATTCTGCCTTGAGAAGACACACACCATGTCTCCTCGTTTTGTTTAAGCACAAGAGATTGGTGCTTCAGGCAGAAACTGCAAATAAACTTAGCGGCTCTGGGTCTGAGTGTTGGCTGTCCATCTATCTGGATTCTGCCCAGCTGGCTACCCAAGTTTATGCCCAATTCTTTGCCATTTATTAGATTAGTAGGTTCTTCGTATGTATAGGGAAAAATAAGTGTTCCTTGGACAGAGATCATTTTACTGTAGCCTGAAATTCAAGTCCCTCATCTGTAGAAGAGAAGGTTTATCCCTTTTCCCACCAATTTTATCTATTTCATGCAAATGTTTGTAAGATATTGAATGTAAAATTTTCAATATAAAGTATTGTCACGAGGGTGGGAAACCAGTGTTGAAATCCATGCTGAAAAGTTGGGCTTATTAATAATCCCTTGGTATGTTTTATAATGGGTCCATTGCTACTACATTTTTGTGAATGATGTGCAAGATATTTAGTGGTATGCTTCTAAATTTTCTGTTCTTGTATTTAGAACAAATTTTAAAAGTTATTAAAATGCTCCAAATCAAAACAATGTTTGGACTTTGGTTGAGCCAAGAGTTATTTTGATCATGTGCAAATTAAAAGTTGAGCTGGTTTAGGGTCAGTAGTAGAAAATCCCCTTTTCCCCTGCATCTGCTGAGCTGGAAAATTGGTTATTCACACAGCTGCAATGCAGAGACACTTCTTCCCCAGCAGCTACTTGAGTTGCTGCTTTTGGTGGCGTTGAGGAGGGAGTTCTTTTCCTTTTGAAGCCTCCAGAAGTCACAGTGGAGGAGCAGGTTCTGTTTGCAAGTACTGGTGATACAGGCAGGAAGATTGCTGGCATCCTGCAGAGACCTTTCAGAACTTAAATGGGTTGAGTCACAGTCAGACTGTCTGCCGTATACTTTCTAACCCATGCAGTTGTATAGGAGGCTGCCTACACATCCTTCCGTCAATTCACAAAGTCTCCTCATGCCTACTCATTCTACCCTGATCAGATATGAGTAGTCCAACATGTAATTTCAGCATTTTCCGAAATAAAGCTGAGCCTGATTTCTGCCATGCCTTTTTTTTTTTTTTTCCCCAGAAATGATAGGAAGAAGGATGTAATTTATTTCTGTTCTGCTAAAGGTAGAGAGAAAAGTGAGCTTTGTTACATGTGTCTTCCTGGTGTGTCTCGTGAAGGCATGCGGTTTGCCATGTAAGACCCAATTGCCTAAGCCCAGTGGTTCCCAGCTTGATAATGTGTTCTTCCCTTCTCTTTTCTCTGCCAGTCTTTCCATTCTCTGTTCTTACCCTCCACTCAGATATCTGACTGGTTTTCTGCCTGCCTTTTGTTTTTTTCCCAAACATCACTCAATGTCTCTGCTTTCTATACCAACACACCAGGAAGTCGTGTGGTTTTGCTCTGAGGGCCTGCATCACTGATGGCAGAACTGAGGTGGGTCCCCTACAGTAAACAGGCAAAAACCTGGAGTGGCTGGTTGCAGCATAAACGCAGAATTAAGTTAGTACTGAGGGAGGACGAGAATTGTAAGGGAGTCATGGCACCCACTGCACAGCCCTGTGTGGTGTGCGCTATGAGATACATAGGACAGCGTTACAGTCCTGCATATGTTCAGATCACTTCTCACCATTCATAGCACACCTAAACTTTCCCACGTATATGGAAACTGTTGGCTAAACAAGGTCCTGATCCAAAGGGCCCAGAATTTGTTGCAAGTCTGGCTATTGTCTTCAGGAGGTTTTTGAATCATACCATGAGTTGCAGCAGTAGCACAGAAAGATTTGGCTGGTTTTTGTGGAGCCATGATCCCTCCACCTGCAAAGCTGAGATGTGTATACACGGGGAGAGAAGATGACTGGTTATGGAGTCTCACAGGTTTTCCCATGTACTCTGTGCCAAGAGCTTTTGTGATACTGCTCTAGCAGCCAGTCTCATTGACGTGCAATAAAGGTTGATGCTTTTCTAATGTATCCATAGCACAATGACGTTAGGGCACTAATAGGGCCTGTTTCACATTGTGAAAGAAAATAAAATTCAAAACTTGCTATATTTTGCAGGTACTGCAGTTTCCTACCCTCCTCCTGTGCTACAGGTGAGCAAGGAGAGGATTGCAGGGAAAGCATTGCCTTCTTACATTTGTGTGGGGCATGAAGGGAGAGGGAATAGCTGTCTGGTAGTTTTCAAACTGGACCAGGTCAACACCAAATCAGTCCTGTGCCTGTGGGAAGCGAAGAGCACATCCTGGTGCTGCTTCTGGAGATGACATGGCAGCTGTGCCTACTCATCTTGGGTCCTACCACCATGCCTTACAGTGATTTGGTTGGTTCTGCATGGAGTGGCAAAGAAAGGAGGAAGATACATAATATTTCAAGACAAACCACTGTGTATTTAGCTTTTGATGGAAAATAAAGACAATACAGTCATGCTTCACACTAAGGTGTTTGTTTGAGAAACAAAGTTTATTGCTAGGTGAGCAACTACGGAACCATCCAAATTTAGCTTGTGATAGTGTGGCACTAGATTTGTTTTAAAAGAGGGGGAAAAAACCACACACCATAATTTTTCCAGAAGAAAACCAACTATTGGCAATTTTAAGCCATCTTTGTTAGAAGTGTTTTATGGCTGCAGAGTCAAACACTGGCCGTAATATTACCATGGCAGTTTCAATTCACCCTCTTACCTATATGTTGTTATATAATGACATAATCAGATGCTTTTCTTTTCCCTCCTGCCCTGTATTGACTGTGTCACTGTCTCCTGACTGCTTTGCCATAGTGGGATCCGTGCCTTCTGGTAGCAGTTCTCCGCGGGAGCAGCAGGTTACAGTGCGCTTCTCAGGCAGTGCGCTGGTTATCCCCCAGGTGCTTATTCATAGTTGTGCACAACAAAGCACGTATCAGACTCTTACTGTCTGATCCTTAACGTGGTCGTAAACTCATGGTCTCTCAAACAAGGCACGGCTTTGCGTCTGTGTTTCTTGTGTCAGTGGCTCCTTTCTTTTTCACTATCTGTAGTAGGTCTCAGCTCTTCTCTCAAATCTTGGCTTAAATTGCAATTCTAGTGCCTTCCTGAGGAAGGCAGACATAATGGTTGCTTTACTTTAGTTTTGCCATGAGGAATTTGTGTTGTGTGGAAGTGTCAATCTGCTGGAGAGTAGGAAGGCCCTGCAGAGGGACCTGGACAGGCTGGATCATTGGGCCGGGGCCAACTGTATGAGATTCAACAAGGCTAAGTGCCGAGTCCTGCACTTGGGTCACAACAACCCCATGCAACGCTACAGGCTGGGGGAGGAGTGGCTGGAGAGCTGCCTGGCGGAAAAGGACCTGGGGGTGTTGGTTGACAGCCACCTGAACATGAGCCAGCAGTGTGCTCAGGTGGCCAAGAGGGCCAGTGGCATCCTGGCCTGTATCAAGAACAGTGTGGCCAGCAGGACCAGGGAGGTGATAGTGCCCCTGTATTCGGCACTGGTGAGGCCGCACCTCGAGTACTGTGTTCAGTTTTGGGCCCCTCACTACAAGAAGGACATTGAGGTGCTGGAGCGTGTCCAAAGAAGGGCAACGAAGTTGGTGAAGGGTCTGGAGGACAAGCCTTACGAGGAGCGGCTGAGGGAGCTGGGGTTGTTTAGCCTGGAGAAGAGGAGGCTGAGGGGAGACCTTATTGCTCTCTCCAACTACCCGAAAGGAGGTTGTGGCGAGGTAGGGGTCGGTCTCTTCTCCCTAGTAACGAGTGATAGGATGAGAGGAAACGGCCTCAAGCTGCGCCAGGGGAGATTTAAGTTAGACATTAGGAAAAACTTCACCGAAAGGGTGGTCAGGCATTGGAACAGGCTGCCCAGGGAAGTGGTTGAGTCTCCATCCCTGGAGGTATTTAAAAGACGGATAGATGTGGTGCTCGAGGACATGGTATAGATGGACTTGGCAGTGTATGTTAACGGTTGGACTCGATGATCTTAAGGATCTTTTCCAACCTTGACGATTCTATGATTCTATGAATTTCTGTAATACCTCAGGAATGTGAAGGAAGGCTGAGATAAGGGAGAGAGGAAGCATGGGAAATTGAAACTAAAATAATGAAGATAAGACAGGTGAGAGGTGACAGTGCTGAGTGAAGGATCTTGGAAGAACATGGATGCTGAAGTTGAGGCAAATGACAAGCTGCCTTAGGAAGAAAGCAAAATTGGTGAAGAGGATGAATGGAAACCGAGTCTGTCTGCAGTAGAGTCCCTTATCCTTCTTAGGAAGCATATCCTTAGGACTTGTTTCCTGGAGTTACTTAAAGCATCTAAATGAAAAGGGAATGGTGAAGCCTACCATATGTGATAAGGAGGCTTACAAAAAGGAAAAGCAGTGTCCAGAAAAGGAAGAGCATGCCTGCAATTTTTGGATATTAAAATGCTGCCTGACTTTTCACTTTGGGTCTAAGGAGGTTTTTACCATCTTTGCTAACAAACTCTCTGAACTTCTTGATATTAACCTACAGCAGACTGCTAGGAAACTTGGTATCTATTAACGCAGGATTGTTTTAGATTAGTACTACAAAATAGGTCTGGGGAAATGGTCTTTTTTAATAGTGCAGCAATGCTTGTTGAACTGTCTGCTGTGGGATTTATTATAAGTATTGATGCACCTATAGTGGGTCTTGCCTTTCACTTCTGTATTTATTTCCTAATCATAATGGATCTCTATTCCATTACCAAGGTCTGAGGTTGGTTCGGGAATCTGAGAATTACATCTGCAGTTGCTGTGGGCAGTATACTTTGAGCCAATTTAATCTTTAATGTGGGGGATTAAGGGATTGGGTAAGTCAATATTCCTTCCCAGTGAAGGAGGAATATTTCTGTTTGGTGGTTTCATCCTCCTGGATTTGGATGAGGAAGCTTTTGGATATACCTGTCTTCAAAATTTTGCTTTTTGTCAGTCATTAACTCTTAGTTGCAGGAATAAGCTTCATTATTGAAGCTGATGCAGATTTTTAAGCCCATGGTAGTCAAATGTGGAAAATTGTTAATTTAGTCCCCTGCCTCCCTGAGGGTCTGTTTTGTGCTCCTGAGGTAGTGATGGACTCGATGAATAATTCAATGGACAATCTACAAAGGAACACTGCCATGAAGTTAGAAAATCTTTTTATTTTGGTTTGTGGTTTTTGTTTTTTGGTTTTTTTTTTTGCTACTGAAGATTTTGCATTATTTTTCTGTGATCTTGGCATGACACTTGGAATTTATTTTGTTATTATCCATGCCATTGGTAGTTATCTTATAAAGGGAGGAGAGCCTTCTTTGGGTGATGCTGAGCACCATTGATTATAACACAAGGGGAAGTACAAAAGGTCTTGCAGTTAAAAACAACAACCTAACATATTCTCTAAGGAGGCATATTCTTTCCTGTATCTCTCTAAATGCTTTGTTGGACAATTGGATGTTGGAGGGCTGCCTTCCACTTCTTGAAAAGACTTTTGGCTTCAGAGGAAACAGGGTACTTCAGGCAATTCATATGGCTAAATCCCAGAAGAAATTCATCTCTCACCAGTTGCTGACCAATGTTGCCTGAATTGTCTACCTTGGGAAACACAATTAAGCCTTCATTTCTCTTTCTGATCACTCGTTGGTTTTGTTTGGTAATTGGGAAACGTTTCTCTTCCATTTACAGCACTAATTTCTAAATAAGAGAGAAGTATATATAGTAAAAACTGTACAGATCTGTATTCTGCTACAAATACTGTCAAATTCCCATGCCTTAATAGGCTACAGTTTCATCTGTAGAAATGTCAAGAAAATGGATAACACTGGTTTCCTAAGAATGTCACCTTCTTGCATTTTTAAAAACATTTTTAAACCTCTTCCTTCCTCCTCTGCTAGTCAATTAATCTCATTCTTCTTGTGATATGATTTTGTTCTCATTCTATGCTTCTCTTACTCAATTTCTCTTTTTTCTCCCTTTTTCTGAGCTGCATTTTTTCTTTTTTTTAAAGAAAAATCAACTTAAAAGACTTTTTTTTTTTTAAATCAACTCTCTTTCCTGTCTTTCTTGTTAATGTCTTTTCATCACTCAGACTTTTACTGGCTGCCCTCTTTTGAAAATTTTCTTTCCCTTTTGTCTCAATTTTTTTGCTTTTCCCTAAAGAAAAAAAAATATGTTGTTGTTGTTATTGAGTGTTACATATCATGGTGGTTTTCTGCTTTGCCTCATGGTAATGGGCAGAATTGGTCAAAGGAACAGAGGAAGAGAAGAGGATCTGCAGCATTTAGTACTCCCTTACTGTGAGCTGGTTTTGTCTGTATAACACCTAGTGTGTTAGAAGCCACGTTTCCACAGTGGATGTTCCCAATTGTGTAGCTCTGCAAGGACTGAACAAAGGAAAAACTGGCAGAAGTAGATTCCTAATTTCAAAGTCAAGGGCAGCCGAGCAGACCAGAGTTGAGGTAGGACTGAAGGAAGATGGAATATGAGCTGGCAGCGTGCCCAGGTGGCCAAGAAGGCCAACAGCATCCTGGCTTGTCTTAGAAATAGTGTGGCTGGTAGGACCAGGGAAGCGATCATCCCTTTGTACTCGGCACTGGTGAGACTGCACCTCAAATATTGTGTTCAGTTTTGGGCCTCTAACTACAAGAAGGACATTGAGGTGCTGGAGCGTGTCCAAAAGAAGAGCAATGAAGCTGGTGAAGGGTCTAGAGCACAAGTCCTGTGAGGAACGGCTGAGGGAGCCGGGGTTGTTTTAGTCTGGAGGTGGCTCAGGGGAGACCTTATTGCTCTCTCCAACTACCTGAAAGGAGGTTGTGGCGAGGTGGGGGTCAGTCTCTTCTCCCAAGTAACAAGTGATAGGACAAGAGGAAATGGCCTCAAGTTGCGCCAGGGGAAGTTTAGGTTGGATATTGGGAAAAACTTCTTCACTGAAAGGGTAGTCAGGCACTGGAACAGGCTGCCCAGGGAAGTGGTTGGGTCCCCATCCCTGGAGGTATTTAAAAGATGGGTAGATGTGGTGCTTAAGGACATGGTTTAGTGGTGGACTTGGTAGTATTAGGTTTACAGTTGGGCTCAATGATCTTAAGGGTCTTCTCCAACCTAAATGATTCTATGATTCTGTGGTGCCAAGAGTTCTCCTGCAATGTCCATGGTTTCTGCCTTTAAATATGTGTTTCCCCCAAGCAAAATTTAACCACCGTACCTGCCAACTGTGAAATGTCTTGTGCATCTGCAGCTTACTGTGGATTTGTGAGGGGGAGGAGGAAGAAGATAACAGGGTGTAGCCACTTCATGAGCATTAATGATAGACCTCCATTTATATGAAGGTTGTGTGGGCTTCATGACTTCCTCACTACTTTCCTTTCCTTGGTAAAATAACTGTTGTGATAGAAACGTGAATCAAGCCAGCAGTATGCTCTGTAGACACACAGAAGTATTTTCAGTCTAGAGCTGTGTGTTATTTTTCTTTCCCTGCTATTGTTTTCACCAGTTTATGAAGTAAACATGTCCGTTCCCTGCTTATTTCTCCTCCATAACCAGAGTGATAAAGGAAATAACATGAAAACCATGCCGTTATCAACTGTATTTATAGCATTTTACTTTGGAACAGGATATGAGTCGCAAAGTCGTGAAAAGAGTATTACAAATATAATAGTGAATGTTGTAAATCTGTTGCCAAGATTAGGAATGATTTCTCATTGGGTATTTATAAGAACCTCTTTTTTTTTTCTTTCTCTTTTTACCATTGCTGTTTCTTACTGAAGATCTGTATCTGTCAAATTTGCCTACAGATATTTAAATGTAGTGAAGGGCCTTCCATCTTCCTTTCTTACAGAAATGTAACCTGTCAGCTCTACCTTATTTTGCACAGCAAATGCTAAAAGATGATGCTTGCAGAGAGTGTGTCTGAGGATCATTTCAAGGCTGCTTTACATATTGATTACTCAAATTGCCATTTAATTTGCTGTATAGCAATACACAGAGCCTTAACTATTTCTCTGGCATTCTTATTGATTGCTGTAATTCTGCCTTACATTATATGCATATATGGTGTCACCATTAAATATTTATGTGCTCATGAAATGTTAATATGTTGGGTTAATGTGAAACTCAACAAAATGCATTTGCCAGAAGCGAGCAGGAATGCTGATCCAAGTGCTTCCCTTCCCCTCCCCCTTACCCTTTCATTTTGTTTCTCCATTGATTTTATTACCAGTGTTTCTCTGCTGTATCTAAATCTGTGTCAAAGCAGCCCCCTGCTCCAGTATGCAGATTTTATGTTTTATTATGTGAGAGATAAAACACAGTCATAATAAAACAAGAGAAGTGATCTCAGGGAGGTGTTGAGACACAGCGTTACATTGCGCTTGTGCTACTCTGTTATCGCTCCCGCATTTGGGTATGGAAATGTAGCACCGTCCTCCATGAAAGAGATGGAAGCAGGATGACTCATCCAGAATGCAAAGTCATGTTCACATGTTCCTCGAACGGTGGCTGCAGCAATGTAAAACAAAAATTGCAGGGGTGTTTCTTTGATTTGGTACAGCTGTTATCCAGAGATTACATGGAACAATTAGATGTAATTTAAACCAAAACTTTAAGAAGGAAAGATAACTCCTCTTGGCAGACTGGTGAACATGATTCTGACACCATCCTGTTGGAAAAGCCCAGTAAAAATTTGTGGGGGTCAAATACTTATATTCTCAATGTCTTTCTAAGCTTCTGTGGGAAGTCTAGGTGATTAAAAAAAAAAAACAACAAAAAAACACCACCACTGGAAAACAAAAGAAAGTGATCATCCACTCTCATAACACAGAGAGCAACCACCCTTTTACATCCCTGGGTGATGAGTTGGGAGCAGAGTATCAGGTAGAGGCTGGCCTTTGTCCAGTAGGACTAAAATAGATGCTTGGTGAAGAGGCTTTGGCACGCTATGTGAAGCACATAACTTTCCTACTTGCTTTGGGGTTTTCACTCTTTCTCACTTTTACCTTTAACTGCTTCACAGAGAAGGCTTCTGCATGTAAGAGAGCATGAAACAATCACAACCAAGATCTGGGAGGGAAAGGTTTTGCTGGCATCCAGTGTTGCATTGGTCCTCTCCTCCACCACATTGTTTTGAGTGAAGTTCCAACCTTGGAGCCTTCTGTAAAGCTTTCTTTGCTGCCAAAATGGAAAGACTTAAAACAAACAAACAAAAAAACCCAAACCAAAAACATGATGAAGATGGGAGCTAAGGAGACAGGAGGAATGCAAAGCAGAGAGCAACGTCTAAACACCTGTTTGTGAAGAAAATTTAGAGAACCTCTGAGGTTCTCTGGTGCTTAGCAAAATCTCTTACCTTTGAAATTCATTTTCTTCCTCTATCCCTCATCCCCAGGCTATGCAGCAGCTGTTTAGGATATGGGTTTTGTTTTTGTTTTTGTTTTTGTTTTTTTAAAGCTGGTGGCAAAGTTTGTTACTGCAAAGACAATTCTTACTGCGAATCTGTTTTGACCATTTTTTTTTCTAGCCCCTATTTTGCTCTCTTTTCAGGCTCACAGCTTCAATGAAATCTATAGTATTTTTATAACAAATTTTTTCATCTACAGTGAAATAATGTATCTGATATGGCAGAGCTTAATGGGTATAAAAATGTCCAAGGAATTCTTTTCTCCCATTTATTTTGCAGTGTCACTCAACAGAGAATATAATGGCTTTCCTTGAGTCGTTTTTGCATCATTCATAGGCTTGATGCAAGAGTGATCCCTGAAATGTTTTGTGTGCAAGTTTCTTCCATGATAGAGACAATGTACACATTTTCTTCCTTTGTGGACTTCAGTTTGATTTTTGAAACTTGGACCTTTTTTGGAGCCTGAATCTAAAATGCAATTTTGGTCCCACTTTTTTTTTTTTTTTTAATAGTTCCTTCTAGGTGTGTTCATGTCTATAAATCATTATCTCTAATTTCCTTTAACTGACAAATTTGAAATGAAACCATTTCTTTCTCTTTGGCTTCTACTGCAGTTTCTCCAAGCCAGGGGTGGTGCAGAACAGCAACAGTGCATAGGAATGGCAGAGCTTCCCACTTGGTCATGGAGCAGGACTGCTTCTGTGTGGCTGACTGCCTCAGACATAGGTCATTTAGCTAGGGGGAGGGCTAAGGTTTATAAAAACAGAGCCTCCACATACACTTTCCTAAATTCAGCCTAGTATATCTTGTAAATGTTGGATGTGGAGGACAGTACTTCAACTCCTGGGTTCTTCATACTGATTATTTTCCATTTTGATTCCTCCTTCAGATTGTCCTAGAGAACAGCAGTCGAGAAGACAAGCATGAGTGCCCATTTGGCCGAAGTAGCATTGAGCTGACAAAGATGCTGTGTGACATACTGAAAGTAGGAGAGCTACGTAAGTTGACCTGTTTGTTTGACCTCTAAGAACCGTGGAGTGAATTCAGTGATACCTAAAGTCTATTTCAATGCAAGAATTTTCTTCTGAGAATAATTTCTCAGTATGGTTACATATTGTACACTGGCACAGACTATGCCTATTTTTCTGTGTCTCTTACTAATTTGTGGACATACCAGGGATGAGGGTGGAGTAGGGCAATGGAATCTCTTTGAATCTCTTCTATATGAAACAAGGCAGTTACATCATTTCCAGGGGGGTCGGTTAATTTCCCATCGGATGATTTGGTGTAGTAGAGTTCATGGTCTAACCATTCCACGGGCTTGTCCATAGGTTGGTTTTATATGAGTATCACAGTCATTCTTTGTGGGATTGCTCATCGAAACTGACACATCCCATTTTCTCTTGGATTTCTAAAGCTCTATCTAAATACCAGATGATATATGTATCATTTACTCTTAAGTGTGATACGAAATATTGTATTTTAATACAGAGTAAACAAGCTGTCTTTGGCTTCGATTACAGTCCCTTGACAAATTGTTAGATACTATCGAACAGAAGAGCATGTCTGTATCTTCATTAGCCTAGAGTGTTGGTGTTTAACTCTATGAGCATATATATAAACTTCAGTTACCCATCAATAATGTTTTGGATCCAGCTGCAGTCTGTTTTAGCAAGCACCACCACGAGCTTCATTTTCTTGTTGCACAAACAGGGGGCACAACTGAGATGCTTTGTTTCCTTCAGAGATGCTTTCTTCCTTTTGAATTTATCCCTTAATAAAGATTTTTCTTTTACACCCAAGTCCACAAAATGTAATGAGAGAAGAGCAATGCAAAAGGCAGCAAGAAAGCCTGTAGGTATCATTAGTTCTTGTTCCTACCAGCTCTGCAACAGGCATCAAAAGCTCTGTTTTAAAAGTATGATTTGGCTGTTAATACATCTAAAGCTTTTAAATGCAGTGTCTTGAGAGAATTTATTGACCAAAGGAAAAAAATCTATCCTTATGCAATGGGCCAGGATAAAATGTGTGCATTGCTCGCAGCTTCCAAATTGACGCTCAGTATTTGACAGGCCCAGATGAATGATATGATGTTTACTTTTGAATACCGTCCTAAGTAAACCAGAGTTATTAAGGAGCTCATTCACTATGTCTATAAATAGTTTATCAACTGGTTTAGATGTATGGTAATGGTAATGTGTTGTGTAAGGTTCAGACCGTAACAGGTATGTCTCCCATAACATAACGTTGTTGCTGCAGCTGAGGTGTCTAAGGCCAGATCATGCATGATAGGTCTGTCTGAATTTGATCTGCTAAAGATCAATTTTATTTTTACAAATGCACAGAAAATATCTGCAATCCAAAGTATGGCTTTGTACATGGTATTTTTGTTTATGTCCCATCACTCCATGGGACTTGCACTGCACTGCTAAGAAAGATGATTGATCTAGAGGTTAGCCAGGTGTCTCAGACTTCTTCCTTGCTGTATCATAAGAGGTCATTCAATAAATAAACCTTTTTTGACACAGGCGTGTTTGTTGTCCACATGCAGGAGGCTATTAGTATGGAGATGATTTGCCATGTGTGGTACTGTTTGTTCCAATTGCTTCTAATTTCTGCAGATAGCTCCTCTTATGTTATAACTTTTTCATTATCTGGTCTTTTAAAGTGGGGATTGTGAATAAAATAAGAGGATTTGGGTTGGGGTCTCAGCTACCACATGAAGAAAATATGAAAGGAAAGCTTTTTTTGCTATCTTAGCTTTAGAAAGAAAATTGTCATTTTTGTTTGGTTTTTGGGGTGATTTGGTGGGGGTTTTTTTGTTTGGGCTTTTTTGTTTGTTTGGTTTGTTTTGTTAGAGTAGCTCTATGGTTTGGAAGTGTGGGGTTAGAAAACTGAAAAATTCCTCAAGGATAGCTCTGGCTAAGGGACATGACCTTTTAATGTTCTGAAGCCACTTGCTTTGGTGTTATTAAAGCTGCAAGTCACTGGGATGCTAGGTGCGCTGGTTCGCAGCAGGCTCCTGTGGTGTTCTTTCATAGGTGTGTGACGTTGTGCAGAGAAGATATGATGCTGAGAAGTAGTGCACTGGTGCTTCTGTTGATAGAAACCAGCTGTAGCACGACTGACTTCTGTAAAGTCATGCTAATCTACACCCACAGAGCATCTGTCTCTGGATGTGGCAATAACATTGCATTGTAGCCTTATGTTCACAGGGGACAGAGCTAAGGTTACCTCTAACTCATCTTGACAATTCACCTGTTCATCAGTATGTTTCCTTAATGGTTTTGTTTATGTGGAACTCTAGTTGCCATTTAAAAAGGCTGTAATAAAATACACCTTTGAAATAATGTACAGAAAGCAGATTTCTTGAAAATGGCTGTCACAGATGCGCATCTTAAATGGCCTGTGATCAGCTGTATATTTTGTTGAGAAGTGCAAACTAGAACTGACATCTTAGGAAAATGTACATTCAGGTTTATTTTTTACTTGAAAATAAATACTGTATTGCTGAATAAGATTGGACATCTTAAAAATCAGTAGTTACAGTTTAGGTCAAAGGTGTCTCTCGTAGTTCATATGTGTTAGGTTTGAAAATATGTATTTAGGCTGCCAGTGTTTCTTTAGAAATTCAAAACTAGTCATTATTGTATTGGAACATAGAACTTTTTTTCTAACAGTTTCTGAATTGTATAATTTAAAAGCCACAATAAATTACCTTTTGCTCATGAAATATTCAGCAGTGGAAACTTTCTTAAAGTGCAGAGTAGATAAAAGCTGCTAGACTGTCCATTATTTATGAAGAACACTTTAATGCTCATTATATTCCCCTTGCTCCACTGTATTAAATACCTTCAGGCAACAAGAAGACATTTTACCATTTCTTTTTGGTCCTTTCAAGCATGCATTCATCCCAGCAAGGACTCACAAGAAAGTGTTAAAGGCATGCCACCTCTTCTGCTTTTGTATTTCCTCAAATCAAGGTACTGGATTTCTTTGACTTTTGTTCCAAAGTGTTCATGACTTGGAAATTCATCTCTTCTTCAGCAAAGCTTTTAAGTGTGTGTTCAAATCTTGTGTAAGTAAAGAAAGCTCAAGTGCAAGCTGTGAGTTCAGCATACGGTAACTGCTTTACAGAGGTGGACGTACAGAGTAGAGGAGCTAAACTTAAGAGAAAGGTTGGTGTAGTGTTTAAGTAACGTGGAAGTTAGCGTGAAACATGTCCATAAACCTCTTCAATGAAATCTCTGAATCAGGAAAGAGTGGGATATTTGACTATAAATCTTTTAATCTTGTGCTACTGTTGCTGTTAAAAAGGCATTGAAGAGAACGGCTTTACTGAGTACTTGCCAAGGCAGTCATCTTGGCAAGCACTATGGTAATTCTGATTTCTCCAGTAATAGCTTCCTTTGTATATCTTGGCTACTGGGATAATTTGCTTCTCGCCCTCTGTGTCTTGAAGCTGACATCAGACAGCAACACCCCATTCATCAGTCCTCCTTCTCCTGTCGGGTGAGACACTCTGACACTCCACATCCCTGGTACACTGACAAGTTTACAAAGAACAGAAAAGGTCAGGCCATTCATATTTCCTCCTTAGCAGCTATGAAAGCTAAGGTAACCTCCATCTTCCCTCTTCTTCCTTCAAGTTTCAGTACATGACATATATGCTCAGGGGAGAAGGAATACCCATGTAACAGAGTCTGGCTTTGCTGGGAGGCAGTAGCATTGCCAATAAATATAAACAACAAGATCCAAAAGACCTTCCAGAACTGGAATTGGTAAAGTTAATGGGAAATTTGGAGTTCATTAAAACCTATTATTTATTGTAAGAAAGAACTTGAGCTCAGCAGTTTGTATAAGTAGCCCTAACCCTCTCTGATCTCTGCCTACAGTGTACCTCTGCTCAGCATGTGACGCTGTTCCTGCCCTCAAAACCCCTTCAAACTCTCATTCCTGGTGGGAAGTGGTACTTGACTGTGTTACCTGATTTATGCAGAACTGGTACAGCTTTCCAGGCTTGTTGCCTTATTTCCATAGAGGTTCAACTGAAATTGTTTTGTGTTTGAAGCTGGTGAGGAGGCCCGTAGCTGATAGATGAACGATAAATTAGTGCTGTGTGAACTGAGGAAAGGCCAGTGAGGAAACCACCAGAGCTGCAGCCTAAAGATGCTCATAAGCCAATATTGTTGCATGCCTGAAGTTACTTTATAATTGAAGCATGTCAGACTTCGAGTATTTTTCAGTGTATTTTTGAGCAGGACGCAGATGTTGAACTGCCAATGTTCCCATTTGATTGTTTTGATGGGTGGTGTTTAGGGGCCTTTGCAAAAATCTGCATTCAAGCTTTGTGACAGACCACAGGGGTGTATGCCACATGCCAGGCATATGTATTGTCCTAAAGCTTCTGTTGGATAAACAACTTCTTCACTGGGTTTTCTTGCTTTTCTATTGTGGGGAATTTAATTGTCATGGGGTTTTGTTAATTTGATTGATATATCGGATTTTTTTTCCTTGAAAGAGAAGATCTAAATGCTAATCTATTATAATGCCCTTGATGCTGTTTGTACATGTTTTTGCTATAGATTTCTCATCACAATTATTGCCCAGGTTGCAGAATTTGAGTGGTGTAGAAATTCTTTCATTATTGTCCTTTTATCAAATAGAACGTGTTGGGCATTAGGAGGTATACAGTGATATTCATGGTTGTACCTGCTGAGATGAAGGTAATCAAATCTCATGCTTCAAGGAGTAAGCTGATTGCTGCAAGGGTCAGGAAGCCCTTTTTTGTCTTTGCACAGTTTTTCCCCTGCATTGCACAATCCATAGTGCGCGATGTAGTTTGTTTCTGTTGGTCTTTCCCTGAAAGCATATTGGTCACTGCAGGATCAGCATTCTAGACCTGAGGGCTCGCCCGGTTTGATTTTCTTTTTGCTACAGCAAATCCAATATTTTTATAGCTGAATGTCATATTTTAAATTTTTTCCCCTTGCTTGAAAGCTAATTGCCTTTTCTACCCTCCTCTTCCTCCTCTTTCTCTTAAATTTAAATAGAATAAAGCATCAGAAATAGTAAATAAAATTAGATAAGGGAATTTTTACTGTTCTTGCGCTTCTTCTTGCAATTTAATTTTCTGGATACAGAAACATGTTATGAGTCAGGAGATGTTTGTTAAGAAGTTGAAAAACTTTTCTAGCCAAAAAGGTATTTAGTGAAAGGTAGCAATTTTCTGTTTCATCTTGAACTTTTATCTTATCTTTAGACTATGATAAAGTAATTAAACAGAAATTCTAACCTCCTCTGTCTTCGTTTTTTACTGCATTCATTCTTACATGTCCACCTTTATATCCTCTTGCGCACGCCATCACATCAGATAACTCCCAGTCACAGCAAAAATTAAGCAGATCTTGAGTGAAGCCTAGAAGATAAAGAACATTTGAAAACAATTCCAGTACTAGTGAAGGGGGAAAATATACCTAAATTAATCCATATTGATCTTGAGTTTTAAGGGTTCCTTTGGAAACATTACTAGCAAATTAGCCATTCCTGACTATAAGGACATTAAATATGCTTGTCCTTCTTGATGCTAAGCTAACAAGTTGCTGAGCAGTCTGGATTGTACTTTTGTTTTGTATCATAGCAGAATCTTACTAGTAGACCTCTATTCCTGTTTGCTGGTACAGTCCCGCAGGAGAGACAGAATGAAACTTTCTTTTTCTAGGGAGATACTAATTTCGTTGCAATTAACCTCCTCTTGCTCTAAAAAGTCTCAGTCTCTTCATGCTTATGGTAAACTGTGAAGTCTCTACAAAATATCTACTGTAATCTATGAGGATATGAGCAACGTAGTTGGAGACACCTTTGGGGCAAGATGTTCCATTTTTACCTCTGAGTGACAGTGAGACAGATTTTGGAACGTTACTTTCTACCCATGGTACTGTTGGCTTCAAAGTTGTTCGGTCTTGGCTTCTGGGTCACTTAGCTAGCCACCCTGCTCTCTCCAGTATCTTGTGTTTTCTCCTATCATCTACAGCCATACGTCTGCTCTTTGGAGCAGGGATCATAACTCGTTTTGTACGTGTGAAGTGCTTAACCTTATTGTGTCCTGGGTGCAGGATTCTTTAGCTTCTTTAAAATTACATTTACTCAATTTTCAATATTATTAATAATAATAAAAAGCATGTGTGTTGGAACTCAAAAAAACACTTACAGGCAAGACAGAGGTGTGGATGTAAGGGATTTTTTTTAGAAATTGATTAATGTATCCAAAAGACAACAAAGAGGTAACTTGATGAAGCGTGAAGAGCTCTTTCATCTGGTAATGAAAGGGATGGCAAGAATCAAGACCTGGAAGTTAAAGCCTGATAAATTCAAACTGGGAGTAAGGTATAGGCATTAGCTGTGAGGTTGCTGAACTAAGGAACTAGCAGAACAGAAAGCTGAAGAATAATGAGAGGAGAAGAAAAAAAAAAAAAATCTCGATGTTGATTTCCTGTGATTACTGGAAGCTATAGCTTTGGCAAACTTCATAGCGTGGTAGAATAATAGGTGTTACTTGTTTTAATGTGGTTACTGGAACCCAATTCTAGGATTTTTTTTTTTTTTTTAATAGGCTATAACAGACGATGTAGTAACTTAAAATTCTGGGCAGATGTGACAGCAAACAAGAAATATTAAAATATTTTTGGGTTATTGCCACAGGAATAAATGGCCATAGGTTAAAATATTTTGGATTATTGCCATAGGAAAAAATATGGATAAAATAAAATCTTCAAAATATCTCCCATTTTGAAAACTCTGCATCTTTTCTGAGCTTGGAAAACTTTGTTAGCTGCTCAATCTGTGTGTTCAACAGCATTTCTTTGTTTCCCAAGAAGATAGAAGTGAACACTGTAAAAAATACAACAACAAGCTTCCCTCTTGCATTGTCAGGCACTGGCACAGGCTGCCCAGGGAAGTGGTTGAGTCCCCGTCCCTGGAGGTATTTAAAAGACGGGTAGATGTGGCACTTAGGGACATGGTTTAGTGGTGGACTTGGTAGTCTTAGGTTAATGGTTGGACTTGATGATGTTAAAGGTTTTTTCCAACCTAAATGATTCTGATTCTAATGGTGTCTGCCTTGAAGAAGGAAACAACAGGCAAAATCTTAAAATAAAATTCAGACTTTTAAAGTTCACTTGCAAACTTGCAGAAAGAAGGAGCTTCAGACAGCTGAGATGTAGCCAAATGTTTGTTGCTCATCTGGAACAATTTCTGCACGTTTTAAGAGTTGGTCATTGTTCAGGGACAGTTTAACGCTGAGCAGATTGAAATGAAGAATAAAATCATCTTGGAGTCCATTCTGGACTTCCTTATTTCACTTTGTGTTAATATTTTATAAATACGGATTTATTAAAAGTAGCCAAAGTCTCTTGTATTTTGCAGCAATCTGTGCTTCAAATCTAAAGTAAGCTCTCACGGTTTCACAGCACTGCTGTGCAGCAGACTGGAAATTTTGCAGCTGCTCCTTTTAAAAAAGGCATGAAGTTGCTTAATGAATTGTACACAGAATCGAACAATGTCTAAAAGCCCAATGTTGTTTTAATGGCAGCTTTCAGTGTATTTTAATGTTGCTTTGTATATTCCAGAAATGTTTGTGTTGGCAAAGCTAAAGGATTTTGAGGGTGGAAGTGAGACGTGTTGCAGGTGAAGAGGTGCACTTGAGGTTAAGGCAGAATGATTTTGGGGTTTGAGGACAATTGCATTGGCAGGATGTCTGCTGACATGAGAACAGGATTAACTGCTAATTCCCGTAGTTCCCAAGACAAGGCTGTACTTGCAAAGGCTAGAAAATGCACAGTATTCTGGGAAACACACGAGGCCTTGCAAAGAATACCCCCTTCCTTGAGCGGCTGAATGTCCTTGTAACAACCCCCTGCTGAATTGGCTCTCAGTTAGTGAATGTACCACTAATTGTCCCAGGTTGTCCCTGCACATGAAGCTTCATGGATGCTTGAAAGGCACTGAAGGCACTTCTGGATTGCTATTGACTGTGTAGTCGGGTCCTCTGTCAGAAAGCTGTACTCTCTTAGACTTTTGAACTTTGTTTATTCTAAGTAAAAGAGATACCTTTTTAAAATTTGAATTGATGAGGGGAGCTTCTGAGCTTTGAAAGTATTTAAAATTCAAATTGCCAGGCTTCTGAGAGAGAAGATCAGGCAGAATGCCCTGACGCAGTACTAACCAGGGGTAAGGCAGGCACCGAGTACAGCATTTATCTGAAGCTTTTCTCTGGTTAAGACGTGCTGCTTCTCCAGCCATTGTAAACACGCTGTTTGTGTTTATTCAGGAGGCCACGAGGGTTCCTTCTGTTGCTTGGTGGACCAAACAGATGAATACAGATGTTCTAGGAAAAAACACCAAAGCAAGGAATACTTAACACTTATAACAATAACAATTGTTATGTAACAATTATAACAAACAATAGCAATTATATCATATAACTGTACTTTTGGCACCACCTGGTTCTGTGGAAAGCAACTTTAAACTGACTGATTATATACCCGCTTGAAACTGTGGGAAAACTGTTTTCATGGAGGGGTTATACTTGGCCATTGATCATTCCTAATCAATTAAAAAGGGCATGTCTTTGATTTATTTTTTTGCAAGAGTGTTTTCTCACAGAGTTGATCAAAACAACAATGAAAACAGAATAATGAGAGCCTGAGATCTTAATATATTTTCTTTAAATTATTTGTCATTCACTAGCTGTATTTAGTTGTAAAACATGATCAAACTGCCCTTAATGTACTTTGTTGTAAATCTTTACCAGTCAAGCTCTTGTCTTTGCAAGTAAAAAGAACAGTAAAGGTGAGTAACCTGAAAGACTGGAGCTGCACTGTGAAGGTGACACAGATTTTCAACACTGGGTTACTGATGTTATGTACATGTTAAAATACCATCCGTCACTTTCATTTCTGTTGAAATGCTTGCTAATGAAAAGCTGAAGAAAATTAGTTTCTAACAATTAAACTTCACTTGCCCTTCTTGAAGAAGCGTAGATTAGCTGGAACTGTGACAGGAGGAAGCTATAGACCCTCAGGCCTTTTACAGACCTTAGAGATGTTCACATTTAGCAAGAGCTTTTAATAGTGCTGGCTAAGTAAAATAAAAACAGGAGTCTGCGGAGTTATATTTTGCTCTGTTCCGTGAAGAAGGATTCAAAAAGTGAGTACAGCCACTCTGGAAACTGCCCTTTCAGCTTTACTTCTTTACTTTGCATGTGGCATTCTCTATTCCTGGGTTAGCAGGAACATTGCATAAATGTTTAAATGTCGTGAATGCATTTTCATGGTATATTTCTTTATATGTGACAAGGAACTGAATTTCTTGTTTCATAACATTTCTGGTCTCTTTGTGCTGAAGTTTTGCCATGGCTATCTTTTGTGAATTGAAAAATAGCTTCAGTGTAAGTTTTAAATACAAAGCTTTAATACCTGTGAGTAAGAGAGAGGGAAGGGGATTCTTAATTTTGGGAGAGGAATTCCAAATAGCCTGGA
The DNA here is from genome assembly GCF_047370975.1 of Nipponia nippon. Lineage (NCBI taxonomy): Eukaryota > Metazoa > Chordata > Aves > Pelecaniformes > Threskiornithidae > Nipponia > Nipponia nippon. Next base: position 115,010,196 of record NW_028262290.1, on the reverse strand, counting down.
GAATTGGCTTATGGCATTAAAACAACAGTAAATGTGATGTAGTGTCATGGGGTGGAGCAAGGAGGTGAAATTGTCACCTCCTAGAAAACTTTACATTAGGATCCGGCATCCCTCCTGTAGGACATTGGGAATGTAAGCGTGGGTACACCTGGGCAGTTTTTTAGCTAGCATAGCTAGACTTTCCATTTTGTTATTTTCATGAGAGTTTTGAAAGAAAACAGCCCTAGTTCTTCTTGGGGGACTACAATTCTCACGTTTCTTTTGCTCAGTGTGTCAGGACGTCCATATGCGCCTCTCAGGGCACCTCTCAGAAACAGCAGAGTCTCCTGTAATTTCTGCTCACCAGTTTTTAAACAAATTAGAGCTGCGCTCTTTGTACGCACTAGTTGTGTGCGTATATATGCTGATAAGTCGTTAGAGGAATATAAATATATGCTGCCTACTCCAGGAGCCCGTCACAGTAGGCAGTTCATTAATAGGGAGACGTGCACCCATACAGACTCTTGGTCTTTGTCTTTGTAGCCAGGTCATCATAGGAATTTAGGCTCCCATAATTTTTTATTTCATGTATTGGGGATATCGGAACAAAATGGAGCTCTCTACGAAGAGTTATTAGATATGTAAACGCTTTCTGACAGAAGAGTTGTTAGCTGCCCCTAAACACCTTTTAATGTACGGTGCCCCTTTGGCATGGAGAGCCATGACTCTGTTCTGGATCTTTCCAAGTTGTTTTTGAAGGAAAAATTCATGGCTCAAGTTAGACACACCTCTTTTTTTTTTTTTTTTCCCCCTTCAGTCTTGTTCGTTACTGACATTTGTACAGACTTTATTCTTTTTCTTGCAGTTTCAAATGCTGTGTATTAACAGACCTCTGGCCTCCAGCAGTTCTAGGTTCCCACTCTTTCAGGATCAAACTATCTGCTTGTTTTTCCCAGGCCTTTGTGTTTTATATGTGCACAGCTTGCTAAATTATTTACTAATAATCCCCCAACTGGCTAGTGGCTCTATTTTCTTCCCTAATTACCACTACAGAGCATCAGTTTAATTATTCTATCGAGCCTCTAAGAAAGGACTTAAAACATCCATCAGCTCTATCCAGATTTGTTGTCTCTTCACATCAAAGACCCACTTGATGACAGACACTTAAAAAACCATAGCATAATAATGTTAGCTATAGGCATGTATAAAGTGACTGATAAGGAACTAAGGAAAGTGTTGGATTCCTTGTTCATCTGAAGTAGATTATCGAGACACAAAAAATAATGGGTTGTGTACATATGAGTGTGAAGGAGCTTGTTGGTGTGACACTGACTTCCTTAAGCTTTTTGCAATAAGTTTTCTTCTGGTGGATAATAAGTCCTTTGGTTGTTTGGTTGCTCTTTGGGTATATTTCATTTTTAAGTTTATAGCCTCTCAGCACAAAATATAGTTGGTATTTGCATAGTAAAATTCTAAGGCAAGATCTCTGATAGTTTGTTCTTTGGGCCTCTCCAAGCACTCCATGAGAATCAAGCACCAAACTTACCAAAACAGAAAGCAAAGGTAATTGCCTTATAACCATACATTTCACTTGTGTTCGTCCTGACATTGAGAATAATTTTTGTCCTTTATGTGTTCAGCCATCCATAGTTTTTGGTGTCTGGTGCAGAATACAATTTATTCATCCTCGTCAGTGATGGGACATTGCTTAGCTGAACCAAACAGGACTGAACACAACAGAATTCAGCATAGGTTTATCACAGGGTGGAGCAGAGCTCGCAGGACCAAGTTATAGGCTCTCATTTTCCAAGTTGTAGGCTGCACAGTATCTCGGTGAATCGCTCAGTTACTATTCATCTGGGGGTTTTAGAGTAGATGGCAAACCTCACCTCAGATGTTTCAGGGTGTATACCTAAGCAGGAAAAGCTACCTTAAGTCTTAAATAGTCAAAAAATTGGCTGAGCCATAACAGAGGAGTGCTGCTGCTACATGTGTTTTGCTACAGGCAGAGACTGCTATCAAAATAGATGAAACCATTTTGGAAGAGGAAAAAATTATCAGAGCCAGTGCCAATGAAAAGAAGCCGTGAGGATGTGAATGGTTTTCCACAGAAAAAAGGGTTGAGTGTGTCTGCCTAGGCCCTAAATTTAGGCTGCAATTAGTTTTAATTTAGTCTTTTGATTTTTACGCTTCGCAATATAAAAAGTTCGTATGATTCTTGACTTTAAAAAACAAAAACAAAAGGAAAAAAACCCCAACAAACCTCCCCCCCAAATGTTTTTTTTATAAAACATAAAGGCTTGGGATTTCAGAGGCGACAGTACTGCAGGTATCGAAAAAGATGAGCTTTGTGTGGAGCCATGGTGCAACTTGACCATTACCGTGAAAAATAGTGCATTTTTTGTTCTAAAAAGACGTCAAACTTTAAGGACAGTGTAGCTCTCAGCTTTTTAGTTTTATTGCCAGGTTTTCCCGTATCACTGTTTTTTCAGCTGTATTTTGCGAGAGGCTTGTGACCAGACTGGAGCAATCCCTGCAGTGACCAGCTGCAGGCGCTGTTAGAACTCGTGGCCCTGGTACCAGCCTCAGAGCTTAGATGGTAGTAGTTTTTGCTTAAATTAACTCCCTAGTGTCCAATGTACTTCCAGTCTGGAAAGTTCACTGCCTTTTCATGCAGTAATCCATGCTCAGGATTGTCCTAAGCCTGTCATTTGGAAGCACTAGAGGATGACTGATCTACAGTAGTGTTTTGTTGATGTGCTGTATTTAAAGGCATTAAAAGTCTGGAGAATTATTTGTGAGGTATTCTTGAGCTTTACAGGCAGATGTTTGGAAGCGTGTCCTGGAATTCATCTCTTCCTTCAGCTTTCAACGGTGGAGCCATCAGCCACCCCTTCCGTTTCTTTCCCCTTCTGTATAGTGATGGGTAGTTCTAATGATTATTTCCTTGCATTTGAAAATTATACATTTTGGATTTTGTGAACACCTAGCACATCTACAGAATTTGTAGTTCAGCTGGTCTAGAACTCAACCTGTTGTAGCTCTGGCTGTGCTTTACTTGTGTGATGATGAGGTTCCATTTGATTTTTTTTCCGCTGTTTTTAAATAGCACATAATCATGTTTTAGGAACATTTGAGTTGCGTTTTCAATCTTTTTCCTAATATTTGCATATTAATAAGTCATTGAAAAACATTATGTAAATTTTATATCATGGTGAATATATTATCAAATCAAATGGCCTTTAAGGGTAATTGTAGAAAGCTACTATCAGCTAGGGAGATGAAATTTGACTGTATTTAACTTTTCTCTTTTCCCATACAAAGACTTGGAATTGATATAGGCATTTCAGAAATACCACTAAAATGTTGGAGAGGAGACATACGTTGTTGGGCTTTTTGGAGGCTGGGTTTGGTTTGGCATTTTTGTTTGTTTGTTTTTCCCAGGAAATTATTTATTTTCTGTGAAGTCACAGTTGGATTTTTAAAAATATTTTGCCTTAAAGGTCTGTTTTGTTTGCCCAAGTTGAGGACATAAAGCTGTCCCAATCTCTGCATCTGCAACTTCAAAAATTTTTTTCTAAGTAAAAAGTGTTCTCTTTACCAGGCAATTGAGAGCAAGGGGAAGAGGTAGTCTCCATTTTAAAATTAGGAATGGACATCCCAAGACTGACTTAAAAATCACAAGATGTCTCTTATTTGACCCGTTTTGCCATCTGATTTTTGAGATGGCTTTCTCTGCATCTATCAGTGAGCTTAGAAATAAACAGTAGAAGTACGATTCTTTTCATCTCAGTAGGTGGAGTTTCAAGATGACACCAGATATGGTGTGATATGAAAAAAACTCCATTTGTTGAAACTTCTGGATTAGGTAGATGGAGCACTAGGTAATGATGAATGTGTTAGGCTGAAATTTTCAGGGACCTTCATGAGAGGATTTAAAATCTCATTGAATTTATATCCTTTAAACTTCCCAGTTAGCTGCAGTAGCAGCATCATCGTGCATTACTTAGCTTTGAAAAAGCTGAGCTGACCCTCAGATGGACAAGTTTACGCATCATCTCAGCACACTGGAAGAGCTATTTCTGTCCCTGCTCACTGACAATGAACAAATAACCGAGCATTTCCATCATCAGCAGTTCCTTTCCTCCTCTTTTCCACCCCCAGATTCCAGGGGTGGGTGGTGACAGCTTGAAGTGATTAGATATATTTTCAGATACCTATTCATTTTGAAAATTAAAAAAAAAAAAAAAAAAAAGTGTTTTTCCTTGTCACTACTAAATTATGAATTTTTAAATGTTTTTGTAGATGCTTTGGTAAAGCTGCCAGTTATTTTCTTGTATTATTCATTCCAGTTTAAAACTTCCTCTGCACTGTGTGTGTGTTCCTTTTGTTTTCCCATTAAATGAACTTCTGCAAAATCCAATCTTACTGTACAAGTATTAATGGAAAGCAAATCTTCACGTGCATGGACAGTCACACCACAAGTGGTGCGTTTTACTGGGGATTGGATTTCACTTAGTACAGCAGGGGATAATATTCCCAAAATGCCTTGCCGGAGCATTGGCGTAGAGGCAATTGTAAAGGCTGGAGAAAGGGTCTGATGTCACCCTCCGCGGTAGGGAACGCACAGCACACGTACATACGCAAAACGTCCCATTGCGTAACAGCTAATTTACTCAGATACTAGTTCTGACTTCCCTATGAAATTCAAAATTGCAATAAACTTCCCCGGGATTTTTTCCTGATTTATAAAACTCATGTTTATCCATTCACAAAAGAGATGCAGTGTCATATGATTTGCATAAGGAACTGAATTTCAGTGTACATGTCTTGAAGTATTTATGATCCCAACATGGTTAAGCAAAACCTATGTATTATTTTTTAAGAACAAGAGAAAGGAAAATCTCGATAAAAATAAAGTGCGTCTTGTTCCTCATGAGAAGGCAGAAAAAAATTACTGCGCTGGCTCATGCTCAGTAGGCTAAGCTGCCCCAGTGGAGGAAACCTTTACGTCTGATATGGTGGGTTCATATACCCTGGTTGTACTACGGTGTAAGAGGATGGTGGTCAGAGTCTGTTTCTACCTGCTTTGTGCCCAAATGCTCTTGACCTTCTCCCCCAGCTGAGACAGCTTTTTACAGGTATGCCTATAATATTAACAGTTTTTGTAGCTACATAAAAAGTTTGTATCTTAACTCTATCAACTTGCACAACTTGCTGTAGATGGTGAACAGCTGTGTGAAGATTAGCTGCCCTGTGTGTTCTTCCAGTATCAGTTTCACAGGAAAGACCACAGGTTAGCAAACAGGTTAAAAGCTAGGTAATTAATCTACTTTTCTTCCAGCTGAACTAGCAATTAAGCAGAGATGATATACTCAGTGAGGTTTAAACCACAGATGATACCTGAGAAAAGGTATGTTCCCAATAAATTTTTGAAGATTTGTCTTTGTACTTAACTGAGATGTGATCCCAGCTCCTTTCCAAGCTTTCCGTACAAGTCTAACTTTTCTATTATCACCCTTTAAGTCTGATTCACAGAATACTGCCTTTCTGTAGCAATTAATGATTATATACCTGTCAGGAGCTCCAAAACGCATCAGAAGTTAGAAGAGAAGGCCAGAACTGCATCCCACTGACAGTTTCAGGGAACCCTATGACTTATCATGTCTGGTATAGTTATTCTTTTAAAAAACAAAAATAAAAATTCCTCCCGGTATAGTTGTATTGAGAAAAAATTAGCATGTAGAGCAAGCCTGTTTTATTTCCTTTTTATCAAACATTCATTTTGAAGGGTAGGCTTCTGTAAGTCATCTCATTAGTGGGAACCCATCTGCTCACAGACTACCTTGGAAGGAATAACTTGTGTGTGTTGTGTGTATGCATGCATACACAAAGGTTTCCAGTTCTAGTCAGTGTTGATTCCCATTAGGCTTCAGGCAGGAGAGGAAAGATTAATGATTTGGGAAGAGGAGAGAAAATTGCACGTGCTTGAAAACCTGTCTGGAACGGTCTAACTCCTCTCCCTCAAATAACAGCCATGTATGATTAATGAGAAATTTGCTCATTTAAGCTACAGTAATGATGGTTCTTATTGATCATACCTGGGCCCTGATGTGAAGCAAAGCAAGATGTGTTTGTCATGTGCTTATGTATCAGACTCTTTCATCCTATTTTCAAGTTGTGCCCTGCTTAGTATGGAGTGGAACCCTCCGTACAGAATGTTTCAAAGAAGTATTTGTTCTGGTATCTTGAGTCTTGCAGTATTTTCATCCAGACAAGCCATGTTACGGGACCTCTTGTGGCCGTGTGCGTTTTATTGCAATGGAAAGATCCGTCCGAGATCTGAGGGAGGAGGTGTTCATCTCTCACTCCTCGCACTCCTGTCTGAGAAATGAGGAGAATCATACAGCAAGAGGACTGCTGTTTTCTGACTTCTGTTTTATTACTTAGACATTTCGAAGCTGATGTGAGTTATGATTTGAGAATTCCCAGGAGCAAGACTGCAGCTTTTTCCCCTTTACCACCTGCGTTTCTCAAGTGCCACAGGCTTTTAATACAGCCCTATCGGAAATCTCAGGAGTGCCGTTCACTCAGAACAGATTGATGGTGTCTTGAATCTTGTGGTCTTAGGAATGCATATCCAGTCTTATTTTGGTGTGTGTATAAAAAGCTGATTGTGTTTTTAAGATGTAGAAGAATCTATTTAGTGACACACCTTTAATGCTGATGAACAGCCTACTCGCATTTCTCGCAGATGTGTTATCTTTTTATTAAAACCTCTTTGATCTGTCATACGTTAAACCTTGAATTCCTAAGGTCAGATCAAGGATATGTTCATTGATATTACTGTGTTGTGAAGAGAAAGAAAAAAAAGTATGGCATATATGGGACCTACTTCTACAAAAAATGTACGTCTCTTCTCTGTCTCGTTTGTGTCAGAAATGAGAATGATGGCTGTCAGTCCTGTTCTAGCTGATACACGTTCGTATTGTGTAATCGTGTTTCCAGCAGCTCTGCAGTGGGTTACACTAGGCTTTCTTGAGAAGATTTCATCTGCAGTCGCATGTGCTGAAAGCTATATTTATTTTTTTAAATGAAAGCTTAAAAGTTACATACACTAGGGGATGCCTTTTAAGTGTGGTAGACACGGATACCTCACAGCAGAACCAGCTAGGAATTAGGCAGTGGCTGAGGCTTTTTCCAGCAGTGACTAGTAACTTTGAATGCTTCAGTTCTGGAGTGCTTTGAGCCCAAAGTCCATGGGGCTCAATTTTCAGAGTGCTGAATCACCTTGTCGGAAAACAAGGCCTTTGCTACTCTTTACCACCCAGGTAGAAGCCCCAGATATTAGCTTTTGAAAGCCAAGATCAATGCACTCGGTAGAGATTTTTCTGCTTTTGAGAAATTGACAGTCTCTTTGAAATACATGAGGATTGAGTGCAGGTTTTTTTCACCTAGGAAAAATGTAACACTGGCAGTATTAAATATGATGAAGTCATTACTTCTGGAGGTGAAATATCACTGTTGTACCAAATTGAAATCTTTGTGCTGAGGCATCACTTTCAAGGAAAGTGCACGAGCCTGTCAGTATCTCATTTCATCTTGACTAGGGGGGAATGCGGACAGGAATATCCCAAGTAACTGTGTGAGCGCTGTGTTATAAGGAAGACGGATTACAGGGAGAACAGAAACAGAAGGGGGGTGTTAGGTATATGATGTAACAATACGAAGAAGTCAGCTTTCCATTAAATTTTAAGGTTTTTTTGTCTTTCCTTCTGTCTCCTGCTTTTAAAGTCATCCTGTTTCACAGTGTGAATTGGTCAATTGGCTTTGAGATAATGGATTTCTGGCAAGCCAGTTTAACTTTTGTGTTGAATGAAAATGGTTTCAAGTAGGTGGATGTATGTGGCCAGAAAAGGAAAGAACTGATGGATTTTGTGATGGTAGGAGCAGAAATCAGATTGACCTGTGCTACTCAGAAGAACAGAGATGAGCAGGTGGGACAGTGGCACAACTGGATTGGTAACCAATGCAAATGTGGCTAAGATGGCAAAGGGGAAGAGCTACTTTGTGTGAAAATGGGTTGAGTCTTCCTAATATTGAATGTTTGTAGGCTCGTGCTGATTTATTAAATGATGTAGATTTGCCAGCTTGAGCTCACAATTCTATTCCACTACTGAAATTTAATTTTTCGGTGCATGACTTCTAATTGGCGGGTTTATAGCCTGCCTGGAATTGGCACTCAGCGGCAGGAGCCAGATGTTGCTGAGGCAGGTGTTGCAAAAGATTCTTTAAATTAAATCTTGGTGGTTGGGGGCCTGCTTCTAGTCCAGCTTTCACTGAATTGAGGCACATTTATGAGAATTGCAATGAAGGTTACGGTTGCCTAAATGTTTTTGTAATAAGTCCTATCATTTCCACCTTTTTGGAAGCCTTTAATGTTTAATATGAAATCTTTCAGGTTATTAATCAATGGAGTTTTTGTCTTTTCTTTTTTTAGGGCTTTTAAGTAAGACATAGCTTAATGCCATCTAACCCAGTTACTCCGGAGTAACTCAGGGCCAGGGCAGTAACTCTCCCAGTGTCCTATGAACTGTTAGTGCCAAGGGAGATAAGCCAGGTGTGGGTACAAAGCTGGCTAGGGTCATTTAAACAAAGCTTAGCAGCCCCTGGAGAGTATTGATGTTGTCATTGTAAATGCTTGAGACAGGAGTTGTACATGTTACAGAATGGTGTCAGCGTGTGCCATCTGGTTCCTGGGCTGCAGAAGGCTCTATTTCATGTTACATATGGACTGATGGCACAGAGTTGCTGTCCCAAACAACTGGAGCCCATGTCTTTCAGCTCCCTTGTCAGTGGCTCTTTGAAGTGACCAATGATGTTTCTTCACAGTTGGTGTTTTTGTGGAGGATATCTATATTGATTGAATATATTCAAGGTTTTCATTTACTTCCCAGGTAAAATCTGGATGATTTTTTTGTGTGAAATTTTCTACTCTCATCCAATTCTTTTGCTTAGGATGGATAAATCAAGTTACCATAAGCAGGACTGTATTGAGATAAATCAGTATAATACTGGTCATTGTGTCGTGGTTTAACCCCAGCTGGCAACTAAGCACCACACAGTCGCTCGCCCACTCACCCCTGGTGGGATGGGGGAGAGAATCAGAAGGGTAACAGTGAGAAGACTCGTGGGTTGAGATAAAGGCAGTTTAATAGCTAAAGCAAAAGCCGTGCACGCAAGCAAAGCAAACCAAGGAATCCAGTCACTACTTCCCATCGGCAGGCAGGTGTTCAGCCATCCCCAGCAAAGCAGGGCTCCGTCACGCGTAATGGTTCTTGGGAAGACAAATGCCATCACTCTGAATGTCCCCCCATTCATTCTTCTTCCCCCAGCTTTATATGCTGAGCATGACATCATACGATGTGAATAGCCCTTTGGTCAGTTGGGGTCAGCTGTCCTGGCTGTGTCCCCTCCCAGCTTCTTGTGCACCCCCAGCCTCCTCGCTGGTGGGGTGGGGTGAGAAGCAGAAAAGGCGTTGACTCTGTGTAAGCACTGCTCAGCAGTAACTAAAACATCCCTGTGTTATCAATGCTGTTTTCAGCCCAAATCCAAAACATCGCCCCATACTAGCTACTATGAAGAAAATTAACTCTATCCCAGCCAAAACCAGCACACATTGTTATTACTACTATAACATTATGGATAGCATCTTATATCGTTACATTTCAAAGCTTTATTTAAAGAAGAAGTCAGTATTGTTACTGTGATCTTGTAGGTCACAGCTGACCATAATGAGCTGCTAATAACATCTAGGCAATAACGTTTTACCACAGCCGCTATAGCTAAAGTCTTAATGGATTACATTGTGCCTAGACTGTATGGTGATGCACAGTGGAAAGAGGTCACAGGTGCTTTTCTCTGCCCTTGGAAGCCTGGTTCTATTACAGAGGCATTGGTACTAGAATAAAAAGATATTGTGGACCTACCTCCCTTTTACTGACTCTTAAAGGACAGACAGCTTACAGGGATTGCACAGGGCTCCATCAGCAAAGACTTTGTCTTTAGAAGTGCCCCAAGCCTGCGCCAGGCAACTTTTGGTGGGCTCTGCCAGGCTTGGACTATGTCTGAAAGGCACAACTGAGCTGGGGATGTAGAAGAAAACTAGTGAAGAAAACTAGAGTTTTTTCTCTTCCCTCCCTCTTCCTTAAAGAACAGAAGACAAAAAGGAAAAAAAAAAACTAAATAAACAATTTTGGGAAAACATTTCAGTAAGCAAAAGCCTACAAGATGGAGTCTAATAAATAATTATTTAAAGATAGGGTCATTTGGTGAGAGTAAACAATGATCTAGCTGTGTAAATAAGCTATGGCACAGGTTACTGAGAGACCACAAGAATCTCGAACTAGATTCGGGAGTTTGGTTTCTTTTAAGGCCCAGCCAGATTCACAGCTGTGAGGAAGGATGGATAAAATGTAAAAGGGCATGTCCTGCTTATGTTTTTTTTTCTTTCCCATGGGTTAATCAAGCTCAGTGATGAGATAAGAGGAGGATTTGGAAATAAAACTATGAATTGTTATGAAAATTTATTTGTTTGGCTACACTTTGTAAGTATGTTTGGAATACTATTTATTTCTTTGGAGATGTCTTGCAAGGAAAAGAACTGAATAATGACTTGCTCTCTCTGTCTGGTGATACTACCTTGAATAATTTACTTGAGTCTGCAGCTGAAAGGAGATGAAACAATTACAAATATACTGCATTTTTAAAGGGAGGAAAGGAGGGAAATTTTTTCCTATATGTTACAAAAATTTAGCTGGTTTGTGCTTAATTTCATCTCCTTTTCTTATAGAGGTTGTTTTTTGTGATCCAAGAACTATCCTAAGTAGTTAGGAAAGGCAAATTCCCTGAAGCTGCTGTGCTTGCTTTCTGGTATGATGTGAAAAGCGTCTCTTTTAACCTGCTCTGCTAAAAGAAACGCTGATTCAGCAAAGGCATCTTGCCTCATTGTCCAGCTGAGTTCAGGAGGACTGTTTCTTAAGCAAAAGCAGGATTAGAGTCTATTTTCCTAACTCAATGCTAGCTTACATTTTTGAAAGTTGTAGAGGTTGTAAAACAGTTACCTACAGTATGCCAAATTTAGGCACTTACCCGACACCTAAATGTTATGCACCTTCCCATTGCTTCATTAACCTGTATTCACTATTAAATAGAGCACACAGGTTCTTAGGTTCTTTGAAAGGTCTCTGGGGAGAATTTCTGTCTCTCTACCTCAGGCTCTAAGCTGAGGCAGGCACGCTTGCTGCTTCAGGAAACAAAAGCATTAGTTCACCTTTTCATTTAAACATAGCGGAAGCATATACAATTATTTTAGGACGACCGCTTTAGTAAGCACTGAAAATGTAGGTGCACATCAGACACTGAAGTTAAATACTTGAATCCACTGGTATTCTTCAAGTTTGTTTTTCTTTTTTCTTTCTTTTCTCTTGCATGGCTGTTTCTGTCTTCACTAAGATTCTGGGAAAATGCTGCTCTTAAGCTGTTAAAGTTGTCACTGCAGTATGCCTTCTGCTTTGCTTGAAGACATGGTTTGTGTGGACATGTGGAACTACAACTGAACTTGCTCTAGCAGGGACACATTGCCTTAGTAGCCAGGCCAGAGCCATCCACTCAATCACTACGCAGAGTAGGCTCAGGTGGAGATGCCCTTAAAATTGCACCTCTCATTAATGTCTGATGATCAAAATCTTATCTAGGGAATCTGATTCATTGTTGTGAAGTTGAGCAGTGCTGACAGTCAGGGACGTGCAAAATTGTCTGTGAATCCATAATTAGGGGAAAAATGGTTACAAATCTAGTGGTTCTCCAGATGGTTTAAAAAATTTAGAGGAAAATGGTGACTAATATAACCCTCAGTTCCAGTGAAATCACAGTCCACTTGTGTTTGCTCTCACTGCTTCTTATTAGAAGTGCTTTTAAGAGGCAACATTACATCAATGATAATTGCTTATCGTTGTTGAGAAAATGCTAAACTGGAACAACAGGCCATGAACTCATGGGTATTCTGTACTCAGAACACTTGTAAGATAGTCCCATGGGCTGCATCCTTATATTTGACTTCAGTTATTTAACTTCATCTTAGGTTTTGTAGGAGAGCTTGAAAGAGCATAATATATCATTATTATTATATTGCATGGCTATTACTCTTCAATATATCTTCTATTATGTTCATATATTACACACAGAACTTAGTCACCTGTTTTGCTAATATTCATTTAGTGCAAGGATGAAGATGACTCAAGAAAAACTGACTGTTTTGTTTTGGTCTGTAGAGCTTGCTACTGGAACCAAATGCCCTTCTACTTTATTATGTTAAATCTTATGTTTCAAGGGAGCAAAAAGAAGTGAATAAAATAAAATCTCTCTTAAACCAAAAGCCAACATAAACCACTACAGGCCAGGTTCTGCCACTTGTTAGTGTGCCTGACAACTGATGCACAGTGGACCCATTGGGTGTTGTCTTTGTCATGGCCTAAAATGGGTAGTGATGCAGACAGAAAAGGATGCTCAGGGCAGTCTCTTACACTTAATGGCAAAGGAATCAACGCAGCATCTATGTCAGATGCAGGAAAGGTGATGTAGAGCTTAACTGTCCTGTGCAGCCTCTTCCCAACCACGAAGTCAGGAGCACTGCTCTCTGGCCACTGTAGGAAAACACATATTGGGTCTGAAATACTTCTCTGTAGAGCAGCAACAGATGGACTTTGGGAGTCAGTGCCTCTCATTTGGAGTCCAGCACAGTCAGAATGGCACTGTGGTGCCTCAAATGCAGACTTAGGAGAAAACTGTGGGGGCTCGAAGGCAGGTACTTGTTAAGCATATGGGCATTGGAACGTAATCCCTCATTACTCCCCCATATACCCTGGAGCTGCCAAAATTTGGCATCTTTCCCACAGAGCGAGTATCTTCACTCTGTAGAATGCATAATGCTGTGTGTCAGAGACTATACCATTTGCACACAAACAGAACTGGAGAGAGAAGTGTGTGAATGTAGACGCAGTGTAGAATGTAAAGACACCGGCCCCGTTTCCTACAAATGCTGGGGGATTTGCGTTGGGTGAGTAATGCAGAAACCTGGATGCCTAGCCCTGAATACTGTATCTAAGGAAGATTTGAAATAGCAGTTGAGAGATGAACAGAATCGGCATACTAGACAAGCGTATCAGTTCAATGAACTTCTGTCTTCATTACATTTGTAGTTCATTGCTTATACTTCTTGACAGGGAAGCACGGATGTATGCAGCCTACTTTTGATGAATGTTTTTGTGTGTTAACCTTTCGACAAATAACTATTACTATTTTAAAATATTTATTAAAGAAGCGGTTCATGTCTTTTTCAGGCTTGTTCGAATGAGTCAGCTCAGACATTTTAGAGCTGCTCCCAAATTATGTTGCGGTTTTAATTGTCTGCTTATGAGAAATGAAAATTAAGCCAACAACTGAATTGTTTAAATATGGAAGGCCTGAGTAGGGTGTTAGTAATTTATTTGGGATTCTGTGCAACTTCTGTGCATTTTAATGAATTGATCCTTCTCTCTTTTGGTATGAGGCTCTGAGCAAATCAAAGGCCAAATGTGTATCTAATAATTTTACAGCACACAGCAATAAAATGAGATTCAGGCTACATCCCAGGGTTCTGGAAAGGCTCAAACTGGAATTCCAGAAAAATACGATTAATACTTTTAAAAGCAACTTGGCATGAGCTATCTTTTAAAACAGTGGTATGAAACGTTCCTTGGGGTCAGTTTTGTCCCATATATTACAGAAGGAAAACAAATGTTGTAGAAACTGCAGGGTTTTATTTAACAGGCTTGGGAAAAGAGGTGCCATGCAGACTTTCAGTTGTTGCAGTCCTGGAAAACTTAAGGACTACTTGCCTGGTTTAGGGTTTGATTTAGTGTTTGGCTGTGAGACGTCTGGGATGGGGTATCTGAATTACGCAAAAGACAGCCCTATTTAATGATGCAAAATGCAGTTTCCCTGTTTGAATTGTGAAGTTCTTCCATTGTTTCAATGGAGATTGCAGTCTGCTTACTGTTATGTTTCTGGATGTGTCTTATTATGGCTGAAGGAAAAACAGGCATACTCTTCTTTCCTGTTTATCTATTAAAAGAATGGCCTGCTGATACTAAATCAGGGAAGAACCTGCGATGCACGAAGTTGCTTTCTTGAATTAGTCTGTTGAAAAATCTTATTTGTAATTAGCCAATGTAAGATTTCCAGCAGTTTTTATATTGTAATACCTTGGGTTTACTGTATTTTAAGCAGTTTATAAAATTTTAAAAATAATTTGGACAGACTGGGGACTCCCAGCTATGGAGGATGTGTTTTAATAGCTCAGTGAGCATATGTATCAAATCATCTCTGGTTTTACCTATCAGACTGGTAGCTTTCTCTGCCATCTCCAAGTTAAAAATAACCTTTTCAGAGTAAAGAGGCACTGCCTTGTGTAGGACAGGAGGTGGCATGAACTGTGAGAGTATCAGCATGCAGAAAAGTAGGATTCTTGTAGATGAAGAAAACAACCAGAATATGGGGCAGTTGTTTTCTGCAGTGAAATTACGCTTCTACTGTTTTTCGTTGCGGGTATTCGTTGATGGTGTTGCATTTACCAGCTTCTCTTTGACGACTCATAGAAACAGCTCCAAGACGGATGATTTTCATCATCTGAGTCTGCTTCATTGGTGTATCATAATCAACTTCACTGCATGCGGTGATGTTTTAAATATTCAACACAATGCAAACTCATGTCTCATGCTAGTTGTTTTGTTTGCTTTAAGATATGAGGCTGCTTTAACTCCATGATTTTTGAATATAATTCTTCATGTTGGCATTAGGTTTTGTTTTTTCCTTAGTTTTTTTGCCCTTTTGTATTTCAGCCTTTTGACTTCCTATTTTTTAATTTTATTCCATGCTTAGAAAGACAAAGGTTTTTTTGTTATTTTCAGTCTGTTTTCTTAAGAAAATGAACCAGATGTGATCAGATTGTTTATGTGTGCCTGTCCTCCCCAATAATTTGGGCATATGAGTCGGTTTCAACTCAATTTTGCGAAGGGAGGTATGGAGTTCTGAAAAAATTAGAGAAAATAGCTTTCTGAATACAGTAGGTTTCTTCCTTCAGTGTGAGGAACATCTTTGCAGTGATCTCGCACTTTATTAGACATCAACAGATCCCTGTGGGATCCTGGGGATTTAAATGGAGACCTAAATCCACAAGAAGATAATTCTCATTGATGTTACTGTTCACTGGAAAACTAAATAGTATCTTCCACAATGCTTATTTCTCTTATGTTACTGATTTTTTTATTTTGGGCTTCAAGTGAAAGCTTAATGTCACTGCCATCACAGACCAAAAAGCACTGCTGGCATTTATTATGGAAACATTGACAGTTGGTGACACGAATGACTCCCTGGTAGATACAAAGTGCACACAAAGGCAGGAAACTTGATGGCCCAGTGGAATTCCTGGCATTTACCATACATCCTGTCCATGAGCTCGATCTCATGAGCCTCTAGGTCCAATGGACATAGTTTTCAGCAAAACGGAAGGTGAATAGGAAAGTGCATGAGGCACGCATATGACTGCAAGTTCTTTGTATGGGAAGTGATGGGACTGAGAGATGTCCTGAAGTGGAGGCTGTCAAGAGAGGCAGGGTCAGCACAGTTAGGGTTAATGGGGAATACCAGAGTTATTAAATGCTGTCATAGGATAATGCTCTCCCACTGGCATGTCAATGTGGAGACATCTGTGGGTAATTAATGTCAAAGCCAGGCAGAGATGTTTGTGTTTGAAGGAGATATTGATCCTCTGGTACTGTACCAGCATATAACGACTTTATTTTCCTTATATCAATTGATTGAGGCACTATCAATTGTTTTATGTGACGGATGTTGGTGCAATAGCATGACAGTTGCTTGTATAACATTATCTAATTGCTTGATATAACATTGATCACTTCAGTTGGTTTATACCTGCTATATATATTAGCCAACCATGGAGTGCCACCTATAAAACGTACAATGTTTATTATGAGAAGCTTGAAGAATTCTAGAAAAAAGAAAATGTGTCTGAACCCTTGATGGTAGGAAATATTTGTGCCTCTGGAACTTCTTCCTTTTTGCTTCTAATTCTATGTAGTGGCACGTAAAAGAAGAGATTTCACCCTTGCATTCAGTGCAATGCAGAAGTAACTGTGGGTTCCCTTGGGAAAAGCAGAGTCCAGCCTAACCTGCATCCATAGAAAATTGTCGACATAGGGTCACGGGAGTGCAACACCCTTGTAGATCTGAACTGCCAAAATGATTGGTGAGAACTCTTGCAAATAAAGCAATAAGCCTGAGCAACTCTGGATAAAGTAAAGTCTGAGAGAACTGACCTGCCGGGCACTCTCCTTTGATGGTGAGGTACCAGCTGAACCGTATTTAGACTTCAAAGACCTGCGCTCCTGAGGTGCAATCCCTCAGGTCGTAGTTCTACCTTTAAGGAGATGTGAAGTGTAACAGGCCTTTTCCTGTGAGTAGTATACTTTCTGGAATTGAGATCTAGAGAGGAGGTCTCCCACTTACATGTTTACGATAAATCCTGAATATACGCAGTTTTTTGGGGTTTTGTGGTCTTTTTTTTTTATATAGAAAGCATACTTTTGGAAGGCTTCTAGGCCAAGTCAACCTGTGATAAATAAGGTCTTCACACAGCTCAAGCTTATGGCTACGTATTGACAAATTACCCTCATCCATTTTTGTATTCTTATCTTCCTCTCAGACACAGGCTGGGTCACTTAGAGTGGTCAGACACTTCTTGCATCCTCTCTTCCATCACTGAGTGCTGTTGGGCTCCTTCTGACGCTCCCTCACATCACATTAACCTTCTATGTCCGCAAGAAAATCTGCCCTTTGTCTGTTTTAAAATAACACCACCACAAAAAAAACCCCAAAAAAACGAAAAAAAACCCAACCAAAAAGACGAGCCAACAAACAAAAACCCCAACCCAGCAACAGTGACATGTGTAGTCTTAAGCAGATGGTAATTAGGTAATTACAGGCAATTCAAAATATTTGTTTTGCATGCTTTTATTCTGTGAAAACAACCTTCCCCCCCCCCAATATTTTAACGGAAATATCATGGTATTGTTTATATTTAACTATTTCACAACAAAAGTTTACCACGTTATCTATGTTATGTGGACCAATCAAAAAGGCTAGGTGATTTTTGCTCAGGGAAATCTGCTTTGCTCCCCCCTGCCCTGCCCTGAAAAGATCTAAAAAGTTGTGAAAAGCTTTGAAAAAAGAAAAAATAGATCAATTTTCTTTTTTTTTTTTAATAGAATAAATAATTAATTAATGGAAAATTAAAAAGTAAATTTAAGTAATTCTTCCCCTGAAAATGGCATCCTGACCAATTCTGCTCAGATCATAAGCTGGGGTATTCTCAGAAGTTATTCTTGTTATTCTTTTGTGTTTTTACTAAGATACCACTTACTGAGCCTATATATAATTTCATCCTTTCTCTGCAGACCAGATCATGGAACTCCCCTTGCATCAATTTTAGTGAAACTTTTTCCTTCATGAATAAGTGAATCCAAAATCTAAACCTGTATAATTTGACTTGGATTGGTACAATTAGTCCCACACATTTAAGAAAGACCTCCAAAAGTACTATAATAAATGCGGGGCTCAAAGTATCTGACTGCTGTCTGTGCAAGAGTTCTTCATCTTCTTTAGCTTAAGATATTTAATCAAAACTGAATATGCAGAGGGGAAAAAAGCCAGTACATAAAGCAATATATTAATGCTGTTCTTCAGACACTGTTGCCAAAGACTTCTTGACACTTGTCTGTTTGAATATGTGTACAAGAACAAAGTTTTTATGTGAATAGTCTCTTTGGCTTCAGATGCAAGCACTTCAAATTAATTAGAAGTAATTTCTTCTGGAAATGTTTGCAAGATATACTCTGTCTTCGAGATATATTAATGCTAGTAGAACTGGAGAGTGTTTCTCACCTTCCCTTTGCCTTGTGTCATTTTATTACAATGGCTTGCTTTGATGTTTTGGGTCCCTGACCACAAATGCCCACACATGCCATGTGGTGTTTCTTTCTGTTAACTGTGTCAAGCAATACTCTGCCTTTTTCTGTGAATAATTCTGTTGTGCCTGCTAGAAGAGCAGTGTAATTATTTTTTTCAATTTCTTAAGCAAGAGGTTTTGAGTCATAAGAATGGCTTGTATCCAGTAAATACACAAATAACTATTTTCTAAAGTGGAGGAAGAAAGTTTAAAAAGAAAAAACAACCAAACACACAGACACCACCTCCCTCTAACTGCTTCCCCTACCCACCCCCATTGAATTCATACCACAAAATGTGTGCTCTGGACTCTCTGGGTTTCTTTTTCCTCCTATTGAATCTTGTGCTTATTAGTAGTGGCTAAGCCCAAATTCTCTCTCACATGACTTAGGAAGTACCTGGGCTACTTTGATTAAAAAACCACCCCTCGCTTGTGCCAGTACTGCACTTTTCAACCAGACCAGCTAGCTACCTCCTCTGCATGTGTAGGATCTAATGGCGTTTTACCTGCACATAACTGAGAGATTTCCTGTTTTGGCTGTGGTAGGTACCACAACTGTCACAAAACGTTACCTGTTACTCATTCTGTGCCTTCAGAGCACTTGCAAAGTTGCTGGAACCAGTACTAATGTGATTCAAGAGCCTGTCTGCACTTGGCTTTAGATGGTGTTCATGCTAAAACATAATTGATATAATCTCTCAGGAGAGGAGGAGGTTCCAGCCCAAGCACAGAGGCTTGGGATGAATGTCAGGAGCCCTGCCCACAGGTTCCTCCTGTGGAAATGGGCACAGCGCAGTGGAGAGCCAGTGTCTCAAGAGGTACTGATGGCAAGGCCTGATTTATCATGGAAATAAGGGGCGCTGCAAATTCCTGTGCTTTTACCATGTCTTCTGGTATTATGAAGAGATTAATACTCCTATTCTTAGGCAGTAGAGATTATAATTACATTCTGCATCCCTGCTTCAATTTCATTTAATCTCATTGAAAGGGAGCTGTCATGGTCTGGCAGAAAGTTTGTGTTCTGGGGGTCTTTGCAGTTGGTTTTAAGTTTTGTGACCCGTATGTTGTTTTGGGGGAAGGACCTCTTGCTACTCTTGGAACTTTGTAAGTCTTTTGAGAGCTTACTGTCCTTTTCTAGGTATCCTGATAGGATTAATACAATTAAGTAAAGCACACTGGTAAATATTTAGCTTTTGAACAATACTTGGTCATGTGCATCTATTTGAAAATAGAAAAAAATGAAGAAAGCACAGCCAGTTCTCTGTCTTTCTCTGAAGGGACTCTAGCTCTTCTCAGTCAAGTCCAGGAAGGGCTCATTCCAAGATATTGGCAGCTATTTGGTTTTATAGTGTTCCCCACAGGTAAGGTGCTACTTTATAGATGTTATTCTAAAGGAGGCAAAATTTGTTAGGAGAAGTAAATTTTTTTAGGCTAACAGATACAATGGGGGAAAAAGTTTTTACAAAATAATAAGACAAGCTTTTAGCAAAAAGCTTGCCACATTTTTCTGATTGTGTCAGAAAGAGAAAGGAAATGCTCTCAAGTGTGCAAGCTCTTCCTTAAGCCTGGAAGCTGGTTGTAAATCTTTGACGAATACCAGTTGGTCTAATACAATTGTCCCACAGCTCTTCCTCTGCTTGCATATTAGACCTCTGACAGCTCTATTAGTGCAGGTTGGAAGATACCACTTTGAGAGGCCAATAATGAGAGAGAAAGGCACGCACACATACACATACACATTTCATTATTTTGTGTCATAATGGTGAAGCCTGAGTCATTAATGCCTGGCTTGTTATTATCAACAAAGTGTACCAAACTGCAGGCGTACTAATAGAACATCTTTGCCATGACTCATGCAAAATGGGGATCAGAGCCATTCATAATCAAAAACGGCCTAGAGGATATTTCAAAACAATAAATAAACTTTTCTTGTGATATAAATAGTCTTTTTTTAAATCTTCTCGCCAATAAAACTATCATAGCTAAAATACTTCTTATGGAGATGTGGGTGTACAATAAAATAGGGAGATTTATCATACAGACATGCATTGAACTACTCTGCCTAGTTCTGCCTTTGATCAGAGTTAGTTTGCTCACCTTGTAGCTCTTCTGGAAAGGTTCAGATTAAGCAGGTGTTCTTTTACGCTCTGTTAAAAAACAAGTTTCCCATTTCTAGCTTTATAAGGTTACTTTTCCATAAGGTGGAATTTGGGTAACTCCCAGCTTAGGTTAACAAGAGTTTTGGGGCAATTGGAGACCTGTAATGACCCTCAGCAGCAACATCGTTCGGCAGGGGGAAGGTGGAGGGTTCAGGCAGCGAGCAATATATTCACAGCACAATTAAACAATCTTGTTTCTGGTAGATTCAGCACTAGATATGGCAGTGTCCATCATTATGCGGTGCATGGCTGGGCTTAACATTCTCCACTTATATAGTTTAGAGATTTACTTTAAAAAATAAAGCATCGGCTTTCAAAATCTGGTATTTAAATGGAGGTGACCGTTAAGACTTTCTGCAGTGATTTATCAGAGAGGTAATCTATTTAATAGGAAAATCGCAGTCATCTATTCAGTAATACTGAGTAATCTATTTAATAATAAAAACCGTTGTGCCGCATTTCTGAAGCCTGTTCTTTTTCTATTGGTGTGAGTTTAAGATGGAGTTGACTTTTACACCGTCTTGCTGGAGCGATGGACAGCCTATTTGTTAGAATAGCTGAGTGTTCCTCCTCCTGTCAAGGCTGAGGTGAATTATGGGTGCCCAGGGCAAAGTTGTTTCTAACATACTGGTAGATTTATCATGAAAAGTGATGCATATTAGAGCATCTAAACAATCACTCTCAGAGGAAGAAAGGAAGTATTAACCCTACTGTATACTTGAGGAAACTGAGTTGTGTAGTATGATTCTTGTGCTAGCAAAAAGAGCTTGAATCAGTTCAGTCCCAGTTGATATATCCTGGTCCATAGCTGATGAGCAAAATTTACTGAAGACGATGCTATTTTTGGTCCATCTCTACAATAGTGGCATTGCAGAGGAGGTGTGGGATTTGTTGCGAAAGGCTGAAGGGTATTGTAGTGTTTACCTGAAATTCGAGCCACTTCAGCTGAGAGCATGACAAAGATTTCTAAGAATAGGAAATCTTTACGTCTTGGCAGTTTCAAAGATGAGCATGTGAGGAAAGGAGAAAAAGTAACAATGCAATATTTGTAATAGTTATGAAACTGTTGGAAAGAGTGTTTGTAAGAGTGCAGGGCACATTCCTTAGTTCACTTTCTCATTTTGTGTATTTATAATTATAAACATTTATCGTTCATTAAGACAGCCGTGTCATAATGATTGTTGAAATATTTTGAATTGTCCCTGAGTTCTCTAATGCTTGTACTGACTGATGATGTCACACCATCATTAGTGCAGTTTCATTTCTGGTAAAGAATTACAAAGTCTTAAGTACAAAGGATTTCTGGTGTTGTGCAGAATAAGTAACTTCTGTTTCTTGAAAGGTAGATTTTTTTTTTTTTTTTTTTGTATACCTGTATGGTCAGTAAATTTTCTTACTGTCCATTCAGTCAATCAACATCAGTCAAATTAAGGTAGAAAAAAATAGTCCAGCAGTTCCATAATAGCCGGCCTCTAAAGGTTAGCTGGCCTAGACTTAATGATGTAAATGCAGAAAACGGCACTACTGCAGAACTGAAAATGAAGGGTTAGAACTGGATCATTGCAGGTAGCCGCTTTGTATATTCCCATTCATGGATTTATTGAACTACATACTTATACTAATTACTGCTCTTCTCATGTGTGTGAGGGTTGGAAACCTTTTAATTTCCAGCCTAAATTTATTCAGAATTATTTTAAACCAACTTTGTTCTTTATTTAATAGCTCTCCTCTTTCCGTTTCTCTCCCCTTCCCCATGTATTTATATTATTTCTTTTCATCCTTCATCCTGCTAGATTAAATCAGCACAGTTATTTCAGTCCATTCCAATATTATTCTCTGCTGACCATTTTAGGAGCCCTTCCTTCCTTGCGCTTTGTTCTTATTTTAAGTCCCCGTATCCTGCGTATGGGTGACCAGAATTGCGGACATTATTCCAGTTTGTGTACTACCAGTGCCTCGTATCGTGTTTTTGGTACTTCACTACCTGCGCTAGAAATTTCTCACTGATTGTGTTTTAGGATTATTGTTGCTTTTCTTGGGACTTTTGTCACAGTGATGGCTCTGTATACAAGGTATCTTTTTCTCTGCTCTTTTTTTATAACTGGTGAGTCTCAGATTAGAGCAGAAATCCTTTTTATGACTCAAAATCTTTCATGCTATTCAGTGTCATACCATTCTGATTTCTCCGGGTCTCAAAGTCCTTCCTTTATGACACTCTGATCTTCCCTTAGGATACCATCAGCAGTGCCACATGCTTTGGGCTCCAGCAAATTTTGTGGAGGTACTCCTAGATTTTGTGCCAACATCTTTAATGAAAATCCAGAGTCCGACTGACGTTTGAGAAATTCCAGTAGTAGTACTCTTAGCTTGATAGTTCCCCTTTTCTTTTTGTCATTTCCATATGTGGCCAGCATCTCACCCACCTCACTGATTCTTGTGTCAAATCCCATTTTCTCCAGATGAAGTAGTAATTTTCTGTCTGGCAGACAGTATTATATCAAAATATTTTTCTTAAAACAAGTCAGATGCAGGAGAACTAATCTGTCTGCTGTGCAGATAAAGTCCACCACATTTCACCCATGAGAAACAATAGTTATTTTGTCAAAGAAGATTAGATGAATCAGACTTGATCTCTTCTTGGTAAGCCTGTGCAATATTTATTCCAGTCCCTATTCACCTCAGTATGTTTTTACTTACTTTCCTTCAAAACTTGTTCTGAAGCTTTGCCTGATATTGAGAATAGCCCTGACAATAACCAATTTCATTTTTCCCTCCTCCCGTTTTTATATATAAGCCTTGTGTTTGCTTTCATGTTCTGTTTACATGACAAATTTATTAAAAATCTGCCTTCCTTGCAAGGCCGTGTGTAGGACAGAGGGGGAGGACTTCATGAGATGGAGAAGGAAGTGTCCTGTATGATGAAGGAAAGGGCATGATTTCAAAAAGGGGATGCTTAATATAAAGCAGATTCTCTTGCAGATTTTACAGACATAAGTTTGGCACAGAGTTGGGGTACCTTCATATGGGTAGCTGTGAAGACTTAAGCTTCTTTAAGACTTGAAGCTTTTATGAAAGCACGAAGGAACTGTGGCTATTTACATGTTTAAACACCAAAAGCATCGACTGGGGTCTGAACTGTCAGCGTGACAGGAGCAAGGTCTGTTGAGAGCGAGCTGCCCAGGCTCCGGGCCCAGGGGGTGCCAGGCCAGGCGCCATGGCAGGGGTACAGTGCAGAGATGCGCCGTCACCTGGGTGGCTGTGTGTCCCAAACTGGGTGACTGCCCCACTCCTTCTGGGAGGTGACCGAAATCCCTCCTCTGCTCAGGCAGCGGAGCCACTCGGTTTGGGCCTGCGCTGGGGCGCGGTGAGGGAGTGCAGCTTCAGCTGGGCTCCCGCTTGTACTGTCAAAAACCTCTGATAGTTTGGACTTATATCTTTAAAACCTTGACTGTGCTGATTTAACTTTCAAAAAAATTTCCCTCATGTCTTTCAGGCATGAGAAGGAAAAAAAAGAAAAAAGTCTGTAAGCTTTTAGCTTCCTGCTAACTCTACTGAAGAACAGTGAAACCACTTATATTGTGTGAAGAGGTGCTGGCCTTCTCTAAAATAAATGAATAAATAGATAACAGAAGGAGAAATCACTTGAGTCCATTTGGAATCGGTTCCAGTTTGAGCTCATATGCTGGCTGAGGTCAGTCTGGTTCTGTTTTAGCACCGTCTGTTGTGCAAAGAGGAGTAGTCGGTGTCCCGCAGGCGCTGCCTCTGGTGCCACCTTCTCTGCTGGAACCCAGGCACCATTTACTGTCCTCCCACTGAGCCCCAGCTTCTCACCAGCTCCCTCGCTCCCCCAGCTCTGCCTGGTGGGACAGGAGAACCAGAGGAGAATTGCACCGTGGCGGTGGGAGCGGGAATGATGCTAATGCTATGTTTGGGCAGCGAGAGACACAAACTCATAAGAAAGAAGTAAAGGTCTCTTACCCTGCTCTTGCTAAGTCTGTGTGCCCTGCCAGATATATGCATGCACATCAATGCAGTGAGACACACCACCCAGGTTACCAGCATAGGTACAACTCGCAGGTGATTTTTGTAGTAAAAACAGGGTAGTTCTCTGTGGGAGAAACAGAAATCAGAGCTATGACCTGCCACTGCCCGTGCAGAGCTGTTTGGCTGCAAATTACCTCCAGCAGGAGCAGAAATATTTGCACTGACCAAGTTGTAGTTCCTTGTGCTCAACAAGTCCCGATTGGGGACAGGGGGTTTCCATTTTCATTTGAGCTGTTACTCTGAGCTGCCGAGAGCAATGCACTTTCTAATTCTGTGCGAGTTCAGGCTCAACAGAAATTTCTGAAAAATGAACCAGGTTGGGATCCAGTTAAAAAAAAAAACAACAAAATCAACCAACCAAACAAACAAACCCCA
This sequence comes from Nipponia nippon, assembly GCF_047370975.1. NCBI lineage: Eukaryota > Metazoa > Chordata > Aves > Pelecaniformes > Threskiornithidae > Nipponia > Nipponia nippon. The sequence continues at coordinate 114,985,515 of NW_028262290.1, read as the reverse complement.
AAAAATGCAAACAAATAAACAGAAAAAACAAACAAAAAACCCCACAGAGGTTTAGAATGGCTTCAATTCAGATTCTTTAATTCCTTGCTGGGGAAAATTTCTTGCTGCTGAATTTTAATCTACCATAAGAAATGTTTCTACTATTTTTCTCAAGTTTAAATGGGAAGGGGTTGACTATTTTTCTCATAAAGCCAATCTGGTGCTGCTTTTGCCTCAGTGATTTTGAAACCAACATTTCTAATCTGTCCTATTGGTGATGGAGAAATTTAACTATTTCTCCAAAAAGGCATTTGAAATCTCAATTGTTTCTTGTTGGTTTGTTTGGAAATATTATTTCTGTAACTTGTCACAGTAGATGGGGAACTACTTTCCTTTTCCAGTTGTATTACTTTAAAATTTTTAAATAGATGCAAATAACCTGTACATACAGATGTCACAGCTGATCAGATTCAGTCAAGAGAGAATTGAAGAATGCTTTTGAAGGCACCACGGTATTTTTTCAAACGAATTTATATTGTTTAGCTTGTGTTATGAACAAGTTTATTTTAACAGAAGCAAAGCTAGTACACTTGGCTCTTATGCAATGTCTCTTGAGATATGACTGGGATAATGCTTTGTAAAAAACCAGCCAAGCAATAATCCTAAATTTTGAGAACTAATTTTAAACTGAAATGCAGAAGCAAAGAAAGGTCTTGTCTGAGATGAGTTTCATTTTTCCTGTCTGAAATTGGTAAGTGTCTGCAATGGGAGTAATAGGAGAGAATTTCTAAGCAGGTTAGCTTAGCTCCTTTTTCAAATACAGTCATAGTCCAACAGAGAAATTTCAGCTGCAGGTTTTTGTCTGCTTTTTTTTTGTTGTTGTTAGTTCTGAGAAATCATTATTTTCATCTTTGTCTGTTGCTATTCTGTGATCCTCATGCATAAAGACATATTTCTGGAGTGAGTGGTAACACACTTGGGAAAATAAGACCCTCAAGGAAAAATTAAGACAATTACTCATGGTCAGAGTGGAATAAAGTGATAGAAAAGGTATAACTGTCTTCAGGAACCTCAAGGCATGATGTAAAAATTGCTTTATTCAGTTCTCATAGTCAACAAGGACAAAACAAATAACGGATTTACAATACAAAAGAGAAAATGTATATCAAGTAACAATGGCAACAACAAAGCTAGAGACTAGATAAGTAATGGAACAAGCTACAAGGGAATACTGTGCAGTTATTAACATCAGAGACATTATAGTTTAGACCAAATTTCCTCCTTATTGTCCTGATTCTGATAGTTTACAAAGATGTGACCTCAGCAAGCCTTAATGTGTTTTCTGGGCCTCTTTCCTCTCCCAGTCTCCCACACGTTCACTTCATTTATATTCAAGGGCTTTTTACACCAAGCGCCATGAGGAGAGAACCTGCACTACTTTACTTATCCCTGAACTAGGCGATTCTTTAAGTTTCTTTATAATCTAAAAGGTTTGGGGTTATAATGAGTTATGTCTGCTAATATACAATGCAAATGCCCTAGGATATAGAACAGGAATTCATTTTAAACTGTTTGCACTCTCAAGTACTTTTAAGCAAGAGATCTGTTTCCCAGACTAAAATACAATGTTTTAACGTATTTTTTTTTTACAGTGGTACGACTGAAATGCTGATTTAATGTTTCAGCCTATAAAGAAGAGCAATAACATAAAGTAGGGCAATATTAAAGCCTAATTAAACATTTCTAAAACATAACTTTTGATGACAGTAGTTTTACCTATCCAAAACTATGCTTTGGCAGCTGTAGTATCAAACAGCTCAGTTCATATTAGTGTAAGAAGTGGTAAACTCCACTAAAGTAGCTTATGAGCTGAATGTAACACTTGGAAATGTGTTGTTTAAATAGCTTCTCTTGTTAAGCCTGTGGTCTAATTAACTTGATTTTCTGCTTGCCTTTCAAGAGGTTAAGTTTGACATCTGAAGAGTTGGTGTTAACTAATGTCCTTCTGGAGATTGATTAATGTTCACAAAGCTATTTGAAGATGCTTGGCACTAAGGCAGTGCATTATGGTGACAACCTCGGATAAATACACTAACAAGCACTGAGGTTCGGTGTCTCCTGAGCAGCTTGCCCCCTACCACATCACTGTTTTCCTTTTTTGTGAGTAGCAATTACTCAGTTTGGTCTATGTCAAAAGAGTATGCTTCAGCAGTTTTATTTTTGTTCTGCCAGTCTGACTTCGGGACTCTAGCCCAGATAGTTAAAAACATAATTTACAGATTAAGACAATTTGTAGGGGGAGAAAGCAATTTAGACGGTTGTGGTTAGATAACTAAGATGCAGTTTTCACAGTGAGTTAATGACCTTTGCCTCAGCAAGACCAACTGGGTTCCAATAGTGACTGAGTTCGTGAGGAGAGGGAAGATTTGTATTTCCCCACAGATCACTGGGTTGTCGCTGCCTCGCTTAGCACTGTTGGTTGCCTATGGCATACCAAGAACGGAATAGTAGTTGGGCTGTAGACATGCTAGGGTGTTGCCAGCCTGGGGTATATTGCACAGGATTTTGCTTGAGCAAACTCGTATCCAGTGGCCAGTTTCTTCATTCTCACATTTTACTTCCACAAAGGGGGGGGGGAAAAAAGGTTATTTGGCAATTTGGCGCATATATGTGTAAATACGCATGTTTTAAAGGAGGTACATAGTTTGTAGGGATGCAGAAGGGGAGGGAGGAGAGATGTTATTGCTAAGCTGGGTTATCCTAAATGGAGCTGTAGTAGTGGTGGTACCGCACATACTTTCAAAGAGGTCAAAGAGAGCTAGTAGGTGTGCATCTCCTGGTTCTTGAACAAGCAGTGTAGTTTCAGTACAGTTCAGAACCAGATCTGAAGTGAAAGATGAGCTGCCATCGCTTTAAGATGTGCGATACAGTGAATTCCCTCACCTTAACCACAGGCAATCATTTTTTTTTAATTGATATTGATGTCATCTTTCCCCGTGTCTCATTCTGTTACCTTGTTTGGCATTTTGAGTATGTCCAGGATTGATTCAAAGCAAGTGGTTGAATTTAGAGTTCCGTTGCCTTTTCTGTGATGGCAGAGGAGCTAGCATAAGTTTAGCTGTGTTACTCACTTTCTGGATAACTGGTCATTTGTCCTCCCAGCTTTTGCACTTCAGGAGCTAGCCTGACTGATTAGGCAGAGGTATCAGGCCGCCAGCCTTCCTCATACCCCACTATGGGGGTGTTGAAGGTAACCTAACAGCCTGAAGGTAGCCTAACAGCCAGTCACAAAAGTGCACCAAAGGAGGCATCTCGTATACAAACACCTCTGATGGTAAGTACAGAGGGTTGTGGCTGGTCTGTGCCAGGTCTGCATGGGTAATTCAGTTGTAAGGTTTTTTTTTCTAATAGGGGAATGACTTGGTACCAAGATGCTTTTCCGTTCTGGCTTGACTGCTGGTTTGTTGGCTTTTCCATCTGCTCATTTGTTTTTCTTCCTTGCAGTTCTCCTGCTGTTGCTCACTTGTAAGATCAAATACCAAAAAACCCTATGTTTTTTCATTAGTTGTCTTACACAATGACCGCATAACTTCCTTGAACTATAATTTCAAACATTTGATTTTAATGAGGAGGGCTGTGTGAGGGAGGGAGGAATGGGAGCTGCTTAGATAGCAAGGGGGGGGGGGGGGGACGGACCTGAAAAATCTGTAGACTTCCCAGGTTACTGTTTGCAGTGTTTTTCTTGCAGGTTTTCATAGGCTCCTTTAAGTTTTGCCTACAGATGGAGCCCTAGCCAGCCTATTTAAAGCAGAATTAATTTTCAGTGACAGCTCCTCTCTTGTGAATCGAAACGGCATGGTCTGTATTTCAAATGGTAACCAGAGTATATTCTTGATGAAGTATCTCACAGAAGGTCTTTGGAGAGGCACGAGCTATAACCTGTAATGCAGTCTATGTAACTTCCTAATAAAGAAAATGGGTAATTAGAGGTAAGAGTGTGCTTTTTAGCAAGAATCCCTTCAAGAGGAGAAGCAATAAGCTGGGGCTCTCTAGAACAGTCAGAGTAAGAAGTGAAAAGTCAGCAGTCCTGCCATGAAAGGCAGTTTCTTGGTGTACTGCTCATGGGAATGGACATCAAGGAGATGGGCAAGTGAAGGCAGAGCAAGTGCCCACTTCTTCCGCATGTGGGAACTTCTGACTCCAGCCCTCAGTGTTCTGGGTCTGCAGTGCTGCAACAGTTAATAGAAAATGTGCCAGAGTATAGCATTTAGCAATAAACTTTGCCGATGGGTGTTGTAGGGCTAAAAAGAGTGGTTACGCAGTGTAAGTGACTGCCTTTATGCTGCTCTTTATAAATGCTGAGAATATCTACCTCCCCCATTGCTACTGTCATTCTTCCTGATTTGTCTGGAGATACAGTTAAGGCTAGTTTCTCTGAGGGCTTAGGAGAGAAGGAATGCAGCAGGGAAGAGACTAGGGTATCAACGTGTAACAGATTTGATAAGGTGTTTCCCTTGACAGGTCTGAGCTTAGCTGGCCGCATGTCAATGCCACTATCTGTGTCAGTCGGACTTCAAGTAGACAGACAGTCTGTGGGCTTAGAAATTGTCAAAAATGCTTTTTTATATGTTTTTTTGTGGGGTTTTTTTTAAGCTTTCATGTAGCCATCACTGCCTTGTGTGCTTTACAAGGAGTCAGGAACCTGACAGAGCAGCAGTGTTATCTTTTGTAAGAAGGTTTGGCATAGTACGTTTACTTGCAAAACAAGCTTCTGTAGATTCTGCTTTATATGTGTAATTCCTTATTCTATAAGTTTACTAGAAGTTACCATGAAGACTTCATAGTCCCTAAGCAAATTTATCACATTAATTGGTTAACATTCTTTTACGTTGCTATTCAGGAATACTGTAAATATGCTGGAGCATAATTGCGGACCAGTGCTTGCAGATCTATGTCGTTTTTTCACAAAAGACATTCCTTTTGGATATGACAAATACAAGCCCTGTTTTTTTCATGCCATTTCCACTCTCATGGATTGTTCTCCTAGAAGCGCATGACTAATTCGAATGAATTGCTCCCTCACCTCTGAAATTGATACTCCAATTTATCCATCAGGTTTTAAAACTGCATTTTCTTATTGTTATTGATAACTACTTTTTTTTATACTGGGAGTAGTGGAGGAGTGAAGAAGGAAGCAGAGTACTTTCCTGTTTGCCCAACAGTGTGCTGTGACACATTGTAGAGGCAGTTCAGAGTTATTCATATCTGGCACCTGTTTTATCACAAATAAGAATAGGCTGCTTTTGAAAGAGATGCGGAACCTTGTCAGCACGATGCTGACTCTTTGTAATCTTTTTCGTTTCCTCGATGCATATAAGAGCATTTTTAGTAACTCTCCTCTCTTTGCACTTTGGCTTTCTGCTTGCATTTCCAAACCACGATGTTCAGTCTTCAGGTCCATTCTAAGTAGGAGAGGTGCAGTGAAATCTCCATATTTACTGAGAGCTGCAAAAGGAGTTACTTTTACCAAGTCAGCCTGCTTATGTGGACGCTACGGGCTTCATTGGTTTCTTTCAGTTCACCATCAGCTCTGGATGTGGCAGGGTGAGTCTGCCCAGATACTGTTCTTCAGCTGCCTCCTTATGGATGTAGCACAGATGCCACCTCTGAACTGCTGGATCTGTTGGTATTGATGAGTGTAGGGTTTTATTGACTTGTGCTGCAATAGTCAGGGTTCTTCTTCCACCACTTTTATTTGGGACAATGAGAGAGGCAGATTTTTAAATAGTGGCTCCTTTATTTAATGATATCTTGGGGAGGGGAGGTGTGTTTCTGACACAGCAGCAGGCGCTTTCAAAGCAAATCTGGGTAAGTTAGCGAAGAGCTTGGGGCTGCATGTGCCATAAACATCCTAGTCCTGCCTGTCACGTCAGGCTTGAAGCTTCGTGGAATCCTTGTTTTTCATTGCATAGTGAAATTTATTCTCAGCCTTGAAAAAGGAAAGCTTACAGACGGTAGGAAGTCTTTTATGTGTACTTTTCTTCCAGTTTCCTTCTATAGCTCCCCTAATGAGAAGTCTCATCGGTTCAGAGAAATCCTGTTGCCTTATGTCTTTATGAGGAGTTTGAGCTGGTAGTTTTGCTGCATGTTTAGGAATTTCCTGTAATTTCTATTCCAACTAAATACGTGATCAGGTAAGGTAAGTTGTTGAAGGTCTCTTGTAGCCATGTATTGCTGGGTAATTTTGGTGCTCTGGAAATGCTACATACCATATTAAAGAGGGGGCATTTTTGCCCTACTTTACATGATCAGCTCATTGCTTTCCCGAGTAATTGTGTGTATGCTACTTTGGTGCTGAAATTTTGGATTTGGTTTCACTCCTGATATCCTTGTCTGGGATGACATTTTCTGAGACACACATACATGCTCCCACACCCGGCAGGAAACCAGCAGCACATCTTGCACAGTTCAGTGGTGCAGTGTGCTTCCTTATGCCCTTTTTGTTTCAAAGCAGGTGAAACAAAACCCTCACATAATTCACCTAGATTTGGAATTTAACAAATGCAGCTTTGCTTTTTGCATTGTTTTGCTGTGTCATGAAGCTTAATTGGTTGTATCGTACTCTCTCAAAGTAAAAAGGAGGAGTGGCTTTTGTTCTAATACCAGTTGAGCCTTCTAAACAGCACTGTTCCCTAGGAAAGAAAATTACATGATTGGCAGCAATATTACTACTTCATTACTGCATTGCCATTGCTAGTGACCTTCCTTGCCTTAAATTACACTGTTTCCCTATCATGTGCCAGAAAGGTAGCCAAAGGTTTTCTCTCAGATTATTGCCAGCAGACTACAGGGATCAGTGGTGTAGATAACTTGGCAGTCGCTGTATTTCTGCAGTATTAGGTGTGCTTTTTCTTACGTACTCTATGTGTTACTGAGAGAATTTTTGATTACATATATAAAAATGGTCATGGCAGTAGTTATTTTTACTGTATCGCATCTTCAGGGAGAAGCAGAAATTACAGTGCTGCTTCTCCTGAGAGCTAGTGAGAACTAGTTGCTCTTCGGTTGTCTTCTGTTATTGGCAAATAATAATCCCAGAGGAGGCCGTGCCAAGTGGAGATGATATTTCCAAGGTCCATATTGCATCCTTCATTTGTGGATCTTGCTGCACTTCAGAAAGTGCAATGGATCTTTCCACCCGCCTCCTCTCTGATCAAATATTATCATCTCCATTCTGTGAAACTGGGGAAAACAACAGAGGGGATAAATGACTCACCCAGAATTAAGCAGCAGCTCAGTAATAGAAAACGCAGATCTCTCTGAAGATTGGATCGCGTGGATCCCAAGTACCTTTCAGACAGGGAGATGTTTTCAAACCCCTTTCTCCTTGGGACTTTGCAAAGCAGTTTCCCAGGGCTCTGTATGACTGCTTCCCTCATCTCAAAATTGTGCTGATGCAATTTCAGGATGCTTTTCTTGATGAGTTTCATGGTGCACAGGATCCATTAGTACCACCCCCAGCACAGAGGCTTACTCCTCACCACGGGTGTCTGTCTGTCCCTTTATGTGTGACAGCATTAATGCCAGGTGACCGTATTTATGTGGCTGACTGAATAATTTGATTGATTTAAGCTGTGTGTCTGCTTTTGAAATATTTGACAACACACAGCAGTGTTACCACTTTTATTTATTATCTACTTAATCAAATCTATTCTAGTTGTATTTTGTAGACCAATTGTACATGCCTGACATCCATGAATGAGGTGGCTCGCTTGTGATTAGTAAATTGTCTTTGATATGCATTCCCAATGTGATGGGTCCAAGCCTTAAATTTACAGAAAAATGACCATTTAAATCACCTCAACTTGTCCCCCCAGAGCATTATGAATGGATTTTGGAAATAATGGGTTGGGTGGTTCCTAATTTCAAACGTTCCTCTTCATGATAGATATGGCTATTTATTATTTTGCTTTCACACCAGTACAACCTTTTTCATTTCTCGAATTCAAGAACTTCACAATGGAGGTCAGAATGACCAGCTGCCATTTTAAAGACGTGGTGGGGGATGACTATCTGGTATCAACATGGTAGTTTAGCAGAGTCAGGAAGAAAGCAGAGGTTTCTTAAGATCAAGGGCAGTAGCTTGCCTAGAGAGGTGTATTACTGTGTCTCTGTCTGCTGTTGTAGCTTTGCGGGGAGGGAGGGGTTATCTCTGTTACTTCCAAGTATTGCACGAAATAAATTCGAAAATAAAAAAATTGTATTCATATTTTTTTCCCCTTTCCAAGTGGGAACTAGTTATAGGTATCTACACATAACCTACTTTTTAAGGTGGGGAAAAGATGTAATCAGCACTTCCATCTATCAACAAGCTTCTTTTGAACTGGTGACTGGTTTGGACAGTGGGGTGACACACCAGCCTGCTGCCTGGTCTGGTGCACTTGTCCTTTCCTGGAGTCTGTCTTACATGCAGAAATCCCTATTGTCTGTATTCAGTTCACCACAGCAACTTTGAAATTTAAACCTCTGCTGTACTTCAAGTCGAACAGTTATTGAAATATCATGATATAATCTGTGCCCTTCCAAGACAGGCTTATGCAAATATGCAAATACCTAACTGTTCTTGACACTGCTAGAAGAAATTCGGTCCTGATGATGATGTTTCTCATGGGAAAAGGCATTTAGAGATGGGATAAAAAATGAAGGTATAAGTCTTTTCTTCTTTCTCAATTTGTTTTCTTTTTCCCTGTTGTTTTCTACTAATCCACTGGGGAACAACATAACAGATCAAGTCTGTTTACCGCTCGAACAGTCTGGGATGCTTGAACATCTTTGTTGTAATTTAGAAAATGAACTGACAGACAAAATTGTGTTGGGTAGACACTAAAAATATACACTGAAGGAACCACGTAAACTCCCAGGTAGAAATTAGCTCTTTTTTTGCCAGTGCAATTTATGATGAGAAATGAACTAAGCTTCTTCCTCAAAGTCACAGCTATAGATCAGCTAGAAGCTTGAAGGACTACTTGAATCCTGCGAGGAGGCACATTGATCTACAGCTCCAAGAATTGTGCCAAGAAAGGAAAATCAACAAGATCTTCACCTGATTTATGTAGGCCAGACATCTGTGACTTGCCTTTCGAAGGTGATCTCACAGAGGCGTAATTAAAACTTGATGGTGTTATTAGATAATCATGATGATTTGTGTCCGTGTGTTGCAGCTGCGTGTGTGGTTTTGTGTGGTTATAAATGTTGTTAGTCCCTGCTCATGAAAATGAAGGTTAGACAGTGCTGGGCTTAAGGGCAGGAATTTTGCACACAGCTCTTACGTAGAAGGTCTCCAAATTACTCTAATGCTGGATCTCTGCTTCAGTTTACAACTAGTCGAATTGCAAATTAGTCAAAAAATAAATCCAGGAAGTTTTTAATTAGTGAAGCTGAGCAGCCTCTAAATTTGCCCACTCTGGAGAGAGAGGTAGTGCTCTGATATTGGAGATGCTGACTTGGGGCTGGAGAGAGTGGTGTAAGACCGCAGGTTGTGACTCGGTCTTACTCTGATCTGGAAACCACTAGTAACACAGTATTGCCTTTTCCTTCATCCTCATCTTACCTGTCAGAGGGAGAAAGAAAGTAGTGGGGCAAGCGTTGTCTTTCATTAGATATTTAAACGCTCTGAGCAGAACATAGATGTGACCTGAGCTGCAGCCTGTAGATATGCTATAATATAAACACTGCTGATGTGTTTCATTTGTGATTTTTCCATTGAATTGTATTATTTTGGATAGAATTTTCAAGAGGTGCAAAAAAGCTACCTCTGAAGTTGAGTATGGATTTTTGTTTTCCTCTACTACCTGGATGCTGGCAGGAATTTTGAAGAAGCTGTTTATCATTTGGTTTTGAATTTTTCGTAGGATTTGTTATGTGCTTTAAGACATTGATCCTGCTTTCTAACAGACCTAACTTTCTCCATTTATATCAATAACAGTGATTTTCACTCTTTCATTTTCAGACTGAAAAGACATTAAACACAGTATGTTGCCTAGTTATGAAAAAAAGGAGGGGGAGAGGTGGCACCTCTGATTCTGCATGCAGAACAGTCAACATAGTAGATATGGTTTGGAGCTGATTATCATAAGAAGCATGAGTTAGAACCAGTGATCAAGTTTCCGAGAATCCCTAGCCTTTCCATTAATTTTGATTTATTGATTTTTATGAGCAGGAGCAGTGATAAGCTCAGGCTCTGAGGAGGATCAGAAAGGCCAGTGCATGTAGAGGGTTATTGCCTTGTTTCGTGCTGTGATTTATATAGCGAAGGTGCTGGCTGCATTCTTCTGCTTGGTGTTATTTTATTTCTTCTCATCATTATAGTATTTCATGACTTAAAGACAAATGCCCTCTGAGAATCTGTTCTGTTGTGTCTCTGACATTATTACAGACTGGAAGTCTGATTATTGGAAATGCTGAGCTCTTGCAGCTCCAGTGGAATGAATGGAAGCTGAAGGTGCTCTGAAAATCATGCCTGAGGCATTTTATTCTTTTAAAGGGATTGAGTCGTGCCTCATAAATATAGGTCTCTGCTTTGACTAATTCCCCCTTGACTGCACATCCTTTGAAGTAAATGGAGTTTATTTGATTAGAATGAAACCTGTGCTCCAAAATTAACTCTCATCCTTGCTATGTAGCTAAGGAATTGATTAGATCTTGGTAAATCTGATGTTAAAATTGAGCTTCAAATTTACAATTAAGCTTCAGAGTTTTGCTTTATAATTGGAATACTGCATGTTGGGAAAGATCAGAAACCCTTTTTCTTTGGGGGTTCAGGACATTCTGAGCGCAACTCATGTTCCTGTGGCAGAGCTATTGGTGCAGCAGAGGTAACTAAACCTGCTGAAACAGTGGTTTTGTGGCTAGAAGAGGTACCAGGACCAGGTGTTTGCAGCTGATGCAGGGAGTCAGCCTGCCTGAGCCATTCACATTCTCCTGCAAAGAGTCTTAATTTTAATTTCTCCAGTTCCACTGAGAGAAAGCAGATGTCAGACAATCATCCAGCCTCAGGAAAAGGGTGATTTATCCCGATGCTTGATAATTCTGCTGTTCTTGCAGGGGAGGAAGCTTGCCTAAGCAGTGGCTGCTTGATCCTGAAGTAAGGGAAGATGCTGCTGTATAGGCATGTGAGGGACTGCTGGAAAAGTCCAAAGGAGCACTCATGCAGATGTGAAAGCTGAAGCTGAGAGATTTGAGGACTGGGTATATGAAGAAAGGCTTAGTTAACTTGACTTTTTTTGTTAGTTTTTAAAAAAACATAAATATGCAACCTACTGAGGTGGCCCTGCAAGTCATGGCAGGGATTAAGGATCCTTTTCAGTCCTTGGCTAAAGCCCCTTCCATTCCCAGGTTGTTCAGATGTGCCCAGAGGTCAGCATTGCTTCAGCCCTTATTTTTTTGAAAATCCATTCTTTGCTCAGGGAGATTGACAGCAGTCTTACCAAACTGTACTTTTCCTTTTTGGGATCATCATTATAGTATTCTTTTACTTTTTCCTTCCTTAAAGCCAGTATTTGATTAAAAAAAGGAAGTTTGGGGTTGTGTGGTTTTTTTTCCCACCTCAGATAAGGGACAGGTGACAGAAGATCCATTTCTTTTGTTTCCAGTTATTTTCAAAGAACAAATTTAATCAGATACATTCTCCTCTATATGTCTAGATTTCTTTGGTTACCTCTGTGGTATATCCGTGTACAATATGGTAGATCATCTGCTGTGTCAGCAGAGCTTCACATTTCAATGTGTACATTGATCTAATACTATTTTGTGACTGATGGGGTTTGGTGTTTGGTTCTCAGCAGGCAATATGGTACATGCTGTTAGCAGTGGGGAGGGCTGTTGTTTTGATGAGGAGACTTGTGCTTCTTCCCTCTCTCTCTCTGTCCCGGCCTGAACAACAAAACTTGGCACAAACAAAACACCCATGGAGACAATATTCAGGCAAACAGGTAGTTGCTTCCTCTTCTTGCTGCTGGTCTCCTGCAGACAGGCTCTATACAGTGTTTTCATCGTCTTTAAGACTGTAGATCAAGGCTGACTTTTCGGGATAATGTTTTGACATCCTTTGCGACTAGAACTGAGATTCCTCTCAATTACAGTGTCTTTTAAATTTTGTGGCTGATTGTATTTTATGTTTATTTTTTGAAGCTCCTGCCTGTACATGTTTTATTCCACCCTCCTTGTTTTTCTGTTTTTAGCCAGTGAGACCTGCAACGATTTCCATCCCATGTTCTTCACCCATGACAGATCGTTTGAGGAATTCTTCTGTATCTGCATTCAGCTCTTGAACAAGACATGGAAGGAAATGAGGGCAACTTCAGAGGACTTTAACAAGGCAAGAAAAAGGGTGGGGTGGGAATAACTGGGCAGGATGGTGAAACAAGGCCGTGTATTCTTCCCTAGAGGCACAGGGGTTTACTGATCCTGCTTCTGCTGAATGCTGTGGAGTTTTCATCTGTTCAGATTCTTTGCACATCAGAGGGCCAGCATTTAGAAAGTGGGGGTAGGGAATGGGATGTGTAAGGGAGGTTCACAGCCCTTTTTCCATCATGTTGCACTGCAGACTGTGAAACTAAAAACCTGGCTTGAGGGGAAATTCTGCCTTTTTATGTTAGCAATATTATGCTGAAGTGCTGCAGCCTCTAAGGTTGTAAATAATGCAAAGAGAGTACTGCAGTGATAATTCTGTGCATCCTTTTCATTTCATATGAGCACTAAAGTGATAAAATATTCAAGAGTGGACACAATCCTGACAAAGTGCTGTGCGGTTTAGCCTGCTAAAACAAAAACAACCCAAACCAAACAGAAAAACCAACACAACCACACCCACACCCCCCTATTGCACCCTTTTTGTTGTAAGACAAAAGTAAGAGTTCTGGAAGTTTAAGCCAATCTCCTGACTCTCAGCAAAGCTATGGAGAACAGGCCTTTCTGTCTTAACGGTCCCTAGACACCCTATTTTAGCTGTCTAACTTACCGGGAGGCTGAAAAGTATCTTTGGCATTCTGTAAGAATGACAAACTCGTGCTTTTGTGGCCAGCTGGCATCCTTATCTTTGTTGGGATCCTTTGACTGGATCTTGAGCCTCTCCCTGAGACTAGATGTTGATTGAGAATGAATCAGCTGTTGATTGAGAATGAAAAGTGAGACTGTTGCACTGTGTCAGCATGTGCCATACCAGTGCTCTGAAGTCACTGGACTCAAATGTTATGTGGGAGCTAGTAAGAATGATTGAGCCTAACTTCTAATTGGAAATATCTATTATTAGAGTGGTCTAAATGTCCATTTTCTACTGCAGAGTAAAGGTGAATCTTTAGGACACAGTGTTGAATAACCTTTGTTGGGTTCCTTTAGGTAAGGTAGTTGGCAGCAGTACCAGAGCCCAGGCAGAAGAGAGAAGTCCAAAACGTGTGCTGCTGTAGCTAGATGACCTAGAGGCTTGTTCTTGCATGGAATTTCTGACACACTTCTCTTACCTAGTGGTCCAGGAGTGCAGAAGGAGCAATAGCAAGATAATTCACCAAACCGTATAGAAACCTAAAATCAAGGGCTTAAAAAAGCAACGACTTTTTTGAGACTACTTCATAATCTGTGGTTGTTCTAAACAAATGTATTAACAACGGCCTATTACTTACAGAGCTTCTGTCTCAGTAGAAGAAAAACTTGGGTACATAATTTCTCACATCTTGAGTTGGAATATTACCAGTAATCCTAGGGGATTCAGGAAAAGAATGGTCCTGTTTCTGGCAACAGCCCAGATCACCCTAAAAAAACCCAAAGAAATTTACTTTTCAGTGTTAGGCATTGCTGTGGAGCTTCATGGAAGACCAGGTAGTTTCTTCTCTGATCTGACTAGTTTGCTATTTGTGTTTTCTGTTACTGAAAATCCTGCGAATTCACCCAGCAGCTCTTTCAGGTTCAGCAAGGCAGGCGGTAGGTCTTACTGCATGTGTCATTGAAGACATAGCTGATCTTTAACTCCATGGGGCAAATCTGAAACATTTGCCATGGTGCTACCAGGATTTGTGTCTGGTGGTGGCACTGTGGTGCATGAGAGATGAACCTAGGATCTCTGCCTGTGGAAATCACTCTTGATTTTGTAACTGTTTTTGTAAAGGGGAGGGAATACTAAACTCTTGTGACTCTCACGTCTAGCAGTTCAGTAATTATGTTCTGCTTGTTTAAATCCTTTCTTTTAGTCATAAGGAGATTTTTGAGCTCTTATCCACTTCAAATGACATGTGGTGGTGATGTGCATTACTCAGCTGATAAATGTCTAAAGGGATCTGTAAGGTGGAGCAAACTGTGTTGTTGTGTGGGCTTGTGAAACACTTCTGGATTTGCGGGCGATGATACATTATATAGTGGTAGTGGTACCCAAGGTTTACCCATCTGGTTGGTGGGTGACAGCTGCCAGTGCAGATGGCTTTAGCAAACTAAACACCACCATTTTTAATACTTACCTGGCAAGAGGCTTTGGTGATCAAGGCATGTTAGTATTCCTTCTGCATCTCTCCTGTGTGCTAAGGGTACCTGTTTCTGTGGAGTTACTTTTGAAAACTTGGCAGGTGAAGGCCATGTGGACCCAGGGAGCACTCAGCCCCTGCTTCAGGAGTGAATGGGAAGAAAGCAGGCCTCACAAGATGTAGTAGCTTAGTTACTGTGGAAAAATTCTCTTTTATCCTCTCTTTGTGTTACTATTTTTCAGTTTCAATAACTTGATTGTCATGGTAATGTATGAAACACCACTTTGCTACAGTTTACTGGCTGATGGGATCATTCATTTTCTTCCTTCTTCCCTTCCTCCCCCAAAATCTCCAGAACAAAATTGGACCCTCTCAGTATATTGCATGGTAAGTCTTGAGACCTGGAGATTCTGCTAAAAAGCTAATCCACTTGCTTTGATCTTTAATCATAATTGAAGAAAAGGAGCTTTTTGTTTAATTTTAAACTTTTGATTAATCACAATAGCTTGTACATTGAGGGTCTGTGTGCACATACGGAGATTTGTTTCCTCCTCTCTTGCACTGGAGAATGATAGGCACTGAAAGAAGGGAGATGACTGAATACTTCCCCTCAGGTTTCATTGCCGGTTCTCAAGGGTTTTTTAAGCATCAGATTAAGACTTTCTTTTGATGACAAAATGGCATACTGTGCCATCGTGGTTCCTCAATCCATGTTGTGGAGATATCATATAGGTTTGTTCATTTTTCAAGCTTCAAAAAAATAATTAAAACGGCACTTTGCTCATAGTTGGAAGAATTTTATGGTGTTTTAGTGAAACATTTATGACCTCATGCTTTGTCTCTCTGATTCTCATTCATTAAAACAGACACCTTCTGTCAACTCTTGCATTAGAAAAACTCCTTGGATCTTTATGGTGATAGTATGATACTGTCAGACCTAAAACCTTTTCTACAGTCTCTCAGTATACTGGTAGATATCTGAATAGAATAATTCAGTCAGGCAGCTAAGCTTATATTACGCCTTTATAACATTTTAAGACATACATAATTCATGTCTGGTGAGTTTTCTAGAGAAATTAAGATGCAGTTGGATAGACAGACATGCAAGTGGCAACAATTCCATTTGAAACCTTTTTGTTTTTCTTTGAGCCTACAGATGATCAAAGGACACTTTACAAGCTCTGTCCTCCAGAGTCATTTGTGAGCAGACAGCATGGTTTATGACTTCGAAAATATAATCTCATCTCCAAGCTTTACATAATTCTACGTGTTTTATTGCAGCAGAAGAAAGCATTGTGTATTGATTTTTGGAGTCAGTGCTGACTGTAAGAAAGCTGGACTGAGTTATCTCACACTGCAGCATCTAGAAACCTTCATCCCCAGCTTGCCCATTTAAACAGGTGCCCATCAGTCAGTTTTCCCTCACACAGGGCCCACCTATACTCTGCTAAGGGTAATTAGGCCCTGCTGCCACACAGGCTAAGATGTACTTAAATTGGTTGGGGTTCTTTTGTTTATTCTTAACAGGGTGGTAGGTGGAGTTCAAGGTAACGGCCGCACTGTGAAATTCCTTCCATGGGGCCGAATGAAAGCATACTCCCAATGGAAAGTTTTTTGTTGATCCCCACGGGTTGTGCTTAAGTAAATGCACCTGTGTTGCCCTAATGAGGATTTACATTGAGATCGCTATTTTATTAGTGATCTTCTTTTAAAATACACATATTATTTCTCATGAGACAAGGAGACCACAGACAGGACGTTATGTAGGGGACAAGATTATCCTCTTACCTCTGTTCTCCAGAGATTTCAGTCTGCTACTTTTTATAGGTTTGAAGTTCACATGCTAATAGGAAGAAGGGTGAGCAAATGGATTATTTTAATTGCAGGGCCAGTCATAGCTTGTCTTATTAAACCTGCAGAACAATATGAACAATTCTCTAATTCTGTGCCTAGTGTAGTGCCATCTTAAAAAAAATTAAGAATAACAATTACTGCTTCCAGTCCCAGTGTGGAAGGAAAAAGGTGAAATTATTTGATTCACCTACGAAGGTTTTGAAGCTGCTTTGTAGAGAATGGGCAAAATAATAGCTGCTTTTAGGTTTTTAGATGGCCAAAAATGACTAGTCATGGCAAGACACAGATTATCATTTCAACACGGCTAAAGTTAAGTAGGGGATGACAAAACTGAAAAACTTGGAAAGCCCTGTGGTGTATGGCACTTGAAATGAAAATCTGCATTCACTGAAACTACAGGTTTAAGGAATAGGAAAGTGGGATGAGGTTGGCTAATGATGCTACTGATGCATTTTTCTCATTATTGAGAACTCTAGTTAATTTATTTTACCCGCTGGCCATGTGTTTGAGATCATCATAGTATAAAACACCAGCTTTTAAATGTTCTATGAAAATTTATTCTATAGTAAGAAAAACATTCTCAGAAAACCTGATTTCAGCATTTTGGCGAAGCTAGTATTCATTTCACAGTGAAAGACCTGGGTACCCTGAGCAACTGCACTTGCGGTATTTGGCTATTTCAGTGACACACCAAGCCGCAGCGCTGGATCCCCGTGCAGGAGTGGGGTCTGCTCAGGAAGACGATAAGATGTGTTGCTGACAGGTATACACGTAACAAACTGTCTTGTGTGGTAATCAGTAGAGTAGACATTGTTCACACTGGCAGCAGATGCAAACAATAAATGCCCTACGTGAGTCCTGTAATTAAATACCAAAGCAAACACTGAGGCATTTGATAACCGCAAAAGATGTTTATTGCTCATGCTCAGACCCTGTGAACATTTTTCCTTGCTCTGTGACAAGATAACAGAAAAGGTAACCAAGCATAACATAAAAATGAAAAACACCATTTCCTTGCTCGCTGACAGTTTAGAAATGCAATGCCACAGGTTTCTCAACTTCTCTAGTGTTGTCATGCTTTCGGTAGCTGTAGGATGAATAATTGTGTAAGGCTAGGTTCAAAATATGACTAAGTGTTCAAGGGCAGGTTTTTAAGGACCGTACTTGTGTGAGTGGTGTTTTGTATGGAAACGTGTTGTGTATATACCACCATCAGGTAATGTGAGTTACCCATACGGAAGCAAAGGTATAGAGGGTCATTTGGAAAAGGTCAGAGCAGCAGCGTGGCAGAGGAGCTGTCACCGGCTTTTCCCAGTCCTCTGCAGATCAGGGAGACTCCAGGAGCAGACTGTGCACAGATCCTGTCCGAAATGCCCTCCGGCTGCAACCTTGTTGTCCTAGTGCTAGTCCTTGCCATGGCAGCTCCATGCCTGACCTGGAAGTGGCAGGGCTTTGCCACACACCTGGAGGAGGAACAGGTCTCCTAGCATGCTCAAGTGATCCCCTCTAGTGGCATTAACAATATTCTGCACTTTTCTGCTCATTGCCGAGTTGGCCATGTCTTGATAAACCCCATTTTACATGAAGGAGGCAAAGGCATCCAGAGCTCGAGTGCCTTGGCAGTGAAGCAGCGGCAGGGCCAAAAGCAGAACCAGGATTTCTGGTCGTTTGCTCCAGCCTCCTCCACCACCCTGTCACAGCTCCAGGCTGCAGCAGCAGCTCCAGCCCCGAAGGTGATGCTTTCCTCTGTGTCTGTGCGCCTCTTTCCACCCCCTCACAGGGATGCGTGGAGGAGGATGGCAAGTGATAGCTCTGGGAACGTGAAAGAACCATTACCTCAAACAGGAGAAAAATTAATTCAAACAAGCTTGAAAGTAAAATCCTTTGGTCAGTCTGTAAATCTGTCTGTCACCTGCTTTTCCTTTCAATGATAAGGAGGGAAAGGGATGATAAATCACTCTTCACAGATGCTCTCCAAAGCATTTATTGTTTTCTTACGGGTGTTTTTTCACCAGTCTGAAGCAGATGAATTTAACTTCTTTTGAGAGAAGTTTTGAAAGGCTGTTCTGTTTGCGTTTTACCTATGAAAAACGCTGGGCTAGTGGAATGATGGTACCTCTCTGTTAGCTTTATTGCACCTTCCCTTGGCAATGCTTTGTTTGTATCAGTCAGGGATACCGCAAATAAATTATTCTCACATAGAGTGAGTTCAGTATTCCCCAGGCTTAGGCAGATAGGCACAAATTAAATTCCACATTTTCACACCTGAGGCCATTAGCACTTTATTAACTTTTATTGGAAACAGATAATTGCTATAAATATATTGTATCATTAATTGTGTAATGCATGAATTTATAAAAAAAATGTATAGCAATTAACATTTTGCAAATCTGCTCCATAGCTTATACAGAAAACATGGGGTTTTAATTGAAGAAAAAAAAACACCCTCCAAATACAGTGGGAATCTCCTAGAAGAGCATAATTTGGGTGCAGGAAGGTTGTCAGGTCTATTCCATTAGCAACCATTTCCTTCAGAAGGCTCTGTTTTAAGCAGTGCAATTTAATGTAATGTAGGGAGAGCCTGTTTAAGACCTTTCCCTAGCATTTGGTCAGTGTTCCCTCTATGTTTTTTCTGGCCTGGATATTGCAAGTTTATTCCTTCATTGGCTGCTCTTTTAGGAATGGCTCTGTTTAGTCTTTTCCATCTCTGTGCATTTATCTACACCTGTCAGATCTCCAAATGTGTCCCACTGCGTTTGTCAAAGCCAGTTTATTACTCATCTGCTGCTTCTGGCTGCAGGAACCTGAGAAGGGATGTTTAAGACACTGAAGATGCAGTCTTCCACTTATGAGGCATCAGTCCGTAAAAATCTGATCTAAATTTAAATGTTAGTACCCCAAAGGTTGGGACTGTCAAGCTCAAAGGAACTGAACAAGAGTATTGCATTTTTAAATCTAGTTGGTTGCTTCCTTTTGAAAATTTTTCTAGCATTGTCAAGAATGCAAACACATTTTAAAAAAATTAATTTGTGAAATATAAGTACTTCCACTGGATAATGAAGCAGTAAGGAGCAGCACTTGCCCTTTCTCTGCACTTTGTAGCTTATGAACTATTTTTCTAGTTCAAAGATTTTTTTTCATTAAAAATAGTATCTTTACTATTTTCTGTCTTTGCCAGAAGGCTTTGAAAGTCTTTGGTAGCAGGGTCACATCTAGTTATTATCCTAGCTGAACTATCCTTCTCCAGTGATCTCTTATGCAATGATTTCATGGAGGGCATAGGCTTAAAAGGAAAAGCATTTTAAAGCTGAAATTCTTCCTATTTTATATACCAGGATGGGTACGCTAAGAAAGAGATGGATTCTTCAAGCAAAAAGCAAGGAAAGGAAGGGGTGTCTCAACAAAACATCTGGGTTTTGTTTGGTTGGTTGGTTTTTGAAGTGGAAAACAGTATTTTAGTGTAATCCATTCCTTGGTCAGAAACTTGTTCATCTTATCCTTTGCCCAGTGATGAAAGTCACTGTTGGTTTCAGCAGTGAAATCTCTTATTTGTGAAAAACCTAGCTGTCATTGGCAGAGTGGTTTTTATCCCCCAGCTTCCTAATGAAGCTTGTGTGTTACTGTAGAATGCGTACGGGTCTGCTTAACACCCTGGAGATGGCAATTTTTAAAACTGTTGGTACTTCATATTTTCAAAGCGCTCTTCATTTTCATCTCTGTGGGTGCTGATCAAACCAATAAACATCTCAGACTTCAAAAAGATGATTGAGTGGAAAGCCTGATAACCAGAGGAGAAACATTGAGTGTACGTTTTCTGTGCTAACCACTTCTTTTTTGT
This sequence comes from Nipponia nippon, assembly GCF_047370975.1. Classification (NCBI taxonomy): domain Eukaryota; kingdom Metazoa; phylum Chordata; class Aves; order Pelecaniformes; family Threskiornithidae; genus Nipponia; species Nipponia nippon. Next base: position 114,965,337 of record NW_028262290.1, on the reverse strand, counting down.
ACTCTGTAGAAACATTTTGCACTGGGAAAGAATTCCTTGCTTGCATGTAGAGTGTGTTAGTCACTAGGGGAAATGATAGATCCTAACTGGAACTGTCACCAAAACAGCATATTTTGTGATATTGCCCCTGTCATTCCTGCCTTAAAGTGTGGATAATAATTAGATCCCAGGAACCATTCTTGTCTCTGTATTTTTATTTCTTCTTTCTAGGATATGTTTTTGTAGTACAGTTAAATCAGAGGTGCATGGCATATGGCTTTTTGCTGCATGAATTGCTGCTGATGTGAATGTCAGTGGGCATATAATACCAGATTTTCATTTTGTGAATCACAATGCATGGAATTCAGCCCGAGAGCTCCCCAGACTATAGACCTTATTATAGGCAAATAAAAAGGGGAAGGAAGGGAGGGGAGGTGATGTCTCAGAGATTTTGTTTCAGTTGAAATGAGGTTATCGTGATGAATGATGCAGCTGACAATGAGTTTTTTATACCCTCTCTTAGAGTAGCAGAAGAGCTCGTATTATTGTTGGTTTGCTTTAAGTAATTGTGATCTAAATAGCACCGTGGTTGAAAAGAGCAGCAGAAATCTTTCATATGTGTCTCGTAAGCAAAGCCAGGGCGCTTTGTTGTTTTTGTCTCATTTGTCCTTATACAAATGTCCTTCATTGTTTGCAATTTACATCTCGTGTATTATCTTGATTGAATATGTCAGTCACCATTAAAAAGGCGTTTGCCAGTCAGTCACTGCTGCTGCTGCGTGCCTCTATTTTTAGCACATGAGGTAACTGGCCAGCATCTGACAAAATGACCCTGCTACCTGATGTACTGGTGTAAATTGAGACTGACTCTGATAGAGCTACATGGGAGGGGAGGGCTGCTGGGAGCCAGAGTGAGAGGAAGAGACGGTGTGCAGGTGCGGGTGGGCTCTCCTTTACGCACACCAGCTATTTCAAGCCATGTCTGCACCGTGCACACGGGGCCAACAGAGGTACCTGCCTCTGCTGGCTTTCCGTAGGTTACTTTGGGCGCCGACAGTAGGGCAGCTTATAGCAGAGTTAGTCCTACGTGGGCTGCACAAAGCTTTCTTAGGCGATCACAGGTTAAACTGGGCCTTGGTGTGCTAACATGAACTGGCCTCAAGTTCCCAGAGAGTGGATGAGTGGGAAAATGGAGGAGGATGAGAGGTGAGGGATTTAGCATGTACTTTCTGAAGGAAGTGTTAGGTTTTGCCCTACAGAATATTCAGGCTTGAGACCACAGCAGGGGCAGTTGTTTCCTGGGAATGGTAGTGAAGCTGAGACGTGAACTTGGGTTCTGCCACTTTTCCATTGAGAGCAAAATAGCTTACTGGAGGCTGGAAATTGGTGTGCTCTGAAAGTGATAAGGCCCTTTTTTATTTGCCCTTTCACCTCTACGCTGTTGATTTGAATAGCCATACGAAAAATGTTGTGGATTTATTGATGACTGAAAGATAATTTATTGATAGGCTCCCTCCCAGTTCCTCAAGTTACCTTTATATGTTGGTCGTGGCAAGCAGAGAAGCAAGGTCCCTAGTAATACATACGAAAGCTGAGGAGTATCACCTTAGAAGCTGAGTACAGGAATGGAGAGCGATTTGATACCATGTAACTATATTAACTCAAACACTGGAGATAGGTGAAGAAACAAATACCAAATTCTGTGTCAGAATCCTTGAAAAAGACATTAGTGCAGCTGATTAAAGATCTTGCCATGTCAGTTGAAGATATGCACGCCATGACCATGAAACTGAAATGCTCGAGAACCATCATTGCATCAAGACTGTCAAGTCTGCATCTAGAAAAGTGGAACCATCTTGGGAAACAGCTTCCACACATGCTTTGAATTTTATGGTAATTTTTCTCTCTGGAGACGTATCTTTAGATTTCAAGCATCAGTTTTCTGTCTCAGGGAAACTGGCTGATCTTTGTTGTGTTGCTGATATGAGAACCTCAGCAGCGAGAATTTTAAAATTGCAGTTGTATCCATTTTTCTTGAATAGTAAAGGCGGCCTAGAACGTTTGTTGTACTTAACCAAGAGTCCAAAGGAAACTACAGATCTCACTGTATCATTGTTACACTGTCAGCCTCTTCAGAAACAATTGATCATCCCATCGTAGTTAAAATAACGTCTCAAAAGTCACCAAGTAGGAAAATGGAACATCCTTATTTTTGTAAAATCAGATGTATGAAATGAAGGATGTAATCTCATAGCTGTCAAGATTTTCAAATTCCTTCCAAGAACTCTTTTCTATGTAAGCTAGGGATTTGGAAGTTGTTAAAGGGCTGTTTTCTTCTTGGTGATTTTTTTTTTTTTCAATCTGAGTTAATCTGATTGTCATATAACTGATTTTTTTTCTGCATTTTGAGGCCTGTATGTGATTTTTTTAAAAGCACGTACATAAACTAGTGACTGGATGTAGAAATCTTACTGGATTTGTCTCTCTGGTCTAAGTGAAGCTTCCTTTAGCCTCTGTCCCTGTTCAATACTCTGACCTCCAACAGGATTTATTCCCCCAGTCTTTCCCACTGCCTGTCCCCTTTCCTTGGAGCAACGTCATGGCTCATACAGCGCTTCCACCTGTCTTAAGAAGGGTGTTAATAACTTTTCTCACTTTCTATAGATGAGGTACCTGCTGACTACTTTGCACAGCCACATCTTCTCTCAAGAGATGAGAAAAGACCCTTTGATGTCATAGAATATTGGAAGTCAGTTTGTGAAGCCAGGATGGGGGTTACTGGCAGCTATGTATTTTCAGCAGTGGTAGAAATCTGAAGGACACTGTTAAAATTGTAAAGTCAAAACTACATGCACAGATGTGTTTCTTATTCCTAAAAATGTAGCTATATGGACAAAAAAAAAAGTCTTCCCTCATGGGTAATGGCATAAACACAACATTGTAATAACAAGGCCAGAGAGCTGGGTATTCTTTTATCTAGCCTAATTCCACATACAGTGGGCTGCAAAGTTTAATTTACTTTGAGAAAAGAACTATCTCCACCAATCTGGGAGATAAACCTCAGGTAGAAGGTATTGTATATGTGCAGCTTGCAAATGGCTTCAGTTATATACATGGCCTAAATGGCCCTCCATTGTGTAAAATCTTTAAGGTACCAGCTAAAGCAAAATCTTTAAACTGGTGATTTTACTTGGGGAGAAAAGAAAGAAAATCTCTCCATAAAACTTATTTAGCTTTGCATGGGTTAGGGGTTTTTTATTGCCTTGTTGCTTTTAAGCTCCAGAGAACAGGATGTCTCATAGCTGCTCAATTTGCTTTAGTTATTATCATTTGAAAGAATTTGATGATTCTAATTTCCTTCTCTATGCTTCTTGATTTTAGTACTAGAGTAACACTTCAGTATCTAGTATTGATTTTTATGATGGCCAGGGCTTTGATATTAATTTGTGCACCACAGCAAGCCGAGGATGGGTGATTGCCAATGCAAACTGAGGACTCAGAAAGACTAATTTCATGTTTTGCAAATATAATTGTAGGAGTTTGCTTGTAGGATGGTCGCTGTGTTGATGAACCAGCAGTGCACCCATGTGTGATGTGGACTAACTGCATGCTGGGTTGCATTAGCTAAAGCATAGCTAGCAGGTTAAAGGAAGAGATTATTCCCCCCAGCTTGGCACTTGGCACTTGTGAGGCAGCAGCTGGAGGACTGTGTCCAGTTTTGTGCCCCAGTAATGGGGAGAGATTGATGAAGTGGAGCTAGTCCAGCAAAGGGGCCACCAAGATGATTAAGAGGGATGGAGCACGTGGTGTTCAAGGGAAATGTGAAGGAACTACATTTGTTCATGCTGGAGAAGGCTGGAAGGAGGAGGGTGGATCCAGTTGTATCTTCTTCCACTATCTGAACAAGAAGCTATAGAGAAGGTGCATACTCTCCTCAGAAGTACACAGTGAAAGAAGACAAGTTGCAGTGAAGGAAACTGTTAGGATATAAGGATAAAATATTCTGAACTACTGATACTGGTGCAGCACTGGAATGGGCTGCACAGAGAGGTTATGGAATCTTCGTCCTTGGAGAAACTCAAAACTCTCTCAGACAAGGCCCTGAGCGATGTGACTTAAGCTTGAGGTCAGCTCTGCTGTGACTGCAGGACTTGATGACGCCTAGAGCTTTCTAGTAACCTGAATTATTCTGTAGTTTTATGTGTAAAATCTACTTTCTTGTCCAGTATGAAACAGGGAGAAATAGTAATTCATATCATTAATAGTCATTAAAACGAACACAGATGCAGCATCAACCAATCTCATAATTTTTTTCTAATGTTAAAGAAAGTGCAAAAGATCCTCGTGATGGATGCAGTAACCACTTTTAAGAACTCAGGCTTTCCCCATTAACTACAGTGACCCCTTTAAAGCAGTTTTGACTTGTTTTAGCTCTGACAGCTGAGCTGTTTTTACTCAGGGGAATTCAAACTCCTTCAGAAATGTGAGGTCAAAAGCATTTCCTCAAAATGTTCTTGCTAACATTTAGGTAAGTATGTTGCACTAAATATTTACCACTGGCTACTACTGCAGCTTGGCCGATGAAGTAACTTGTCTAACCACTAACTTGTTATAAGTGCTTAAAGCAGGCAATGTGTGCAGCAGTTGCAGAGTGATGTTTAGCTACTAGTGGATTGGGGTTTGGGCTGTTTGTTGGTTTGCATGTTTGATTCTGTGGTTTTGGGTTTTTTTTTTTTCCAGTGCTTGTCTTGTACACAGACCTCTGTTTTAGCTAAAGCTCCATGGCTTACAGGTTCCAGCAGCACGTGCAAGCTGTCACTCCACCGTCCTGGGAAGTTTCAGGCTTTTCTCTTAAGCATGGGTTTCTGACCAAAGGAGTCTGCCATTTAAATTGACAGAACATACCAAAGGTAAAAAAGGAGAAAGGAAAGGTGATGTTAACTGATTTTTAATTGGATAACAAGAATACATAAATGATGTTTTGCTGCATGTTGCCTGGAAAATCAGTGGTAGAGATGGGAACTTAGCCCACACCTCACTTCTCAGGGCTTTAATGACAGGACAACCTTATCTTGGTTTCTTTTCCCCTGTCCTGATACATGATTCTGTTAGCAAGGAGAGGTACTTTTTTTTCCTGTGGTGGAAGCACCTTCTACATTTAAGCAAAATATTTTCCCGTTGTTTACATCCTTTAAAGGTTAAAGTGATGATGTGGTTAGATGCAGTGTTTGCTGCATTTTTTATGTAAATGGATGAAATGAAAATGTGTTGCAATTTGGTACAGTGATGAGGAGGATGAGGAAAAAAGGAAGAGATGGCATTCACGCTGTCTTTCTGTGCACGGCCTTAGTAAGCAGTAAAAATTAGAGAGCAATGACAAGAGAACCAGAGCTGTCAGAAATTAAAATTTTCTCTCTCTCTCTTCAAGTGACCAGGAAGACTATAGTCATAAATGACAGATTTAATAATCAACGGGCATTTATCAGTGTGTGCGTGCACGAGCACAGCATATGCAATGCTTGCTGTGATTACCAAGGCAAACTAGGACAAGCTGTACTCATGGCAAGCCCAGCACTGCAGCTGGCTTTGGGTGGGTGGGCTTCTGCGACTGCCACAGATGTTACAGATGCTCTGTGTTGGGCAGAAAATCCACATGTGAGACTGGGACCTTGAATGTAGAAACCTGTACATTCATGTTGCCTGGCTTCGGTACAAGCAGCGGTGCTGTTATTGCCAAGGAGAGACTATGCCTCAGCCTTTCTGGAAAAAAGTTCCTTGCTGTCCAGATGTGAAAATTAGTTTCAGGCTAACACAGAAATGTTGAGCCCCACTAGACAGGACATCAGCTCAGGTGTGGAAGGCAGCCAGACCTCACTGTGGGCTGCGGGCTCCGATAGAAAGGTTGTCTACAGTGACCGTATCAAAAAAGAGTGATATTGGAAGCTTTGTATACTACAGAACAAAGCTATTCTGATTAAACTGATAATTTTAAAATAAAAGGGTGCAGAGGAACCAAGATAACCAGCAAATAACTTTTCTATTTTTCCAAATAGTACAAAGTGTTATTGGGGGAAAAAAAAAAAGAGGCTGTTAAAAATACATTCAGGAATCAAAGGAAGAAAAGCAGGCAGAAAAATTGTGCAAGCACCGTTAAGCTGCGGAAATTTTCCTTGGACAAGTTGCAGTACCTTTTCAAAGCAGCATATGGGGTTTATTCTGGTGACTCTAATTTTAACATGAATGGGAGTCACGTGGAATACTCCTGGCATACTGCTTTGAAAATATATCCCTGCATGATTAAGGAAGACTGAAATCTTTTTAACCCTCTTTTTTTTTTTTTTTTTTTTTTTTAAACCAATTCTGAAATGTTTTTAAAGGAAAGCATTAATGGAATGAAAATGGTCCAACCCTGAATAAAGCGGTAATGTAACAGGTAGAAATACTACTGGCGTAGCACTATAAATGTGTTTGTGCTTCAGAGGCTGGGGAATAGAAGGGAAAAGAAAACTTGGAGTTTGTACCCACTGTGGCAACTGCCTCTGCATTGCTTGACCTTTATAAATTTGTCTCTTCACTTGGAAGATGTAATCATTCCACCTACCATGTGCAAAGAGCAGAGAGTTCAATGAAGAGAGCGAGTACAAGGCGGGATTTGCTTCTGAGGTGGCAAGCATGGCCATGCTGCAGTATTGATAGCATCTTTAGCTCATGGATGACTGAGAGTGAAGAAATATGTACTCTGAAGATCGATTAGAGAGAGATTCATTAGTGGGAAGGAAGTTCTGAGCAGATGCAACAGCCCTGACAAAATGAGCCAGAACACTGATAGAGCTGGGCCTGGTGTGTGGGCTGAATGTGAAGTAGGGTTGCTGGAGGGAGGTTCAGAGAGTCCTTTCTGACAGCTGGTCCTTCCTACCCATCTTCAGAGAAAACAGTCTTAACAGTTTCTTGAAATGTTTTGAAAAGGATAAGACAGAAAATGCCCATAAAACCATATTGATGAATACAGACATGAGCCTAGTGAGAAGTATGGACATTAATCTGGTGTCCTTCCAAAGATGCAGAGAAAGAGGGGAAAGTTACTTTTCCTTTTCTAATAGTTTTTTCCTTTTTTTTTGCAACTGAGAATGTAAGGCTTATTTTTATAACTTTGGTTTTGTGTGGGCTGCTGCTTTAGTGCTTGAAGATCTCCTCTGATTGTTTGCAAGTTCTTCTTGCCTCTTACTAATATTTATCTGTCTTGATATCACAGATGCACATTAAAAAAAGTTGCCTGCTTTTTTTCCTTTTCACAAAATCTTTACCAGTGATATGATCAGGATGCTGAGCTCACCTGTCCTTCATATTTGTTGACTTTCAGAGTGGGGTGTTAATATGCTTTGCTGGGGTTTCTCCAGTCGTTCAAACATGGTTGCCGCTTTCCAAACTTAAACATGAGATACAAGAGGCAGCATAAAAGAAAGAGTATTTGTGTCAGCCTTATTTAAGCAAGAGACTTCATTTAAGCAAGCCTATTTATATAGCGAGGTTATTTATACTCCATTTGGCTGTGAATGGGCGTGTGTGGGCATGCTTCTGTTGGGCGGGCGACACGTGTTTGGGGTATGTATATTTGGCTGCACATTTCCATGTACATGGATTGAAAAAGTGGCTGTTAATGTCTTTGAGAAGGGGATGTTTGCAAAGCCCAGCTTAGCCTAGGGAGGCTCTGAAGCCCATGGGAACAGGCACGTGCTGCCAGAGATTGACACAGAATAGGAGTGTCAGTAGCTTGTTTTGCGTGCTCCGAATTGCCCTATGATGGTAGGAGGGTATTGCCCTTTCTAGCTAAAGCTAAGTGTCCACTTGGTAAATTGCTCCTATTAGAGCATACTTGCAAAAAAATAACTACGCGGCAAACAGCCCTAACTCTTCATTCAGCTTATGTGATTATTAATTTGACTTTCATGCCTGCATGAGGTAGAAGCAGACAGAGCTTGTTCTTCTCAAGAAAGTTTGTTGTGCATTTCCTGGACCTGGAGACTAGGCTCGTGCTTTCTGTTCTTCTCATTAACTGTGGTCTTGGCAATCCCTTTCCGCACTTCCAGAGCCTTCTGCTCTTACCCTTCCCTGTGAGCCTGTGATGCGAAAGTAGCGTGAAGTGAATGTGGTAAATGGTGGATAGGCCCCCATTGACAGCTATTAAAATAATGGTCTAGAGGTCCTTCAACAGCAGCTGGGAAGGTGAACCAAGGCAAAGATAACCCTGTAATTGAGCTGTTTTCAGTACGTTCTTTCTAAACATCGTGAACCAGCATTGTCATTCTGGTCTTAAAGGTATATAATCCCACTAATACGTTCCTCTAAAGGCTGCTGAGCATCTGATTGTTACTCTTAAATAACACAGAGCAGAAGCTTTTGAAATAAAAACACACATGTAGAAAACTCTCCTGAATAAAAATCATATTTCTTTTTCCAGAATGCCTAGGCAAGTATATACAGGGTTTTTAGAAATCCAGAGATGTTTGCTAATGTCATCCATTGCGCCAGTCTTAAGGGCCTGTTGGATAAAACCCAAAGCCCCAGCTTCAGGTCTCACACTACTAACCTCTTCCCCATTAGCAAGAGAGAGCATGGAGTTTAGTGTGAACAGATTTAATCTTCGTGAGCAGCAGATGTGCTGACACATGGGCTTCTACAGTCAATGGGGTTAATAATCTCTTGTTTAAGTAGTTCCTAAGTAACTATTTATGTAATTAACATATTAAAAAAAATCATGCATCATTATTTAAATGGTGAACCACGACAGCATCAGAGTAAGTTTAGATACCTGAGACAGATGAATTTTTCCTTTATTTTGTCCCTCCTACTGTTCCTTGGTTTTGTTAAAAGCAGAAAAGTAAAATAAATCATTCTGTTGCCATTTCTTATGATCGATTAGAGATTTAATCTACATCTTCCAGAAGAAAACTGAAATGCACTAATGAATAAGATGGAGGGGAGCATACATGCATGTAAGAGAGCCAAGACCAACATGGCATAATCTTTTTCAACAGTGTTAGTAGTACAACGTACATTCCTCAGCTCTCGTCCTACAGAGACCAAGCATTAAAAGGAAGTCTCAGGCTGTTTGGATTGCAGATAACTCCGGCTTGTGTTGCTTGTTTGGCAGTCTGTGCAAAGCACGAGCTGGAGAAGTAGCTAAAGGTAGAAGAATATTGCAGGTAAAATGCTGCAGTCATGTGAAATTGTTCTGTCCTGGCCATGTGTGCTCCAAACCAAGTGAGTGAATGAGAAAACTGAGATTAAGATGACATGACTGAAAATTCTCTCAGCGTGTTGCAAAGGGGTTTTGATACAAAATTATGATAGGCATTTGAACAAAGCGGGCAAAGGAGGGAGCAGGGAAATCCTAACCCCAGCCCCAGATGATGAATATGTGATAGATTTGGCAGATAGTGCTCATATAGGGTTGTAAAACTCACAAGATGATTTCTGTGGCCCTTGCAGTTGTGTACTTCAGAGTGCTACGTAAGGAATCTTGAAGTCGATGATGTGTGCTGTGAAACCTTTTTCTGTCTAATGTCTGGATTTATTATAATTGATTTGAAATTCTTCAGTGCCCTCTCGTGCTATATGACTGCTATGGATGTTTGAAATGGCAAGACTTAAAGGTTGCAGACAGCTGCAGGGGCTTGTGTATTTTAAGGGGTTTTTTTTATATGATAGCTATACAAAGACAAACTAACTATGATTCTATATGACACCGCCTCCAAACCTAAACATCACTTGAGGTTGTTTGTCAGATAGGGTTCTGCTGTTTCCATTCTCAAGGTTAGAAATAATTTTGTGTGTGTGTGTGTATCAAAATCTATCCAACTTCAGATCTATTCGCAGTGACAGAATGGTCTTCCTCTAAGCAACGCGGTTTGTCTTTCTTCCTTTTTTTACACCAGGTTTCTTATGTGTGGTTGTGGTGGCTTTCTTCTTTCTGTTTGTTTTTTTTTTGTTGTTTTTTTTTTTGTTTTTTTAAGATGGGGATATTTTGGTTCTGCATTAAACATGAGGCATTTTAGATCTTCTTGGAGTTAACACTGGAGGTGGAAATGGAGCCTACAGTCATGCTGTCTAGACTAGGAAGTCTCCTTTCACCACCCAGACTACGTGTAATCGTTTAGCAATAGGAAAACTGAGAAATATTCATGTCAGTTCCTGTAGCCAATTTCAGGATTGTTTGTAGGCTGTCTTTGGCTTAGCTGAAGAACTTCAGTTGTCAGAGAAGATGAAGAATTATTGCAGATTCAACACCCCTAGACAGTCATCATCCAGACTGTTGTTGTCTATGTCCAACGCTGTTTTATGAAACTCTGTGAAGCTCTAATTTCATGTGTATAAGAGGAGTGGAGATTTTCTTTAACGCACCTCCGTGCATCTCGGAGGCTTTTAACATATGTATGCATCCTCAGAAGGGGTCCAACTTGGCCAGTGGTGCAGGAGGAGACTTGAATGCTCCCTGTGCTTGAAGTACAGGAGAAGGCAGTGAATATTGAACATGCATGTTGGTGCTTGGATGGTGGAAATCAAACCCATCCATGCTTTGCAGAATGAAAGGTTCTGCGTTTTTGTAATTCGTATAGACCTTACTGGGTGCTGTGGTGGCAGATCACCTCTGAAGGTCGTGTCTAATCTGATTTGCAAAGCTGTGTTCCTGACAGTGTTTTCGGCAGCTTATATATCACTTGTTGTTCCTAGTCAGATAAGCTCTATGGTTTGTAGTAAGGCTGTCTTAAGTGGCAGAAAGGATAGATATCTCTTTATCCTGTGGCCCAGCTTTTTCATTTTAATTTGTGTTTATGTGTTGCTATCAAAATCTTCTTTCAGATGCAGTAATATTAGAAAAACCAAACAAACCAACCCCCACCAAACCTGCTTGTTTGAAATACAGTGTAGGAGGCTCCTGATAAAGGAGACATAAGGTTTTCTGATATTAGGATTTGAGGAAAACCAAGCTAAATGTGAAATGTGGCATTGAAAGTCTCCGAAATACTTGCTTGTGTTATCTATAGCCTAGGTCCTAATTGCTGCTTCAAGAATACAGATGTGGAAGGAAAATCTGTAGGTATTCCTGGAACAAATGAATAGGACTAGCTGTTCCTCTTGCAAATTAGCTGCTTCTACAAATAGACTGTTGAAAGGCATGGAAAGTTTACTGAGAATTGGCAGGTAGTTGATGGCACTGGAAGAAGAGTCACTGGGCGCCAACCAGCAAGCCTGTGACTTGGGAAGTGTTAGTAGGTTAACCAGCTTCCCCATGTAGGTATTGAGACTAGAAAAGGTAAAACCCGCGATCTAGAAGGATGAGTAAGCATTATATCACCGTTGATTGTTCCTAAGCTCCCCCACACAAACAGGTCTTAGCCTATGACAGCATACTGCCGAGAGCTGCTGTCGGATTGGCAAGTAGCAGCTTCGATGTGAAGCCTTCCTGGAAATCTTTGATCCGTTTGGTTGAACAACATCATTTTATCCCACAATCTTAGAAAATTTTTCACAAGTCTTGTTTATTATGTTGCTTTGAAATTGCCTGGATTTTTCTAACCTTGAATTTTTGATCTTCCTTAAAAGCTTTCTTAGCTATTTGTGCCCTGTCCTGCTTTAGAGTGCAGTGAAATTCTTAGTCTGTTTATTCTCACACCACAACCTTGAGAGGAAAAGAAATGCAATTTTCAGGGGAGATTACTAAGAAAAGAAAGTGACAAAGGTTGAGGTTTCTTAAATCTAACAGCTTGCTGCCATCAGAAGCAGAGATCTCTGTCCCTTCTGTTCCTTTCTTATGGCAGGAAAAGACCTTAAAAATGGGTCTTCTGAGTTCTTGACTAGTTGCCCTAATCTGGGACGCAGTCTTCTCCCTGTCCTTCACCTCCTGGTGAAATGCAGATGAAGAGATTTGGAAACTGGGCCAAGGGAAGGTTTCTCCAGATACTTCAAAGTTGCACTGATAGTCATTATGTTTGCTTGCAGTAGTGCTTTGTTTTACAGAGCACAGTCTAATGGAGAGTTTTGAACTCTTGTGTATCATACAACAGAAAGGAACAATTTATTTAATTAGGAAGCTCTCCAATTTAATATTGGCTTAAAAAAAATTCAGTATAGAGACCCACTAGGAATGTGACAGTCGTTTTTCATTGTCCAGTAACATTTTATATATTTATTTATGGTTCGTGTGACTATTTTAAGCTCTACATGTTGACAATACTTCCAGTCCATAAGACATGACAATAACAGCTAGCAAAGTGAACGCTGGAACTGCTGAGCTGCTTAATCATTCACACGCAAACACGATGGGGTATGCTCCACACCCTCAGGCCACCCTCTCCCCGGTGTGATTTAGGTGCAAGGACGGGTGGAACTCGGTAGATTGCCTTTTTCCCCAGCAAGTCCTGTCAGCAAATCTAGGCTTTTTAATTAGCACCCCCTTCCCCTAAAATGCACATTGAACATCTTTCCACAGTTTAATGTTTCAGAACTAAAAGAGTGACCGCAAAAGCCTACGAGCTCAGGGTAATGATTATAGCGATGGCGCTGCAGGAAGCGGGAGGTGGTGCTGCTCTAAAGGAAGATGGAAAGCTGGAAGAAGTACAGCATTGCAAGAAGTGAATCCTTATGGCATCCTGAGCCGTTAAAAAATACAGTTCTCTTAAAAGCTCATTTCTCTGTTAAAAATGATAATTGAGTGACGGATGCCCTGAAAAGCCAGATCTCCTGGTGTAGCTCTCTGTTCTTGGCCTTGCTCTTGAGCACTAGTCCAGCGGGCTTCAAAGACCTTCCTGGACTCTGGATTAGGCCCACAGAAGACTGGTAGAAGACAGTTAACAAGGAGTGGCCTTTAGTAAACAAGGAGATCTGGGAATCTACCTGCAAGACTCTGTCACGATGCGTTTTAAAATGCCACTATTTACAATGGCTCATGCTGTGGATATCTGTTATTAGAGCAATACAGGAATGTTTTTGGTGTGGTTTTTTTTTTTTTCCAGAGGGGCCTTCATTTTTTATTCTGCTTTTAGTTAAACAAATGAAAGTAAGTGTTCATGAAAAAGCAACATGTCCTCCTTTTTCCCATCTGAAATTCATCCCTAACACCTTTATAATAGTATGTCAGTGTCTCATAGTCTGTCTGGGCTTATCTTTGTAATATAAATGGATGCATTTAGGTATTCTCCCCACTCTTCAGTTTCAGTAACAGAAGCATGGAGAGGATGAAAGATTTTTTTCAAGTGTCCCAGAGAAACTCTGAGGAGCAGCCAGAAATTACCCCAACCTGCCATGTCCCTTTACTTTCTTTCCTCTTCTGACCTAGCCATCTCTCCTTCCTTGCCTTGTCAGAGGGTAGCACAGAGATTTATACCCATGGATAACAACCCTGTCGTGCATTAAGTTTTCCTGGTGGCATGTTTCATCAGGCCCTGGGCAGAATAGGCAACATCCAGTACAGAATTAGTTGCCTGAAGACTCAGGTCACCGTCTGTGGGTGCCAGATGTAGTTGTGGAAGCCCACTAGCAAAACAGCAGATTGCTTAGGAAGTTTCATAATAGTCATGTCAGATTTTGACCCCATTTTGGACAGATGCAATTTATGAAACTGGAAAGTGAAATGTAGTATTTTGACGGCCCATACAGCAGTCTTGTCTTGTGCTGGTCCATTACTCAAACTTGAAATACAAGTAATGTGTATTGCTTGGGTACACAGGGAGTGTACCTCCTTAGCAAATGCATGCATATGAGTGAATACTTCTTATGTACATATGTTCATATACATATGTGTAACATAGTATGTTTGCACAGGGAGAAAGTCAACGTCTGCGCAGCTCTGTCTGTGTGTACTTTCCCAGTGTGTATGAAAAGAGAAAGCAAACTCACAATCAAATAAGCAGCGAGAGCAGAGGAAAAAAAGATAAGATTGCAGTTGATTATGAGCCTGGCAGCAGATGTGCTACACAAATCCAGCCCGCTGCATCCAGGCTGTTTCCATGGCGATGGAGCGAGTAATTGTGGAGCTCCGGCGCGCTCCCCCGCGGCCCCCGCCAAGGTGGACACGGGCGCGGGGTCCCCACCAGCACTGCATTGCTCCCTCCGGGCGAGCGCCGGGCCCTGGGAAAAAACTAGCAGGCGGAGAAGGGGAGACCCAGAGATGGGGAGCTCCGATTTATTTATTTCCCCCACTGTCTGATGGTGGAATGCTAGGAGAGCGGCGCTCTTCCTCAGAAATATGGTCTCCCAAGATGCTAAATAAATGGGCAGGAGTTTCCCCGAAATGGGAGCGGGCTGCGATTGGCTGCCGCCGCCCGCCCGTGCCAATGGGAGCCCGACTGGCCGTCGGGTACCCGCAACATAAGCAAAGCTACATGCTCGCCCCGGCGGCGCGGGGACCGGGGAGCAGGCAAAGGTGTGCAAAGGAGGGGGTCTGCTCCTCTCACATGGCTACGCCGAGGACGGATCTCGTTAGAGAGCTTCGTCGGAGACCATCTGCCGCTCGCGCGCATTGTGCCTTCCACAAAAAGCAGCATTAAGTCATTCGCTCGCTGTCGTGTGGGAGGCGAATTTGTCATCGGGAACGATGGAGCTACGGGATCTCTGTAAGTAAATCTATGTACTTTATCCTGCTATTTCAGCCCGGGCATAGATCAATAAATGGTGTCGAGGAATAGCAAAAGCAAATTAGCAACAACTGCAAATAGTACGAAGGATTTCTCGCTTTTATTTCACATGTAGCAAGACATGTTCTTCCTAATGGTTTCGGGCATCAGACAAACTAGTTAGCTGTTTGCGTTGCCTTGCGTGGTTGTTTAGCCTAATTAAGATTAGTCTGTGGAAAGATGCTGTATTCTCTGAGGCATTTCAGAACGCCTCTGTGTTCAAAAAGGAAAGCAAACACATGGAGCAGAATATTGCAGGCACAAAAGTCTGAGGTGCTCATAGGTAGTCACCAGCATTTGTGGTGTTGGTATAATAACAGGCACGTTATTACAATAGTTTGTCAAACACTAGTTCAGACCCTGAGCTAAGAAAACACGAGTTGCTCGTCATTCATCACTGTGCTCAGCACAGAGAATTATTGCTTTTCTTGCCTTTGTGTTCCTTTTTTTAAATTAATTTCTTCTTTGGAGGAGACTTTTAAAAAAAACACTTAATTTAAAAGCTTTCCTTTTTGTTGATGAAACAGGTGAATACAGGAAAAGTGGGGAGAGTTTCCTTTTTCACCATTGCGAGGCATAAGTTAGAAGTTGATTCCTTTGCCTGTCAGGACTCTGCTTTTGATTCTGTAAAGCAGAAACGGTATATTTAGAAGGGAGGGGGGTGCGAATCTGTCCCTCTGTAACCCTCTGGGGTTACTTGAGTTACACCAGCCATGAATTCAGCTCAGCATTGTTCCTGTTTTATCAGGTATTTGCCGTTAGACTGGGAGCTTTGCTACACGGAGCTCGTGAGTGACTCTCTGCTTAACGCTCTCAGAGGCTGTAGTTGTCTTATCTGGTTTGTGAAAATACATAGGAGAAAGGACAGAAATAAGAAACAAAAAGATGTAGAAAAAACTTCCTGTATTTTGACTCTGTGCCTGAGCTAGTCATGTGTATCAGGAATTTTATAGTAACCAAACTAGGTGCAAACATCATATGAAGCTGGCTGCTTTTTAGGGATCCATTTTTGGTGTCTTGTGTTCATTTTAGAACTAAATGCACAACTTCCTTTCCCAGTGTTGGGAGCTGCTGGGAAGTGACATTGCTGCCTGGGAATCTCAGGCTGAGGGTGTAATTTTTTTTTAGATATGGCTTAACTGCTCAGCTTTGCTTTTGAGATACTGCCTTGCAAGTTGTGGCAGGAAGGTGTGTCCGTGGAGCTTATCCCTTCAGTCAGAGGAATGAGCATCGCCTCAGAGTTGATACCGAAAAGAATTGTCAGTGGTTTCAAGAACTGTTTGATCAAAATAAATTTGAAAAATATGGAACATAGAATTCAGTGCATCAATACAGTGAGAGTGTCTGTTGGTGAAAGCTATGTTAAGCTCCTCTGTGTACTTTTGAGTGTTTAACCCGATGTATCGTAAATGGAGGAGGACTCCTTATTAAGTTTGAATTATTGCCTTTTCTGAAGACATAGATTTAAGATAGATTTAACTTAAGTGTGGGTCACCGTTTATTGAAATGATGGCCCCAGGCATCCTATGGCACTGGGCTTAAAAACAATGTAATTTTCCTAACCTATACAAAAATGATATAACTGTTAGCTCTTATTGCAATACTTATTTTTGTTTAGCAGTGATGCAAGTGCCAAGAATGAAATTTTTGAAATGAAGCAGATATTTAGCTGCTATGTCACCTTCCCCAGGGGTTTGTATCATTCATTTTTATTTACTTAGCACTGATGTAGCTGAAAATCCCATCACATACGGCAGTCTAGGCAAAGAGATGTGCCGACTCCCCATCTTGGAGGTGGATGCTTTGATCTAGACTGAGATATTCCATGAAAAGGTGAGGGAGAGCTTGGACTCTTGCACACCTGGGCATGGTTTGTTCCTGGCTCCAGGCTGGTCATTTTTAACACCTTTGAGATGCATCAAAATGAAGCTCCATTGCACATTTTGGGGTGTTTAATTCTATACTTACTACCTTCTGCTTTATTTTCCGATTGATAATGTGAAAGCCTAGGAGAACATTGTCTTTTAAGTTCACTGCAACTCTTAAGATGATATTTTAGTTCTTGTTAGTGCTCCAGGGATATAGTTCAAACAACATAAACCTCTCAAGTTTAGTCACTAGCATTAGGCAAATACTGTGTGACTGATAGAGTTCCTATATCTCCCATAACCTTGTTTGAAGGGATTTGTTTGCTTGTCTATCCCTGTGCATTAGCAGATAAAAGGAGGGGGACAGGGAGGGAGAGAGACAGCCTGTAACTGCTAAGCTTTGGATAGCACATTGGATCAGTCAAACCACAGTGGTGCCTGTGGTAGAAAAATTTGTGTTGCAGTCAAAGGCACACTTGCATTAGATTTTTGACCTGATGGTGCAGAGAACAATTGCTTGTCAGTAGTGCTCGGGGATGATCTATGTGGAAGAGGCATTTCAGATTCCCAGGCTATAAGAGTTCCAGCAACAGAGGAGTGAGTAGGCTTCAGTCAGAGCTGTGGCATGCTGGCAGCAGTTGGCAGGATGCAGAAACTGAAAAATGCTATCTTGGGGTAGCTTTAATTGGTTGCATTGGAAAACACGTGGTTTGATGGGCTCATATGTCTTCTAAAACGCTTGGTGCCAGACCAAATTGGCATACCTCCATTGACTTACACGAGAAGCCACCAGACATCGATCTGAACTTCAGTCTTATGCTTATGTTTTTCTTGGAAGAGCAAGATCTTTACAAAGGCAGCAGGTTATTTTCTCTCTCCATTTGCTCAGCAACAGTAATATTGAAAACATGAGTGGAACGGGCATTCCACAGGTTTTTACTCATTTCCATGGGCTTTAAACTCAATAGGTTATCCTTCGTCTGCTTGCAGAGCCTCATTCTCGTATGTCAGTCCATACTGGGAGTGCAGAGCAGGAATCCAGAAGGGAGGCTTTATACATCTCCAGAAATACTAAATTTGAATATTTCATTCTTTCCCTGGATCTTAACTCTCCTTCAGTTTCACTAGAAACATTCTGGTCATTCATGTTCTAGGTAAACAGAGGCTAGAGCCACTAGTCTTCAGTTTTGTCTCAGTTGTGTTTTTGTTTTTACCCCATTATTCAAGTAAGTAGGTACTACTTTTATGCAAACTATAAACCAAATACTCTTCTTTAGGTGGCTCTGATGTGTTTACAGTTAAATGAATTGCAGACAGTCGTAACTCCAAATGAGACTAACAGCTCAAATGAGAACAGTTCCTTATTTTTGTGTCCCGAAAAAAACATTTTTAGGAAAACTTACTCCATGCTAGGACTTGGCTTACATAAAGCATCACGCCAAGTCACAGAAAGCTCTCAGTCCCTGTTTCAGTACATGCACACTCACATCTCAAATGGCAAGTGCACACAACAAAGCAACACCAAGCACAGAATAAAAATGGAACAGCAGTAAAACAAAGACGAGTGAATCGTGAAAAGCCCATTGATTAGCTTGACACCCATTTTGTTCAACATTGTGCAGTGCTAATCTCAAAACTCCTGTGCGTCACAAAAAGTTTTCAGAACAATAAGAACTGTCAATTCCAGCAGATTTTACAGACCTGTCATTATTCTTCCATTGTCTTGAAGCACTAAGTGGCGTACAGAGGGATTTTTGGCAGGAGTTCAGGAGTGGTCTCGTAAAGAGGAATTGCGTGTCACTACCTCACATATGTTATCCTTTGCAATTAGAGTTTAGCCCAGCACAGGCCCCTAGAAGCATGTCTGCCCCCATCCGAGTGTGATACTTTTATGGTTCTCATTTATTTTGTCTCTTAAAAAAGCCACAACCACAAACCACCGCTTTTTACTCTTCTTAATTGCAAAAATGTAAAAGCAAGAAATTATAGATATCTTTCTATATTTTGATCTGATGTCTTCCAGAGAACTAGAATACTGTAATAAATTAATATCCTGCCCCACCTGCTGCTCCTTTGGAAAGGTGGGAACAGCAGCAGTGATGGCCACAAGTGTTAATTGATGGCCACAAGCACACCAATGAACTCCCTTTCTCTTGAGATGGTATTGCTGGTACTTCTCTTGGAGCACCTCTGCTCTAGTGGAGCAAAATTCCTTCTGCTCTGCCCTGTATTTTTTCACTCCAGATGTTTTGCCCCCCAATTAACAAAAAGAAGCGCACACACCCCACACCCCCAATCACTGGGAATTACAGCCCCTCTCAGGGACATGCCCCTGTGAGAAGAAGCATGATGGGAAGAAAGATTGGCTTTGTATCAGGGAGACTCAATTTTAAGTTCTTTATCAAGAATCAGAGGCCATGTAACTGGACACTGTTTTGTCTTCCATATTTACTCTTCCCAGCATAGCATCATCCGCATACATACCTCACCCAAATTAAATAAAGTTCCAATACAGTAAAGGTCATGACATTCAGTCTGAAAATAAAAATATGAATTGAATTATGCATCCGTGGTATCGGTAACTTGAGGAACCCATACGTATTGCACTAAATCTGCAGCATTTTGAAGAGTCTGCGGGGCATAGATCCATTTTTGTGGACTTCACGCAGATTCTGGCAGGTTTCACTACTTAAGAATTTAGTGGTTTCAAAAAAACATGTGAAAGTGAGACCTCAGAGGACACTTATGACCTTCATATAAACTAGAACTTTGATTAGCTGTAGTTTGGGCGTTTTCAACTCCTCTGTAATGCACAAAATCAATCTTGTAATGGGGTGAAAAAGGAGATCTTCGTATTAATGTTAGCACACTGTCAAATTAATACATCAAATAATATACTCTTATCCTGAATTGGTGGACTGCTTTTATCAGTGCTTTTGATGTGGCAAAGAAAGTGCTTGTTCCATAGCTACAAACCCAACTCTCTTAGTCTTCCCTTCTCTTTGAACTTCAATTTTCTTAGGACTTGGAACATCACGATACAGAGAGCAGCTTTCACAGGTAGGTATTTCAAGATTCACGTCCAAAGGCATATTAGAAGCCACACAAAGGGATTTTCTTTTTAAACGAGGTTTTCAAATATATGTAACCTTCTGGCTTGACCTCTGGATCCACTCCTAGTCTGCATTTCAAGAAAAAGAATCTACCCACATATGGTTATCTCCAGTAAGATCAAAGCTGTCACTGTATTCTGACACTTGTGAGAATGAAATGGATATAAAAAAAAAAAGTGGGGGAAATGGTGAAAAGATTTGAATGAGTTCACATTTATAAAAGACATGCACCCACGGATCTTGGAAACGAAGGGAAGACTTTCAGGATTAGCTGCAGTTCTTCTGTTCAGAAGCAGCAGAACGTTTCTTCATTTGTTAGCATCACCAAGGTAATTAAACAGACTTGAAAACATAAACAAAAATAGATTTTCTAGATCCCTACAAATAGAGATCTGAGAGCACTTTGCTGTGAAAGTTAATAAGGTTCTAACTTTAGACTGGGTTTTCTGCCTAACAGAAGCCACTGCAAAGGATGGTGTTATTTTATGCAGCCTTTGGAGGCCCTCATCAAGGTGTGGTGTCTTTCCCAGTTTCCACCCTTCTCTGGCAGAGGTGTAAATTGTCACAGATTTATCCCAGCTCCAGTGAATACTTCCTGAAAGACTGCCCTGTCTGTACCAGTAAGTATCTGCAGGGTGAGACATGCAGCTCTGTTCATCTGCTTGAGTTTCCTGCTGTCCTGTGTGAAAGCAGCAGAGTGACTTTGCGGAGCCTGTATGCCCTCCACGTAGACAGATCACGGACATAAGGCACAGGGGAGTCAAGGTGTGCGTTTTGCTCTGTTGTGCCCTTGCCCTCAGCACAGCAAGCCACAGCAGAGCCCTTGGCTTTGAGCTAGCTGGGATGTGCCAGAATGTGCTGGAACTACTGCCCTGAACTCCCTCCAAGGGAAGCATCTCCCCCACAAGGTTATCACCTCTGCATCTGATAATTCAGCATGATGCTGAGGAATGTTGTGACTAGAAGAACCTTGCTCTGCAAGAAAACTAATTCACGGTCCCTGTACTCAACACAAGGGGTTATAACGTACCTGTGACACTAGCCACAGGGAAGGGAAGGACCACAGATCAACCAGTCCTGTCTCCTGACTCACTCTGTACCTTCATAAGGAAACTTCTCCTCTCCCCCTCCCCATACTTACCTTTTGTAGGGTGGAATTAAGCCATTTGGCTGCCAGAAGCTCTGCTCAGCTTTCAGAAAGGGGAGCCTCCCTGATGTGAGACTTTCTATTACCTGCTTAGGCTCTTGGGGTCTTGCTTTGAAACAGCTACAGCTGCAAAGAGGTACATGATGCCTATGAAACCTCTTACTTTTACACCACTAGCTGGTTTGGTGCAGAGTAAATAGGCAAGGGCTTGAGTTAGAAATACCTCTGATGCTTTGTAACTAACTGCAATGAGAAGTTGGATTACGTTTATATGTTAATAGTTGGTCTTGAATTTTTCTGCCTTTAAATGCCATTATAACCCAGTTAAAATTTTAATAGAAAAGTGGAAAGTCTATTCACAGTTATTTCACAACTAAATTCCTTTGTTCTCACTTCCCAACTTACCTTTTAAAATCCCCTGTTCAAATTAACGCTCTATCTCAAACAGCAACACAATGTTTTGGGGTTATGCTTAGAATGTCTTAAGTCCCATTTTCAATTGCAAGTGCTCATTTCTAATGGCACAGAAAACGTACAAGTGAATCTCAAGATAAGTTCTGCTTGTTCATGCGTGAAATTATATATCAGCCCACCTCTGCATGCAGGATTTCCATCATTTGAAAGTCCTGGGCCTGTACTCCAAACTGAACTTTGCATGAATCCCAATAATAGTTTTCACTGCTAAGCGTTCTAGCCCAT
Source organism: Nipponia nippon (assembly GCF_047370975.1). Taxonomy (NCBI): domain Eukaryota; kingdom Metazoa; phylum Chordata; class Aves; order Pelecaniformes; family Threskiornithidae; genus Nipponia; species Nipponia nippon. The sequence goes on along the minus strand of NW_028262290.1, from coordinate 114,943,859 downwards.
CAAATTTCAAGGCTTTGAATTTTTATTATATATTTAAGGTATGAACTAGAAACTTCTAACCAAGAATTTCTTTGGTGGAGTAAACATCAGTTGTTTCAGGCATACAGATCTGAGCATTAGCATTTATCATTGATTTGGTAAGACGGAACAATGTGTGTCAGATTTTTTAGATTATAAAGCACTTCACTGTCAGGTTTCAACCAAGAAGGAAATAGTCACCTTTCTAATTCTGTTAAGTGTTACTGGGTATTGGTCATTGAATGAAACTCGTTTTTTTTCAGTCAGATACATGACAGTTTTGTAATGTGAAAAGTATAGGAAAGCCCCACAGCTAATTATATGATTTTAAACACCAGAACTCAGTTGCTGCTCGTTCCAGAAGTTTGCCTGAGCTATGATTTAAAGGCTTTATTGCACCAAAATCCCAGAGGTTGTTGCAGTTTGCAATAGAGCGCTGCCAAAAGATAATCACAGTGTGTAGTTCTTGTGATTGTAAAGAATTGCATGCATTTCATCGTGATCTCTGCACAGGCAGACACCTGGGCCTGAATCCAGATCCTTTCAGATCATGCCCTTGATCTGGTGTCCTCATCATTGCCTCTGCATCATTAGTGATGGCAAACTGTGCAACCTAACGAGGGTATTGTCCCTCTGTAATGCCACAGCCCATTTGGAGCATCTCTCTGTGGCCGATGCCACAGAGCACCCATGAAAAGTGAATGCAGTAGGTTGTGTGGGAGTTTTGGTGCAGAGCACAGCGGTCCTCCTTTGCAATTCCAGTTGCCTCAGCAGTATTTGTTGTTTATATGAACATTGTGCTTAGGGTGGAAACTTGGGAGCTGCTTAAAAGGAACACCAGTGCAGAAGGCAAAACCTTGGCTGTGTTGAAACAAGTGCTAAAACTCCCATCAGTTTCAGGCTGGTCCCCAGAATCAAGGGGTTGTCTGTCTTCTGGAGTGAAGTGGTCAAATTGTACTGTGAAGTCAGTCAAAAGGCACCTCCTCCTAAAGAAAATGAAAGATGTCAGAGAGCTCTATGTGAGTCAGCCTCAAAACAAGCAACAGTTTCAATTACTGATATATAAAAAAGAATGTTTGTTCCACCAGGGATAACAGCTTGTTACTTGCTTTGCTCTCAGGATGCAGGGAGAAAGGAAGAGAAAGAAAGTACTTGTAGCCAAGTTCGCCTCTCCAGTCCAGCAGCACAGTCAATCAAATTGTTTCATCATTCCAAGTCATTCTGTAATAGCACTGATTTATCTTGCTGCCATGCAATTGTCCCCTGTTGATAATTCCAGTTTTGTCAAGAGATGGCAGAGATTTTGCTGAAAACCTGCAAGCTCTTCTTACCAGCAGCAAACAGTAGGAGAGCAGAGTAAGACTTCCTCCTTTTCATTGATGCCTATAAATAGTCCGTGCTAACCCTAACAGCCTTAAAGATGTAGGGAATCTTTTTTAACAAAAAGAATCCACTATTTTTAAAACCGCATTGACTCAGCAGAAGTAGACATGTGTGTTTTAGATCATGATAGATTGATAATCAAGCCCTGCTGTGAATGCTTAGCTCTTTAATTCTGGCTGTAACATTTTACATTTATTTTAACTCTACAGCGGAGTGGCACAAGTCTTGATATAATGGCCAGAAAGGAGGCTGCTACGTTATTGTATACATTAAAAAAAAAAAAAAATAGTTTTTACAATTTAGTTTTCTGTTTCTTCAGTTTTCTCTGTGTATATGAGAAAGAGAGCAGATAAGTAACCAAAGTGCATTTAATTTATATCTAGGAACAGGTTGCTTAATAACAAATTCTGTAGTTCTCCATTGTGCTAAGCAGAACTAGTCACAGGAGCCATTTTATGGATTTCAGGGGGATTACTGCAATATGCAAGTGCTATCCAAACATGATTTGAGCTACTTTGAAAAGTATATGAGGTTCCTTAGGAAAGCTGAGTCCTTTGGTCTTGGGAACAGGAGGGGTTTTTTTAATATGAAACTAGTATGCATGCATCCAGTTAGAAATTATCGGAAAATCCGGTTTTATGTAGTAGGAGGAGATAACCAGGATGCTTGGCATTGCTGATGTAAGAAGAAAAATTGTTTGGTCTGTGTGTATAGATGTTATAAATAATCTAGGAATACTTCACCTTTTGGTTTGCCGTGTAGTCCTAGAAGACTTCTTTCTAATACAATTCACAGGCTTATCACTGGAAATGTAAATTTCTGCAGAACATGCAGATCTCTGTATTGCCAGGTTGTTTTTATTTTTCCTGTGATTCTAGGCAGACTTAAAAGGTATCTTAAAAAAAAAAAAAACATAGCTAAATTAATACATATACCACACTGACAAATGTATAAGTGAAACAAGGCTGTACAACAGCCTAAAGATGTTACCTACCATTCAAGTTATTTTCTTGCTGGTATCAGTCTTGAGGAGGAGTTGAGTTCTGAAAATACTTTACCCATAAAAAGGTTTTTGGTATGAGTTTGAAAAGAAACAAAAAGAGCAGATTTCTACTATTTTACATATATTTTCAGGTTTGATAGAGAGGAATATTAAACTCTGTGTGTTTGACAGCAGCATTTGATCACTTGAGTGAGATTCTGTCTGCTCTGCTCTTAATCCTGTGGTAATTCGGGATCCTTAACCACTGATTTCTAAACATGATAATCCAAACTCCCTGCAGTCAGTTGTGTTGGTCTCATCAAGAGCCACGCTGGACTTTCTGGTCTTCAAGTAGAAAGTAACCTAACAGCCAGTTAAGTGTTGTTAGATTTTTCTTCTAAATGAGTTTCGCCGGTCTAGTTGTTGGTTTTGGTGTAATGCTTAGATGTCATTTTTCTCTTCGGTGGATCTTTTGAGGATGACCTTACTGAAGTAATGATGAAAATTATCCCTGCTTAGGAATCCAACCTCTGGCAAAACTTCTGTTAGCATCATGAAAAAGAGCTTTCCTGTACAGGCTGTTTGCTTTGCTCACTGATCTGGCAGTCCACCGTTTCCCCAAGCGCTTTGCTTTAGTAAGGTTTGCCTTGCCACAGGGTAAATAAGAGAGAATACCTCACAGTAACCATCAAAGATTTCGTTGAAATGGCAACGTGAGCTGACTACAACGCCTCCAGTGCAGATATGCTACCCTACGTGTTCTAGATTGCTATTAGGAAGAAAGAGAAGGGGAGCCAGTTCTTAGGCTGTGCAACCCCTTCCTCCCCCAAATGCTGTTAATGAACCTTCAGAATTAGGTGGATCTCTTTTTAAATACTATATCATATCACGTTACATTCCTCTCAGTTTTATTTTAGAAATTCATTCCTAAGATAAAGAAATTTAGAAGCAAAAATACCAGGATAATGCTATAAAACCAGTGGTACTGTTTTCAACCGTGCGAGTATTGGGAATTAGACTGTAGATGTTTACAGATGCCATCCAGTAGCTTTTCATTGACATCAGTGGGCACTCCAGCTTACTATTAGAGGAGCATAATAAATTCTATATTGGCCAAATTTATCTTCAATCAGAAGCTACCCTCCAAGCATATAATAGGAACAAGCTGCAGAGACACACATGATACTAGCCAGCAAGCTAGCTACCTATTAGATATATGCTAATTTAACGTACATAACTGCTGCTCTCTTCTATCATGTAGAGTGGCGAGAAGGTCATTTCTTCTGGAGATCTTTAGTACACTTACTTAAACCAGGAAAACTAGTAAAGAAACTTGTCTCTAAGGCTCTGGAAAGGTGAATCAAAGTTGCTCTGAGTGTCACCAGAGCAGAATGATGGCCAGAAAGTACTCAGCAAAATCCAAGAGAGGAAAGCAGGCTGCAAGTCCTTGCAGCACTTGAGGGCAAAGAAGAGTGAACAGTGGGAAAAGCAGAACTGCAAGCCAGGATTTGTTGTAGCTGGCGGTCTGTGTTGTGAAGGGAAGAGAGAACATTCATGCCATATCTAGAATGGAAATACCAAGAACAACCTTGAACAAGAAGGTATTCTTTGTATTTGGCAGGCATGCTATCTCTGAGAAGCAGCAAAGGAGAAAGCACTGTCTCATGGTGCAGTTGGTGACTAAGTCAGACTGACACAGTCTGCTTCAGTTTCTCCATCCGCCACAGATTTGTTGTGCCACTTTGAACCAGGCAAGAGAACTTCGCTCTTGTTCCCTGGCTTTCCGCCTCTGACACACGTGAGCAATAACGCTGTCCTGACTTAATGGGATGTTGCAGATATAAAATACACTGAAGATTCAATGCTGTGGTTCAGAGCAAGCAAAACCAGACTTGAGCCTGTAGAGTTAAGGTTGCCTTGCAAAGGGCCTGCAATATAGTTTACGAATGTAAACCCATTTTGTTAGCCAAGGACACTTTTGAAGTTAAAGCACAAAGATTCTAGTTTCTTAAAGGAGATGTGAAATTTCCTTTAACAAAAGTGGTTTTGTAGAGAAGCAAGAATGACCAATGCTATGTGCTAACCCTGAAATCATTCTTGATGTTCAGTTAAACTTACTTCTGGCTCACTGGGTCCAAATGAGGGCTCTCTTTCTTTAAAACTCAAATTTATCAGTGTTGGAGCCAAATTTGGATCTGAAAGACCTAAAATGTGAATAAGTATATTTTATAGCATGTGTGAAAATACATGATAGGGAATAGCTGGGCACTGTTAAGTGATGCCAGCTTGGTTGTTGATTGAGCAATGTTGGGTCAAGTAAAAATTCAAGGTCATGAGCTGCTTCACTGTTACATGATTGGGGTGGTACTGCACCATGACCAGAGTCAATGCGTCCTCCCTCTGCAGTGTACCCTTTCTCAGAACAAGGCTTAGGCCTGCTGTGTCATGGGAAGGCTGGCAGGTTGGCTTCTGGGGGAGGGAGAAATGAGGGGACCCTCAAAAAAAGGAGAGGGAGGGAGGAAGAGAGAGAGAGGCCATGTGAATTGTTTTGAAGGCAGTAGGTAGTTCACCTTCAATTAGGTGCCCATTACAGAAGCCTTTTCCAAGTTTGGGCAAGTGCTGGGGTTGGAAATGGTATTTGAGTAAATCCTGTATCATTTACATTTTCTAGTACTTCCAGTTACATTGGGACGCTTTAGTTCATCAAAATAAATAAAAGACAATGTAGCATCCTCACTGTGTTGGCCAATTAACAATCATCTTCAAGGAAGAAAAGACTGGAAATATGACAATAGACTATCAAAAATATGCCCCTGAATATAAAAAAATGCTGAGTCCTAGGATGTTTCTGCTGTTAATGCTTTGCCTCTCCACCCCCTATTTCTTTTTCTAGCCTAATAGTGGCAGCTGATACAATAATGGGCTACTGCACAATTTTATACCTAAGGTACACAGTCACATTTAGAACCTGACAGCGTTCTCTTTCTGGAATAGGAACACTGCTTGCAGCCCACAACTGAAACAATTAGCTATAAAACAGAAAGCAGATTCATAAAAAAAAAATAATTGTTCTCCGGCTTAAAGATACATTTTAAGAATTTGTTAAAAAAAGGCAAAAGAAAAAAATTCAAGTAGACAGGGGAACAAGCCTCAGAGTACTTAACCAGATCTTACGGGTTTTGAGAATATAAATGATTTAAATTAAAAGTCATTTGAGAATATATAATAGAAGAAAAGGCTCTGACAACAGCAGAGCAAGCAGAATAGAAATGGTAATGTTACTATATGTACCCGCTTGCACTAAAAACAGCAACTGAAAGGAGGAATTTGAACTAAACTCTATGAACATGTATCCTTATAGCTCTTATTAATGGGTTGTTCTGTTCCTCTCCCAGTTTCTCTTGACCCTTTTCTGAGGGTTAAATTAATCCCTTGTGCAGCTCAGCTGGGGATAATGAAGTGCCCTGGGGTACAAATGTAGCCCTTGGGTTTGACCTACAGAAGGCTGAGCCTCTATTCTTCACTATGTTTTCAGGCAGTTTTGTTTATGTTGGACTAATTAAAAACACCCTCTCCATTCCCCAGGCTTATATGCTCTCCTGCACAGAATAAAGGAGGTTCCACTGCCTGGCCTCTCTCAGCCTATCCATGCCTATGCAGAGACATAGTGGAAAACGCTGCTAATGAGGGGGACTTAATGACCCTGATCATGTTTGTGAGCAAAAAGACGCATGTTCTGATAGAGCCGATGTGGGCAATGTTTATGATGTGAGAGACAGTTTGGATTCCTACAGGCTTGTGTTTCTGGAGCCATAGGTATTGCTTGCATTTGGCCAGTAAGGCAGAGTCTTGTTTGCTGGAGATGAAAGCAAGGCGTTAAACCATGTGGTCATCTGGAATGTGATCTAGGGTAGATAGACTGAAATGCCTGTTCCAGTTCCTGTGTATATTAGATTTTTAAAAGGTTTTGGGTCCAAAATCTGGCTTTATTCGATGTGAGAGACAGATTGGAATCTGGTCCAAAGTTGCCCCATTGTTCTGAGAATTTTGACTGCAGTAACTTTCCTCTTTCTTTTCTTCCTTTGACACACTATTCTACCCCACCTATCTTTTATTCCCACATCCTTCTTTCTATCATGCCAGCGTGCACGTACCACGTAGTGGCCAAGCAGAGGCTGGTGCTTTGCTGTGAAGCATCAAAAGCAAAATAGTATTGAGAGAGAGGGAAGTTGCCCTCATGAGAGCAGAGCAAGAAAGCTCCTTTACCTCAGTGCCATGAAAGCTAGGTGGAGCCAGCCAAATCCACCCTTCCTCTCCCCTTTTTCTTCTTTACCCCTCTAAATTCTCTGTGAATTGAGGTTTAAGCTGGATTTAAGATAGCCTGTGTATATTAGTTTATTCCTTCACAAATCAGGAGACTTGGCACATCTGTTGTAGCATAAGCATTTCATTTCAGTGTCCAGTAACAGCAGAGACAGTTTTGTTTGTCATGGGCAGCAATAGATGGCTTCTGACAACTTGGAACTCCCCAGAGGTATTGAGAGCACCATTGTACTGAAATTTGAGAAAGGTTACGTTTTCCTTATGGTCAAAACCAACGTGTGAACACCAAAAGTGATTTTACAGTAGGTGCTTAACGCATACCAGTTATGTTTCTGATGGCGAGGTTGTGCGCTGGTCCTTTGCTTCTGTAAATGTTTGATTACTTGGCTAGCATCTGTCAAGAGGGTATTTTCAGACAAAGGAAAGAGTGGTGGGCTAAGAAAGACTTCTTTCAAGGTCTGTAGTTGCATTGGATTTGTTTTGCACTGATTCTAGAGAATGCTGATTAATATAAATCATCTTGTATTGCGACACTTGACCAAGGCCTATAATCATGCCAGTACTTCAGCTGTGTCTGATTCAGAAGTCCCTAGATTAAGCAGAGTACTTACAGTGAGGAGTCCCCTCTTTGCCAACTGGGAAGTTGAAACCAGCTGCATTCTGAAATTTGAAAGAAAGAATCTGTGAACTGCTTTAGAAAATGGTCTCTTCCTCATTACCCTAATCACATAAGTATGCTGAAGGCTGCAATCAGCTTTTTTTTCCTTTTTTTCTTTTAAATCAGGCACAAGAAAGGAAAAAACTAGTGAACGGAAAAGGATCGCTTGGGTCATCCAGGTTCCATCCCTGGAACTCAGTAACAGGCATTAGAGCAGAGGACATCATTAAACTTCTGTTCCATCTGTCTTGTTGCATGCTTCAGGACACAATGTTTCCCAAAGCCTTTGAAGCCATGTAGATCTACATGGAGAACTAAGTAAGTGACCTGTATAATGTGCCATAGTATAAATCAAGGGGACTGCTTATCTCAGGATTTCATTTCTTAAATGAAATAGTCTCATATCTGAAAATTACAGTTCTTAGATGAAGTTCCTAGGTAATGCAGAGGAAAGTAACAATACCCAACATTTTCAGTTGCCCTATTGGATCTTGTTCTCCTAGCCCAAAGTGGCACTGGTGTTTAAACCCTGAGTGTGTGAGCAAGGCCCATCAGTGAGCACATGAGAGATACTGAGACTACCTGTAGCATTAGCTTCTCCTGTCTGCTCCCTTAGATGTAGTAGTGGCCAGTCTTCAGCGCTGGGGAGTAAGATGAAAGGAGAATGAACGCATGGAAGGATTAAATGATACGTCCAAGGTCATACAAAGGCACCTGTGGCAGTCAGCAATTAGATCTATGCAACCTAAATGTTAACACAGTGCATAAATTAAAGGGATGGCCTTCTTTCAGTTGTTTTTTGGTGTTTTAAGTGAGAAAAGAACCTTCAGGTAGTACCCAGACTGTGGTCCTTGCCAAGTTTTTAGCTCACCTTTATTCAAGTAGTGCAAATTGGTAATATCGTGCCACCTGTACTTAAGCAGAACTCTGGGTATCCACGAACATGTCAAACTCCAGTGTAGTACTTAAACTCAGCCTGTATTTTCTCATTACTATTTGCATGAGGTTTCTCTTTTTTTTAAGGAGTGTTCTTATTGCTATGACCTCTGTCAAAGCTTAACAAATGAGGCATGGCTTCACCAGCAAAGGCTTGGGATAGGGGCTCTGTTTGCTTTCTGGTAGGATAGGACAAACATTTATCTGATCAAAACAGACCAATAGCACAGTGGTAGCTAGACCAGATCTGGCAAAGCACAATAGAAGCATTGATATTGCAAATATAAAATGTGGTTAATAATGAAGTGGAATGAAAAGTACCGTGTTCTGGCTATGGGCTGATCTGAGCGCAGAAGAACTTTGAACTCTAGAGGTCCCATAGTATGCTCCAGATGTATGTGTTAAGGAAAAGAAGAATTTTTTGGTTGTGGATATAGTGCGTATGTGACAAGAGACTTTATCACCAGTAGATTGATCCTGTGAGATCCGGAGCATTAGCAGCTCTCAACAATTTTGTTGTCACTTGTAAAGAATAAAAATGGACTCCTAGTGCAGGAGGCAAGACCAGAAAATTCTCCCCCCCAAAAAAATTAAAAAAATAATAATAAAAAAAAAAAAATTAGCAGCCTTTTGTTTTGGAGGAATATCTGTGTTAAAAATGTTACTTTTCACAATTGGGTATCTCTGCCTTGCATGTAACATCCCTGCTTTGCACACCAGATGAAAGTCACATCTGTGGCTCCATTTGTCTAACAAGCAGTTTTCCTGCAGGCTCTCTAATACTTACCCTGGGGGCAGTTTGTAGACCTTATCTAAGAGGAGGAATTACTTTGTTGTGGCTTTGACATGCTCTTTAAACAATATTCAAAAACCATCTGAAACCACATTATATAAAGAGGATCCTTTATGTGAGTCCCAGTGGAGAAAACAAGAGTGAGAAATTTCCGTGTTCCATTTTCTGGCTTTGCTCTGTTTCCTAGCCAAGGGCTAGGAAGCTGTTTAAGCCATAGGACTCAGTAATTAATATTAAAACAAACAAAAGAAAATCTAAAAGACTTTCTGCTGCTCTTCAGTGTCCTTATTCACCTGTTTCTCTCATCATTTAGGTGACTCCCAGACTGGCATGTATTTAAGTGATGTCCTACTTCCATTGGTATTTGCTATGCAGATTACTGAATACATTCCTCATCTGACAGAATAATTTAATCCTTGTTCTTTAAACCACTTATTGAAACATGCTCCTAAGGCTCCTGCTTTAAGCTCTGCCCTGCTTTCTCCAGCCCTGTCACGTGAGCTTGCGGGGTACGTAAGGTTGCTAGCCGGTGATGTGGCAGAGCGCTGACCTGCTGGGAGCCGATAGCTCATTTAGAGTTGAACCCAAGAGGGTCTCAGGAGCTGGTTTTGAACCCTGAGCCTCTCAGTGATTTATGGCAGCAGTTACACTCTTGCATTCGTTGAAATGGAAAGTGATACAGATTTATGATGCTGGGTTTGATTGCCATTTTCAATAGGACTTTACCTCTGATTATGGAAGAACTCTTATTTTCAGAAAATTGACTGTTCTCTGTGAGAATAGTTCTAGGGAGTGACAGCCTTTGAGTAGCCACCCAAAGGTACTGGCAGAAGCCAGTCCCGCTACCTTGCGCTGTCCTAGCAGCGCAACCCAGCCTCTGACCTGAAGAAACTGGGACAGAAACCAGGGGTTAGTTCCTCCTTCTCGTCTGCTTCGGGCATGCCTGTAGTTTGGTGATGTAAATGTCAGCCTGCAAGGAGCCAGGCTTGAGATCACCTGTGCATTTCATTCCTGGGAGTTAGCTGTAGAATTTGAGTTCACTTTTGAAGTCAATTACACTGAAATCTCGCATTAAAATTTCTCCCCTGCTTGAAAATAATGGTTATGTTTACAACAGTAACAGCAGCAGCCAAATTTTCAAAAAGGGAGGCTTTTTGTTGTTTTGGGGGGTGGGGATGATTTTTTTTGTAACGTTAAATCTCAGCTTGGCCTTGGCGGGGAAATGCCATGCTGCTGTGGCTGGAACACGACGGAGAAATGGGCTCTTTAGGTTTGACATCCCTTTAGCTTTCTGGCGTTCTGGAGGATCCCCAAGGCCCCATGGAAACCAGATGCATTCCTGCTGCAACAATTAACGTAACCGACCCTTGCAGGAAGGGAACATTTTTTTTGGGGGGGGGGGGGAACATTACAGTATTTTCTTTTGGAAAATTCCACTATTGACATGAAAAACAGCAGGGTAACAGCAAAGATGGATTGCAAATTTTGACAGCACCGACAGGTAAATATTGGCTTTGTGCAAACAAGTTTCTATAAATAACCCGTCTGCTCCAGAAACTCCACAGATGGCAGCAGGGCTGCCGGGGTATTGATTTACCCACTGTGCTCAGTGCAGAAAAGCACAGCTGTCAGCTTTGCTGTTCTTCTCGTCCTGAGTGTTGCTTCTGCGCCTGCTGAGAGCTGCGTGCCTTGTTCACCATTTTTCTTTGGCAAGTAGAGATGAAGATTAAGAGCCCAAAAGAAATAATTTGAAAGAAAAACCTGCCAAAACAACGAAGAATAAATGGAACAAGTGCGGAGAGTAACTATAGAGAATGCTGTATATATGTATTTCACACACCAAAAGCCAGCAAGAACCTGTCTCTCTTGCTCAGTCTGTGTCAGGTAATTTAATACACCTCACAGGAGTGGTCTGTAGAGGTCCAGGAGACCATGGGAGGCTTGAAGGGCAAGGAAAGCTTATGAGGAAACAATAAAGAGTTTGTACATCACGGGGAGTCACAGGCAGAGGTTAGAGTTGAGGAGTAGAACCTGGTGCTATCTTTTGGGAGGCCTTACATGCAAATGCAAGTTCTGCCAAAAATCCCTAGCAGCTGGAGGTGACTTATAAATAAATGCCAGCCAAATAGGCAAACGCTAAAAATTGTCGTGATTAGGTTTTTGGCTTGTACGACCCATTTGAGGGCAGTCTAAATCTCAGGATTATGATTTTCAGACAGTAGAGTCAGCCAGTGCAACTACTGTCTCATTAACAAAAATGTTGATTTACAGGCATAATATCTGAAACTGCTGTTTAAAGGAACATCTTAGATAGACTTCATAATCTCAGTTCCGTAAAAATGTTTGCCTGCAGTGCAGGTTTGCTCCAAGGGCTCATCAGTAGCAGAATTGTGTATCTCCTGGGGCAGACACAGCGTATGCCATTTGAAGGCATTTTGCTGCTGGTTTTCTGTGTAATTTCTGTGTAGTTACACAATCAACCCAGACAATGAAAGTTCCTCTGTCGTTATAGCTACATCTGCATCAGTGCTTTTGCCCAGAATTCCTGGGTGAGCTTTTTGTTGTCATTTTGTCTTGGGTAGTGGCTTTGGGCTTTTTTTGTTTGATTTGTTTGGTTTGGGTTTTTTTTTTACAGTTAGCTTGCATAACTAACGTGGCAAAAATTAAGATGTCAAGATCTGGCCCAGTTGAAATAGATGGTTACGTTGTGGTTTTTTAATTTATTTGTTCATTTTGTGAACTTCAAGTCTGGGTGGCGCGAGCTGGATTTCAGTTCTCCTGAACTTGCTCTGAACCCCTGGGTAGAGCTGTCCAGCGCTTTTCAGCAGAGCTCGTCCTGATGCTTGCAGTTAACGGCACCTTTAAGTGCTTGCCTGGATGGAGGCCTAGATCAGTTCATTTGTCCTATTTCTGCCTGAGTTTTAGATGATGACAGGAAAAGGCAATTTAATCAACGAAAAGTATAAATCAAGAGTTATGTGCTTACATAAAATTCAAACTTGATGCGATTCTGTCTCAATTTTTGAAAAAAATGAGAGGTGCCAAATGAGAAAGGATTTTTCCCAAGATAGACCAAGAATCTTTTATGGGAGAAGAACATGAAAAAACAGGGCTGTGAAAGGGACCATGCAAATACCTTAGAATTTTTTGAGATAATTGGCATTACTTTAACTATTATTCAAAGTAATTACTATACAAACTAGGTAATTCATAAGTAGTAGGGCATAAGAAGTTGTTAAGAGGAGACTTCTGTCTGAGTCACAGAATGTTACTGGGCTGAAGGAGCTAGATGCTAGCCATTTCTGGAAAGGCTGCATATTTATTGCCTTTTTTTTTTTTTTTTAAAGCATTTTTAAGTATTGAGTAAGGAATCTCATGTGTATCTTGTAGAAGTTACACTGTTCCATCCAAAGCTGTTCTTTTCCCATACTGAAATTCTGCCTTGATTTGCTGAAACAACAACAGGCAGAAAGAATCTTGGCTTCTGAGTTGTAGGTCAATAAATTCACAAATACAAGGACAGGTCAACAAGCTTGCTTTGTGTGTGCTGTTGCCCATTGTGGTTTTAACTGAGCCCCACACAACTCATACTGACACTAAGATACCAGTGTCCTACTGCCATCCCTGTCAGTTTCTCCTGCGCTTTGAGTTCAGATGCTGCATCCTTCATCTTTCACAGCTAGATGCATGTGATGAGGTATGCAAACTACAAGCTGATCTGAATATGATGTGCTAAAGGTTTCAATGCTGAATACACTTCAAGCATTTTGTTAGGTTTTTCTCTCTCATGTTATATAAATATATTATTTTAATATAAATACTTAATCTCAAGCTGTCCCTGAAACCAGAGTCCACTGTCTATTTTGAAATTTCATTTCTCGTGTCACAGATTCAACAAGGGAATAAAATACCAATTTGTGTCTGCTCAGAGGAGGAGGAGGGGAAAAAAAGGGCATCCTGTAAGAGTATAACACAATGTGATGTCAGTTGTCACTGCCTTGTACCACTTTGAGGTTTAGTGACCCGTGAGCTACCGTTTCCTTGCTCTCTCATTTGAAGTACAGTTCACGACATTTTCATTGTACTCTTATTGCAGTCCTTTTTCTGAAACCTGACCTGGGGGAAGAGAGGGAAGAGTTATGTGTTCAAAGAAAGCAACATCAAAGTATTCCCAGCAGCCAGTCAAAACTTCAGCTAGTATTAATTCTAACAACTCTGTGGTTGGTGACGTGGACTATTTACATGGGCTAGCCGCCTGCCTGTCTCAGGATATTCGTGGGTAATTGCAGACTTCTCTGAGGTCTTTTTTTCCTCCTTTTTTTTTTTTTTTTTTTTTAGGAGATGTATTTGTGTTTTCTAGTAGATATTAGTCAACAATACAGAGCAAGCAGTGTTGGATGCAGTGTTATCATAATAGCTATATCAGAGGTCAATTGGAATTACAACAGCAAGGTTGATAGGAGCCTTGGAAATGATGGGCAAGAGCATTAAATGAAATTAAAAGGTAGAAAGTGATCCTTCTACACTGGATGCAGTCACCTAAAGAATCTTAAAAGCCTGTCCGCAATATATGTGCCTACGCTAGTGCAGAGCAGTTATTAGATTTCAAATTAATGTCATTGTTTTTTTCAGCATTATGTTCCTTTTTTAAGTCACTAAAGTTGCTCCTAGTTTATGATCGTGAGATCAGAATAACTAAAAGAGAAAAAAGTGGATAATTTTCATTGTGGTTAATTTTAAGTCAAACTCTCACAATTAATGGGAATGTCTAAATTGCCAATTAAAAAAAAATACACATATTATTCATTGACGATACAAGCCAGCATATTGCATGAATGATCGTTTAAATTGCAGCGTGTACTGAGTTTGCATGTATGTACAGTAGCGTATGTGTATATACATTAGCAACAGACCTGTACGTCCTCTGTAGTATTTTCTTGGGACAGTGAGTTTTCATCTCTCTCTGTCAAAACATGTCATGCGTTACAGTAAGCTAATGTTTTCCTAGGTTAATCACTAATCTGCCTGTGTATCGGTAAACATGTTGCCATGGGCACTGTAATAGCAGAACTGAGAGATGAGCTTTCGCCTGGTTGGAGCTGAAAAATGCCTATTTTTACTTTCGATACCCACTTGCTCAATCACAAATGAGGATAAGAGGATAAGGAAGCATGTTCCACCTCCTCTTTAAAATATAATTATAGAAACATTTTTCATATGTACTTTTCAATATGCAGATAATATTTACTATGTGTTCATTACTTGTAGTGTTTGGACAAAGCTCTTTTTCTGTTGGGCTTCACATTTCTTCATCAGATTGTTTTACAAAGTGCAGTCTCCTACATATGACCAGCAAGGAGAAATCACATACCTTTCTTCACTCCAACATGAACAACACCCATTTTGGGTATTGCCAAGTCCCATTATTTAACATTTAATTCCTTCCCTAAAGTACACCAAGCTTCCAGAACACTGCATAAGTTACTTAGTTGTGCAGATTTAAATCCCGGGCTGCCTTTTGTCACTTATTTGCTTTTCTGAAAGAAAGAAGATTAAACTATGTAAATGAAACATCATTATGGTTCATTTTGTTAGCATGTGCAGCGATGAGTCTTTGACCTACATTTCTGGTGTGTAGTGTGCTCTTGCCCTATATCTGGATAATGAATGACAGAAACATTGGTGTGGGTTGACCTCTTTTTGACATAGTTTTTGGTCTTTTTTTATACGTAAGGGAAATACTGAGATACAAATCTTCAGTTAAATCTTAATGAAATCTGGAAGAAAAAACACTAAAGAAAAGATTTAGGCACAATATCTGATACATAAAGTTATTTGGAAAGTATATAAAGGGCAAATCTGGAGTCTGCTTTTAAGTCTTTTGGGGTTTTTATGTAATAGATGCTCATGGACAAGATTATGCAACTAGAAGTTGCATCCTACAGACTGTATCTGTTTTGAAAGGTGATTTTATCAAATTTGAGCTGAGTTAACAAATCATCCTCAGAAGCTGACTTTCTCTGGATGCTCTAGAAAGTCAAGCTAAGTCTCTATGCATGAATCTTCAGCCTTTTACTGTTCTGAAGACACTGACCTCCAAGAAATGCATCTGAAAACATAGGCACTGCGCTCCTTCGTGATGGCGTTTCTTTCCCTGACAGTGGTGCGGTATTGATGTGTTGAGGGAAGTGCACATATGTAGCCTCTATTAACACTAATGGTCTTTACGGTTCAATAGGAGAATATAAGCCTGTAGGACATAGTGGTATAGTTTGCTTCACTAATATTACTGTCAAAACTACACATTTTCCCCCTTTAAAATTACTGCCAAGGTAAACAGATTTTTGAGAAAACTTATCGAAACTAAAATAAATGAGTTACTTCTGATTATTTTGATGTAGTCTGTTACACAGTAGGTCTGGGCACTGTAAGCAAAATGGAAGAAAAAAACTATTGAAGATATTTAGTATTGAAATCAATATGATACTTCCATTATTTCTTTGAAAGTCTGATGTCAATAGTGATATACAATTAAAAAATAAAAATTTAAAGAGGGAGCCTTTCTAGAGGAGGAAATAGCAATGTCCCTTTGTCCTTCAGCAATCTGTTTTCAAATTGCTGTCCAACCAAGCTCCGAGGTTTTAATATTTCTAGAAACACCTACTGTGTATAACTTACTCTAAATTGGCACATATATCAACAGTATGAAAAAATGTTCACACCTCTGGGAAACTGAGCTAAAAGGTCACTTTTTCGACAAATTCATAAGCTGGCAAAAACAAACCTAGCTTTCCTCTGAATTTTTAATAGCGTTCTTTTTTCTGTGTAAAGTCCAGAGGGCAATACTCTGTAGTATAAAGGCACCATCTGAACGATCCAGTGAGTGTTTCACACAGATTGGCATGCATTTGTTCATCTGCTTAAGTTTAGGTTTGTTTGAATTTGCATGTCATGGGTTTGATAGGTGTGTTCAGCAGCTCTACTTATTTTTAATTCTAGGTCATTTGTACGGTATTTGAAGGCTTTCCATGAGGCTTTTATTCTACAAGAGGAAAACGCCTTGAAGGTCTTCAGTTAAAGACTGAAAACATTAGGAAAAGCAGTGGGAAATACATATTTGGATGGTAATATTGGGGCCTCAGGAAAGGTTATTTAATAAGAAGTTTTAGGTGGGAGGTGGCTAGTAGGAATTTTAGCATAACTGGAAATCAATGTAAGTTATCACCCAGGTGTCAGAAAACTTCTGTCCCTTTGTTCACGGGAAAACATGCAGCTCAATTTTTTTCTTTCAGTTCTAAGTATAATGTTTGCGAAACTCCTTGGAACAGTGAATTATATAGCCATACATTAGTCACAAAGACTTCTTCCTGTGCTGCAGCATGGAGAGGTTAAGAGGTGATCAGACATTTCTTTCAGGTTTTCTTTTCCCCTTTGTTTCTAGTACAGCCTTTGTCAAGGCATTGAGGTGCTAATATGTGAATTTTTAGGACATCCTGAAAAACCTGCTGTGTTCAATAACCTCTGTAGGATAGATGACTGTAATCAGCAGTGAGCTCTCTGGCCTCACTTGATCTCTTCATCATACTCTTTCTGAGGCATGGGGGGAGGTCTTTCAGATTGATCTTTCAGAAGCTAGGTCCTAGCTTCTAGAGGGCTTTAACTACCAGGACCAGGATTTCAAATGAGTGAAGTTTTAAATCAGGAGCTGAGACAATTCAGTTGATTCTTGTCTACCGGATTCTTTGAGAAGCCAGTTGAATGGTGTCCAACTTTAATACTCATTTCTTTCTACTGCAGTCAGCACACCTCGTGCTGGTGGGTAGGAGAGATGGTCCTTCCCTCCCCCCCCCCCCCCCCCCCTTTTTTTTTTTACATTGTTGCATTTTGGAGAAATAATTGGAAATTGAGAAATCACTATTCTGTGTTAATTTTCTTGATTGAACTTGGCATGCTTGGAATCTCAAGGCAAAGAGCTGTGGGATTTTCACAAGGACATACCTTATTTCTGTGTTGCCTGTAATTGCTTGAAGCCTAAGGGAGGCCTGGATGGAGATAACTCTTCACAACATTTTTGAAAGAAAAAATACAAATTTATGTTTTTATTCAAAGTTTAAATAAGTCTTGGATAAAGCTAGCAGGCAGGTTAAATTATTTGATTTCAAATAATAATTCCATGTACTGTCTCCAGTTCTGCTTCACCCATTTAAATTACTTTTGCCCAAGGTACTGATAGTACTATAATGGAAACAGTTTTATAATAGAAACAGTGGAAAACATTTTGTTTTATTTTAAATACATCTCACAGTATGGTTCCTCATGTTCCTCTCTGGAGTGCCTAACTTCCTATTCACCAGGATATGTGATTTTTTTGACAGATGGGCAAATATTGTGTTCAGGGTTCTCATGGCAGGGTGTGCTGGTTTTGGCTGGGATAGAGTTAATTTTCTTCATAGTAGCTGGTATGGGGCGATGTTTTCAATTTGTGCTGAAAATAGTGTTGATAACACAGGGATGTTTTAGTTACTGCTGAGCAGTGCTTACACAGAGTCAAGGCCTTTTCTGCTTCTCACCCCACCCCACCAACAAGGAGGCTGGGGGTGCACAAGAAGCTGGGAGGGGGCACAGCCAGGACAGCTGACCCCAGCTGACCAAAGGGGTATTCCACATAGTATGATGTCATGCTCAGCATATAAAGCTGGGGGAAGAAGAAGGAAAGGGGGGGACATTCAGAGTGATGGCATTTGTCTTCCCAAGTATCTGTTACGCGTGATGGAGCCCTGCTTTGCTGGGGATGGCTGAGCACCTGCCTGCCAATGGGAAGTAGTGACTGGATTCCTTGGTTTGCTTTGCTTGCGTGTGTGGCTTTTGCTTTAGCTGTTAAACTGTCTTTATCTCAACCCAGGAGTTTTCTCACTTTTACCCTTTCAATTCTCTGCCCCATCTCACTGGTGGGGGGAGTGAGTGAGCGGCTGTGTGGTGCTTAGTTGCCAGCTGGGGTTAAACCACAACACAGGGGGTTTAAATATTCTCTCATTTCACACATATATGACCACTTTTAAATATGAACTAAGGCATTTGAATTAAAATGGTTGGATGGAACTAAGGTGACCTAAAGGTGGCCAATTAGCTGCTCGGCATCTCTGGTAAACTGAGCCATATTTTTTATATATATTCCTAAAATGGACTGGGGAGCAGGGTCTTTGGCCCTTGACAACTGTTGCCTCTGACTTTTTTCTGTGTGCCGCGAGTTATCGTAATTTTCATGCATGGAAAGAAACAGATGAATACAGAGTTCAGTACTTAACAAAAGCTCATTACAACCAGTGAAAACTGGGTTGGGATGGAGCCTGTACACACTTGTGCCAAATTAATTATTTAGTTGCTGTGATTTTCTACTGATTCAGTTAAATGGTTCCAGTTCCTACTCTGAACTTTTAAATGGTATACACTGATATTACAAATTCTTGTCCCATGTGGGAGAGTATTAAATTACCACTACAGATCCCCTTTATACCTGTATACCTTCCCCCTCACTTATTTAACCTACTCATTATACCTCCTCTTCAGGAATATGGTAGCCAACCATTCAGTCTATGGGTAACCAAGGTAGACAGTGAAATTTCTTTTCAATCACTTTAAGTGAGGAAGTGCTTCAAATACTATAGTATTTGAAATATACTATACTATAAGAAATATACTATACTGTAATAAATGATGTTTGTATTTTTGCAGATTACCTCATGTGCAGTGGGATTCTTTTTTTATGGTTGCTTTCACGTGAGAGTTTTTGTATTACACTTTTATAAGATGAGGAAATTTCTAGTACTGTATCATGCCACCACAGTCTGCTTTGGTGTTCTGGGTTTTCAAAGTGCTGGTAGGCTTCTGTGGAAGCCACTTTTATTGCAGAGGATGTGTCTGTCTTCTAGACCCCCTGAGTACTCTTGGAGTCATTGTGGGAGCTAATCAGGTGCCTAAACTTTGGTGTCCAGTGTCATGTCCAGCTCCACAGGAAATCCACATCTGCACAGGCCTGGCAGATGTGACGTAGGTTCTGCAGGTGCTCCCAGTCCTCCCATGGTGGCAGCTGGAAGGCACAAGCAGATTATGTGAGTCCTATAAACTCTTGAAACCTAACCGCTCTTAACGGTATCTCCTGGATTGTTCAGGAGAAAAGATGAATGATGTATTTTGTGTATTTTGTCTGTAGAGATACGAACTCTTGTCAACATGAGTGTTTATGCCGTTCTTAGCACACCGAGTTCCCAGACTCACCTGGCATTATCATCAAGATCATCTCTGGAGCACTATTACTACTGTTCCTATGCTTACTCTGGAGGACAAATACAGGTTTATTCAATAGTAAATTCAAGAGATATCATAGATTGTTGTATCCTGTAGTCATTCATAGGGTGACCTGCTGGCTGTCAGATTCTTGAGGAAGAAGAGGTACAAAAATTAGATTAACAACTGACATGTTTACAGCTAAAAGTTAACTGTAGGGAATCTGTCACTGCCAGGCTGCAGAGAATTAACTGTGCACATCTAAGATTAGAAGAAAACTTTCCTATAATTACTTAGAGCATGATGAACTTTTCCATCAAGGCTTGGCATAGGAGACAGGTAACAGACTACACAGACTCCCTGGCACATGGTTTGCTCTATATGGTGACTTTATGAGGTGAGAAGTCATTTTGAATTAATGTTTTTCTGTGCTATTTATAAGTATGTTGTGATGATTACTGCCTGACTCATTCTTGCAGTAACATACTTCTGCGGGTTCTAGATCATCTTATTCTTAATGGATTGCTTGTACCCTTAAACAAAGCCTGGACCTCTTCTTTTACCTACAGAAAATAGTAGCGTTTGTCCAGATCTCCGGGCTGACAGATTAGTTTTTGGATGGCTCTTTCATCTTGCTGAGAAGCAGGAAAATCTGGAAAATGTGATAAGGTCATTTCCCATAATTTAGCAAGGATTACTAGAAGCAATTTTGCCAGAATCTGAATGCATCTGGGAGATTGCTGAAGTGCAGCAGCCATCCACCACTTCTTTACCAGTCCAAGGTGATAACAAGGCATGGGTTTCCTTATGGTAGTGGAATAGTACTTACAAGTACTTGGAAAGTTGCTCATTCTGATAAGTACCCATACCAATTAAGTGAAGAAGCCATTTAAAACAAGATTTAAAAAGACCTCAAATAGCAACAGAATATGATAGCAATGAAAAATGCGCCACTGTGCATAAAACCACCCATTCTGTTGGTCAGGTATTTCATATATGCACTTTTCCTGTAGTCTCTTTTAGTGGTTATAAAACTTCAGGATTGTAGAATTTTACTGTGATGTAGCACAATTACTTGGTCTTAGCTAAATGTGTCCCCATTAAGTTGAATTTATGCTAATTCTGTCCCAGTTAAACAGCAGACGATGTTATTGGCTGCACTACTAAATTGCTTTCCTAGGAGACATCTCATTAAATAAGTGATGCACCCAAAGTGGAATATAATGAATTACATTTTTACTTAAGCTTAATATGTTTTACATCTGTAAGCAGGATAGAATTATGTGCACTGTGGATGACAAAAGACTCCTTGGGTCATGTTGTCCAGTCCTCAGTGAGCATGGAACTTACCATGTGGTTTGTCCAGCTGATTTTTAAAAAAACAAGGCCATTTCTTTCATTTGTGTTGGAAAGTGATTCCACAGCCTGACATTATTTTTCTAATATTTAGCTGAAATGTTGCTTTCTCCTGGTTTTGTTTATATCCTCCCAGTTATTTACCTCTCAGACTGCTTATGTGCCAAGAGCATTTGGGCACCAATCCATTCAAATAACCTTCTTTAATTATCTGGATAGTCTCACTAAAACCAGAATGGCTGGGTGAATTTGACTGCAAAATTTGCCCTTTTGTTCGTTACGGCCTTTAGTTGCTTGTTTCAGGTTACACGTTCCCTCTGTTCAATGACAGCTCTTTATGTCAGCTGGATCCAGGAGGAGCATTGTCCTCTACTCTCATTTCAGGTGTTGGCAGCACTCATTGGGAGGAGAAAAAGCAAGCAGAAGGTCTTTTACCAATGTGAAGGCTGCCCTCCAGCATGATGTGTTAAGTCTGTGTTCAGTGACATTTGAAGTAGATCAGCATCTCAAGTAACCTGGATGTGAAAAATACTCCATTTCCCATCAGGCCGATCGTGGTTATAATTCATGTAGTAACAGGGTGAATTGTAATGATGTTGCTTTTAGGGACAAACGTTTAGTTCCTCCAAAGTTCTATTGATCTGGTTTTGTAAGCAAACAGCTTACAAATGTGTTCGTATGTTTTGAGTTCAGGCTATGCGGTCATGGGGAACTATGCAAAGCCAGTAAGTGTGACTTAGAGACCAGAGAGCTGCAGGGCAGAATTCCTCAAATTAGCAAATGAGGAGTGTTTGCTAATCTGCTTCGTATGCCAGAAGAGGTGGGCAGCGGGGAGCACTGCATTGGATATCAGGCTGTGTAAAGGACTTTGAATAAGAGATTCATTGTCTGTGAAGAAAGGTAAAAGTTTTCAAGCCCCTTGTACCCTAGTCGCTAAAAAAGAAACATAGCTATCAGCTACAGAACTAGCACATGCTTTCCATTCATGCTTTCTGAAGAGGAGTCAAACAACTATTCCCAGGGATGCCGGAACTGGGAGCACAATAGAAAGCCATTGTATGCAATCCATGTCAATTGTAAGCTTGATCCACAAAATCTTTTCAAGAGTAGCAAGAAACATAGTGATGCTTAGTTGGTTTCTGGAGTGTGACGGTAGGGATCTTCCCTAGTGAAACTGAAAGTAATACAAGTTCAGTAAGCAAGAATTCTTCAAGAAGATACATAAATAAGAAAGATTTCTTTGCATCTCATCTTCCCTCCATACTGATTTTTAATTCTTCATAGCAATTTGGGAAGTCAACCACTTGAAAGGCTAGTTGTTGGCCTTGAGAGGTGATTCACTGCAGGCAAAGCTGTACTCTAGTGATTGATAAGTGGAAGCGTGTGCTACACTGAGTGTGGACAAGAACAGTGGTTCAAGGGCTCTCCTCACCTCTTTTCCCAAATAAGTACATTTTTGATAGCTGGTATTCTGTAGTTGCCATATTTTCATAAACTGAAACCTATTCTCTTTAATATTCTTGATGAGTTTATGGTCGGAACTAGCAGGACTCCACAGAATTCGGTCTTCTGCATGGTGGAACATTTGCTGGGCTCCATTTACACAATGCGAAACAGCAGCTTCTATAACATCCCACATGTAGAAGGAGAGCCATAATAGTCAAGAGGTCAGGACCAAGGACTGTGCCTCAGGGGCAGTCCAGTCCAACTTGCATGGAGCTGCTGTACAGCCTTGCGAGTTCTCTTTCCTCGTGAGCATGTTCCACTTTATCGTTTGCCGTATCTAAACTACAAGTCTTTGCAGCGTTGAAGTACCTTGCTTGCTTACATGGTGATCAGCACATGTGGCAGCATACCATTGCGTAAATAACAAGATGATGGTTGGGAGGGTTCTCTCATTCTCATATGGCAGAAACAGGATTGTGGAGTGGTGGGGTGGGAAGAGAGGTTGTGCACCCATCTTCATGGGAAGGTTGCGGAATAGACTTTGAGCTGTTAGATACAGTACATGGCTGAAAATGTCAAGGAGTGAGTTACTTGGCAGCACAGCATGGCATTCTTTTTTGGATTCCATCAGCTCCAGAAACAGTCTTGGAAAGCTCAAATAAGGAAGAAAGGGTGAGATTATAGACAGTAGGTTTGATATTTGAAGAGTGAAAATCAAGTTGCGAAAGTAGTAATAGAAAAAAAGAAAAAAAAAAAAGACAACTAGAGTACATAGGACAAGGCTAGATACAGGGATAGCATATTTTAATGTGACAGATTGGATGTCATACCTACATTAGGGAATACAAATACGTATGCACCTTTTTTGATTCTGGACATTTTAAACATTTGACAAATCACGGCTGGGAACTGGCAAGAGCCTTCGTTTTTTGTTGCCTTGTAGTTGCCAGGGAAGGAAGTCAGCATTCATTCAAGCTCTGTCTAAACAGAGCCCCACACTTCAAGCACATCATTATGCCATCAAGCTCAGGACCTACATTCTTCCATATGCAATTTCAAATGTCCTCTGCCAGTCATGTTATTAACATTCTCCAACTTGGCTCACACCACCACTTAATCATTTGCAGATGGGTAGAGAAAAATTGCAGCTAGCTCAGTTTTGGATTTTGAACTTCATTTTACAATCCTCCAAAACCCCAGCAACTAACTAACCTGAGAAAACATCTATCTTGCAACTTTTGTGGCAAAGACTAGGGAGAAGAATGTTGCAGGGCAGGCTTGGAGCAGACATAAGAAGCATGTGTGAGTCTGCATTACTCTATCTCAGCACCTTACATCCATGCAGATTCATCCAAGTGTTGGCAAAGAAGGATTTGCGTGGGAAGAAAGGCTGCCTAAGGCAGCATCTGTATCTTGAATATGTTCCCACAGTAATACCACGCTTTCAGCATGAATGCGCTTCCACCTATGGCAAAGGCTTAAAAGCATCTAAATTGGGCCGTGTATATTACATGTGCATGTGTCTAGGTATGCATTAATTCCTTTCTGATGATCATTTCTATAATTTTTACTGTAGGCAAATATCTTTATCTGGACATACTTCCTACACTCAGAATAAAAATTAATGAGTTTCAGTAGCCAACAGTACAGCCTGGCATTAATTGTCCTTTTTAAAAAAAAAAACTCTGCCCAATAATCACTTTTAAGATAATTTCAGGTTAGTTATGCTATTGCACATATGGTAAGGGAAGTGATATTATAAATAAGGCCTGTTGCAGTTATGTGGCCACAAAATGATGGACTTTTTTCTCATAGACGAGCTCTGGTCTTCTTCCAGGCCATTATGACTAGGCAGGAGGGAATTCTTCAGAAATTGCCTCATGTACAACTTAGGACGTGGAGCCAGCTGTAAGATACAATAGCTGTTGTCTTGACGTTGTCTAGTAGAGTGTATATGAGTCCATATGTAGGTGTATATGGATGAGAGACAGATCTTAAACAGAGAAAGAAGGAATTTTGGTTAGGAGCATTAGACCTCTTCCCCAGTCCTTTAGTGAGAATGTGAAGTTTGTTTTATTTTGTTATAATTTCCCCAATTTTCATGCATTTTTGCCCCTTTACTTCTGTTGAATACAGTTGCTGAAGGCCCATTATAGGTTGTTAAGGGTTATTTCTAAAATGGAACGATGGAGATATAAAGACTGATAAATTAGTCACCCTGAGAGATGGATTCCCTACCTCTCAGACTGCCAGTCTTAGCCAGATGCTAGTCTGAGATGATTTAGAGATCTGTAACTTACTCAGAGCAGTGCACATGTGACTCTGCAGAATAGAGTGACCTTTGCTGGGGAGCAGTTCAGACTCGTTGATCTAATGGTCCCATCTGGACTGAAAGGCTCTGAATCTTGCATGTCAAATTACTAAGACCGAAGAAAGTGAAATGAGGTTATTGCAGCTCTTATGATACATAAAAAAAGAAAATTAAGTAAAAAAGGTTTAGTAGGCATTGCACTCCGTTTTTCTCAAGCTAGAGAGCAAAGTTTGTACACTGTCCCCTAATAGAGATGGACAATTGTCCTTTGGCCACAGCACTCTGCAATATTGGCCATAGCTGGACAGTAATAGTAGCTGCAAAAGGAGATGCTCACCTCATTCATCTGTTGGGAACAATCTCAGTTCAGACAAGGACAAGAAAAAAAGACAAGCTCTTATGACAAGCTATATTTGACATGGCATTCCTGTTAAAAGCATAAAGATAAAATGTAGTTCTGAGGCCTATTCCCTAGAGTTTTCCTCAGCATGGTTGCTTATAATGTAACCAAACCTCTACAGAGTAGATCATGTATAACTTTTAGCTCATCCAGATATAAACTGGCCAAAACTTTGTTGGAATAAATTAATGCCATTAATGGTACTCAATGGAGCTAAGCTTATTTACCCCAAAAGAGAGTTTTGCCAGATTTATTACAGCGGTTGCAGCAGAAAACGTTAGCAATTAGGGCAGTCCTGCTCTAAAACGTGCTTTAACATTGTACCATCTTACCCAGTGAATATCTGTCTCTGCTGTGGGTACTTGTTTACTAATGTGATTTCCCTTTACTTTTTACTCCTGTTTCTGTGCTTATAGGTGAGAAGACTGCACAATTCTGGTTTGTGCATAATGTGTATAATTGCTAGTAAGCATCAGATTTTGGAGCTTCTGGCTCCAGTAGCAAGTCTGCTCCGCTCAGGAGAGATTTCAGAGCACGAAAGCAAGGGAATCAGCCAGAGCTAAGTGCCCCTACCAGTGCCCACTGATACGTTTGTTAACATGACCTTTATGATGATACATATACAGACTTCCGAGCTCCCTGTCACATTTACAAAGCCACGTTCCCAAGTTCCAGGTCAGCTCCCATTTGAATGGAACTATTTTGCTATTGCAGATATTTCTGGTGATGGCAATAAAATAAGCATGTCTACCAAACACCTGAGATGATAAATACCATCATCACTGGGCAAAAATCCATGTGTGCTACTGCTTATAGAAAGCGTAACAGAACCTTTCACGGTGGTGGTTTGTGTTTCCTGTTTTACCAAACTGCTGGGAACTACCAAAAATAATACAACACGATATGCCCGAAATAGTATCATTTATTTCACTGCTCTGACACATTTGAGGTTGCACAGAAAGAACTGATGCATGCATTCCTTTCCTTTCTGAGGAACTCTAACAGCTTTCTCACAGTAAAATCCTTTTTGAAGTAGAGTGCTCTGGACATGTCTGAAAAATACCTCATTTTCATTTAAATGATAGTTGTGTGAAAGACAATAGCAATTTAGTACTTTTTTTTTTTTAAAAAAAAAAAAAAAAGCAAGGGCAGAGGCACAGCAAACTGGCAGATGAACATTGTAAAAGCCCACAGGATGAGTTCTGTATTGACAGAAACAAGCATCTATTTTCCCATCATCGGCTGTGAACAGCTATTTAGCAAGTTGTGAATCCTGATGAATCTCATCTTCCTCACTCCAAAGAGTAAAAAAGCAGCAAAAACCTTACCTTTCTGAGCTGTGTGTGTACCGTGATCCTCTCTGCCCAGACCCAGGTTCTTTCTGTTATTGGGAGGATTGAGAAGGATACTTCTTTTTGCTAATACTTTCTTAACACCCAGTGAAGAGCAAAAGACTATTTCTCTTTTAACAGCAAATAATTACTTAGGTTTCAACTAGAAGTCAATCAAATTTCAGAACCGATCTCACTGTGATAGTTTTGTGTAGCAGTGCCTTGCAGGGAGTATTCCAAATCAGCCAGTTGGATGCTCCTCAGATCTGTTGCCAAATGGGTATCCCAAAGAGTCTGGGCAAAAACGTTTTAATTAGCTCTTCCTTGAGTAGGTCTTCCTTGATTAGTCTTATCTGAACATCAAGTTTCAGAAAGAAAAATCCATTTAGAAAGGGGCAAGTGTATCCTATAAAATTCATAACTGTCCTTTGCATCCAAGTGGGAGTTCAGTTCACAAGAGGCCAGTATGAAGCCAGCTGATGTAGTAGCAGCCAGAATGCAGAAGGCATTGGTGGGAGTCTTGATATTGATGAGGTTAATTTGTTATGTACTGTGGGACAAAAGGAGAAAAAATTCATGCTGACCTAGCTAAGGCAGTACTTACACGTATGTGTATTTATGTGGCAGGGGACAGCAGTGGGAGGAAAGCTGAGGAAGAAGCAACAATAAGTAAACCAAGATTGATTTATGAGCTCTGAATTGTTTATCTGTATTTCATTCTTCACTGTGCTGCAGAGGAGGAGAGTGGCTCTGGCACTGTGGTTGGGGAACAGAGCAAGAGAGGGGGAGGAAGGTGATATCTATCACAGGCACCAAAAGTATTTAATTTTCCAGAGGCTCTGATTAAACAAATGTCGCTGCTGCCTGGCAGCCCTTGTAGACGTTTGTTGGGACAGAATTAATCAGGAGGTAATTTGTCTGCTGCAATGAGCAGAGTGGCTTGGCAGCACAGTCTTGATGGAGACCTTTTTTCTGAGTTTCCCGGGAGCAGCCATATTTCCCAAACTTCCTTCTGTGCCCAAGGTAGTGCCACCGGCTTTCACAAGGATAGGGAGCTGCTGTTGATGGGCCCAGGCAGGGTAAATGATGGCCACAAATAATGATGTATGACCGTTGTTAAGTTGATTATGGAGCCCTGGTAATTATGAGGGAGGAGGTCAAAAGGAGTGACCCGTGGGACTGATCTAAGGACTGCTCTTGTGCAGAACTAAACGGTGCTGAAAGGGGTTAGGCTCTGCCCCATGCAGGAACGGGGAAATGATTTCACTGCTGATACTACCTCATGTAAATGGGAGCTGAAGGGGCCAAGAGAGAAATACCTTGCGCTTGAGAATAGTGCATGGTGTCTGGGCATGAGCAAGGTAGGAACTGGGTAACCAGCATAGACATACCAGTACTGTGTGTAGACAAGGTTGGCTGTGTTTCTTCTGTTTGCCTAATTGAGGTTTACCTGTACTTTTAATCACCTTTAAACTGTAGTTATCCCATTTAGTGACCTTTGCAGTTCACCCTTGTGCAACTACAAGGGCCTCAGTCACAGCACAGCAGAGTGCAGATCGCCCCAGCTCCAGCACAGATGAGGATGGACGCTGCTCTTCCATGTGGTATTTTTGAACTTCCTAAGCACATGGAAGAGGAGTCATGTGAAATGATTACTGTGTCCTGCAAGGTATAAAACCCTGTATTTATTGACTTTTGTTCTCAGGATATACAGTGGCTGAATGGGCCCTATAGCAGTGGTGCAGCTATAGGTGAGCAAGCAGATCAGCACCTAAGTTAGCTGAACTCACTTTGCCCTTTTCCTTTCGCCTCTTCTTACATATTCTACGTGATTCTACCTTCTACTGTTTGTGTGTTGTGGGTATAAAAGATAAGTGACAGTGCAGCAAATAAGTGGTTTGTATGAGCTTGCAATGGCCCCGCTGTCCAGGAGGGATGAAGGCACAGTTTAATTATGCAGGCCACTCATGGGAGTGATTATAAAATCTTAATACCACTCTGTGAAGGACACGAGTATTATAAAAATCTTATTTCTGCAGTGAATTAGGAAGTTTAAAAATACATTCCTGCAACTAAAAGGCAGTCTGTCTGATTAACCTTTAGTCCAAACTTCCAGGGCTCATGGGGAAAGAAAGATTAATTCTAACTGATGTAGAACAGCTACAGGAATGACTTTAACATGCCTAATGGTGAAACTATTGTCATTTTAACACCTTTTGACTCTGTGGGACTTGAGGTAAGCACTGTCAGCCCTTAAAAGGTAGGAATCTCGCTCTTGCAATGTCCTTGACCTCCTTGTTTCCAGGCCTGTGGAGCTATGAGATAAGAGGGGACCTTAAAGCTCTGATATTCTGTTGTCTAGGAAACCTGTTACTAGCCTGAGACTGAGTCTTTGCCTCTCTCGGGGTGGACTTACGCTTGATGTCCAATTCTATTTGTTTGGGGGTTTCACTCCTTTCTAGTGGAAATGGAAGAAAATATTATTGTTTCTTGTTTCAGTAAAGATACTGGGAATATCAGTTGTCTTCATAAGATAAAACAGGAGTTGTTTGGTGCAGTACCTGTGGAATTGGGATGGATGGATAAAGTCATGGAGATTTATGAGTAGGGGACAAGTGATAACATCAAAGCCAATTCTTCTTGTGCCTCTCACATAGCTACCATCTTGGCTTCTGTAGGGCACAGCTACAAATATGGAGAGAAATGTGCTTGCACAGAACAGATTTCCCTCTCAGCTGTACTTAGACACATTTGCATTGTACTCAGAAGTCTAAAGTAAGAAGTGGTCTCAGCTGGCCAAATCTTTGAGCATCTCAGGAGTGGAAAAGCTCTCCCCCCTTCTTCCTTTTGATAAGATGGAAACTGGAAATTTAACATCTGCTCCTTCCAGTGAGTGAATTCAGTAAGTCTGAAAGACATGACTCTAGATATGCAGGTTTATCACCTCTTTGAAATAGAAAGCTTTCTGTCCTGTCTAGCATTCTGTTTTCTGTCCAGTGGAGCCTAAAATTTGTTTTCCTCTGCCAAGGAAATGTAAAATGAAGGGGAAAAATCTGCAGCACACTCTGCTGAGCTCTTTTGGTAGGATAAAGTATTTTGCAGCCCTTGGGAATGAAATGTTCTCTGTATACCAAAGAGAACCTCCTTTTCGGACAGGGGCTCCCCAGCAGGGCATCCACGTGTGCATCAACAGGTATTAGTGCTGTGGCCACATTTGTTCTGTACAACCAATGTGTGTGCCAAGTGTTGGGTTTTGCACTTAAAAATGGGCTTCCTGATGGTTTAGGAGGAAAAAATTACACATCTCTCTCACACCTACTTAGGCTACAGTCATTCAGAATATCAGCTTGCCTTTTCTGATGTTAAAGAAGGAGAAATTACAGGGGCACCATTGTTATAAGTGTGCCATGTTTCAAGTGTGGCTCTTGCTCGAGGATAAGCAAAGCATCTCTGGAAAAGCACCGTGCCAAAGGAAGACAAGGCAAGTAAAAGGGCCCAACAAACACAGCTAGTTTAGATAACAGGTGGTGTTAGGCTGGCCTGCGCAAGGGAGGGCTGCTTGTGGGAGCCCATAGTTAAAAGGGTCTTCCTTGGCCCACTGGCAGAGGTTGACCCACAGTGCCACCATACTCTGCTGCTCTGCAAGAAGTGCTTGCTGTCTGCGAGCGTGCGAGTGTTTTTCTGTTCCTTTGAGCCAGAGCCTCCATTGCAATGGGGAATGTGCAGTGATCCCTTTGCTCCAGCCGACATCCATCCCTTTCACCCCTTAAGCCTTCAGCATCCTTTTGAACAGCAGAAAGTCCTTTTCCCTCTTTTCCTAGCTAGGGGAAGATATTGAGGGAGTGGAGTATTTGTTAAGCAGTTGCAATAGAAATGGTAGTCTGGGAAGAATGAGGTTTGACAGAGGTGCTGGAGGTGCTTACTGTAATATCTTAAATCCTTGGAGTGGGAGAAAGGGAGTGGGACTGTGGGAAAAGCAGTGAGTAGCGGCAGTTTGGGCAGGCTGAGAGTTGCAGCAGAAGGAGGCTGACCCTAGGTTTTATCTCTGACTAAGGGGTAGTGGCTGTCAGGTGCCCCCTTAGAAATGCTGGCAGTCACAGCGCTGGGAAGAAATGTATGGAGGGTGCCCGCTAGCTCTGCTGCTGCCTGTCCCATTCGGATGTAAATGATCTGGGGGCTGGGGGGCGTGGGGGGATGCTACAGCTGCGGCATCCCGACCCTCGCAGGCTTCTTTGCGCGGGCGCTGGAAAGGATGCGCTTCCTGAAGAGGCACTGTGCCCTGATAATAATAATATTCCTCGGCAATAAAAACGCACTTGTTTTATGTACTCAGAGCCTGAGATTAGTCTGACCCAGTAATACCCTCCACCAGCATGTTTCTTAAATGAGACACGAAGAATGTAGAGGGAAAAGTATGAAAATTTACATCCTCTGTATTCCCCGCCGTAGGCACATCACAACAGGGCTCCGGTTGCCTCGTTGCTTTCCTTTCCCCAAGCAAAGCAAGGTTCCTCCCACCTGCCCACAGCCCTTCAGCGAGCGAGAGCACAACTCCCACACGAGTCTCCCTGCCAGAGTTTCAGCTGCTGGTGCCGCTTCCATGCGCAGGCTGCTCTGGGTGCTGGGCTCAGAAGGTTGATTTTTAAGCTGTCTGTTGAGGTTTTTTTTTTTTCCCCCTTCTCGCCTAGCTGCATTTGGCTATTGATTTGTGCTCCCTCCTCGGCACCCCGGTCCCAGTTTGGGGCATCAAGTGATGCCTAAAAACAGAGGGAAGCTGAAAGCAGAAGGAGCTTCTTGGTGGGGTGAGAAGTTTGCATGATCGGTGGCCTCTGTCCCCCGTCCCAGGGGCCACATCCACTTTCCTGCCAGATTGTCCTTTGGTGGTCATCCCATACTCATCTCGTCTGAACCAACACCTGAGTCCCCCCGACTCCCTGAAGTCTATTGGGAGCTGAGGGCATTTTAACTTCACAGGTTTGTGGGTATGTTTGGTGAGTATCACCCACCACTCTGGAGATGTTTCCTACCGTAGAAAGTCTCTTATCCATAGGCAGATTTTGCTACTCAGTTTCACCTCTTTTCACTACTTGCCACAATTTATAATAGATAGGATATGCATAAAAGTGTTGTCATGGGCAGCTCTCTGCTGACTGGCATATAAAGCCCTTTAGAAACTGATTATTTGGATTATTAATTTTTTTCCAGGCCATCCTATATCTGATGTTCTGTCGTTAATTTGTTACCAATTCTCTAAGTAGCTCTAATCTTCAAATGACGAAATATTCCTGATGCCTTCTTTTTACTGATGATTCCTTGTTCATGGCTTCCTTTATTTTAAGAAGTGGGTCTGGAGGCACAAGCAGGAAAAGAAAAAGGATTAAAATGACAAATTGACCAAAAAGATGAAAATGACAAATAATATGTGGGCTGCAGTCTTCCAAAAATCCAAGAATAAATAAAGCTTCTGTTAAAGTGCTTTGAGGAGGAGGTTGATGATAATTTTTTATCTATTTTTTTCAAAGTGAGATCTCTAACTTCTTTAGATAAATGTTTTAAATGTCCTAAAACCTAGCCCATGTTAACAAAAGCACCTCAAAATAGATTTTACTGGACTATTTTTGTGAACGGGAGGTTGAGATATGGAAAAAAAATAACCCAAATGAATTGATAATGCCTGCGGTAGATATATTATTACAATAACAATCCAGATTCAAGCCTCTTGCATGCTAGACCTATACATACATGTAGAAAGGCTTATTTGCAATAGTCCCTGCTGATTGATGGTTTTTCAGCCACTGCCTGCTGTCTCTCAGAATATACTGACTTTTGAACAGAGCAGTTACCAGGTTCTTAAGTAGAGTCCAGTGTTCAGTGGGACTTCTCAGATGTTTCTCTCTTGACGTAAATACTTACTTTCAGTCCTTTGATCTGTTTCTCTCTCCTCAAGTTTTATCCTACTTTGTGGAGGAGGGCAGGAAGAGCTTAGATTTTGAGGAACCTGAATCATTTCCCAGTCTCACTCAGCTTGATTACAGTAACATGGGGGTCAGTTTGCCCCCCCTCATTTTCTCTTTTTGTTATCTCATTTTGATAGGCACCCTATGGCAGTGGAAAGCAGTCCTGAAAATGGGTGTAAACTAGGGATTTTTTTGCCGATAGAGGAACTATGTGAACTTATGCCCAGATGAAGACTCTCCACATGCATGGGGAGCTGTACTGTTCTTCTCTCGCTTGGTGAAGTTAGGCTTGCATTGCTGCCTGAGCAAAACCTGTTAGAGCAACAGCACGTTCCGTATCTTCGCTCAAGCACTCCTAAATATTTGCCCTTTTCCTTTGCAGCCACTGGACCCTCACTGTGCTCACAGTGAAAAGCGGGCCCTATTTGAGCAGCCGTTTTCTCTGCAGCCTTGGACTCCCACAGCTGCCAGCCATGCCGCAGGGCACCTAGGGCCAGGGTCTGCGTGGCCTCCAAGCACCCAGGAGCTCTGGGGACAATATGCTATTAGGGAATTTGCTGACCTGTTTTCCCCTTGGTACCTTCCTCAACAGAAAGCACTGCATCTCAGCTGATAGAGGTTTTCCTAATAAGCAGCTCCATTGGTTTTATTTTTAACATCCCATTAGGAAGTGCTCGCATCCAAACTTGCTGTGTTGCTGTCTCTGTCAGTAATGCCAGCTGATTATTTGGAGAAACGTTTAGTTGCCACCTGTGTTTTTTGCGTGGGTACCACGGACTTGGCATCTGTGAGTTTTATGGGCAATGTACTGCAGATGCATGAAGAGCACTGTTTCAAGGAGGGCAGGCAGCTGGTCCTTTGGGAAGGGAAGGACCTTGGCATTGTACCCAGCAATTGAAGGACCCTTCGTCAACTGTCTTTGTTGCAGTGCAGGGCTGAATCTATATCGAGAGCTATGCTAGGTATATTTGCTGTGAATGCTCAATAAGAAAGCTATCATTTTGTTTTCATTGGGAAATATTTACCTATCTTTGGGTTCTATCCTGCTATTTGCGGAGATGTCTGTGTGAAATAGCAATTCTGAGGACTTGGGTTTACATAGATTTCAACAAGCAATTGGCTGTCCTTTGTACTCTAACCTCAAGTATCTTTTCTTTTAAAAATGATGCTACTTAGCCCAGATTTCTGTTGGAATAGTTTAATGCCTTCCCAAGGAGCTCTAATAGGTAGCTTTTTTCTTCCCTATTTCCTTCTGACAACTTTCAAAAATGGGAACAAAGCTAATAATGGTGGTTTGCACCTACATAAGTCCTTTTATCTGATGAACTCAGGTGTGCGTTATAAATGTTGGAAGGGTCTTGCAGTCTTACCATGAGCTAAATACAATAAATACTTTTCTACCCATTCTACAGCAGAGATAACATGACACGTGAAGCAGGTGCATGCTGCTTTCCCAAGACCAAACATTGGTTTATATGGGACAAGGGAGCCTTGTGGGGTGTCAGAATTAATTTCACTCCAGTAATATTCTAACGTGTAGCAAATACATGCCCCACTTTTATGTTGATGCGGGACTTGGATACAGTGATGTACAGTGCTGGATCAGGATAGCAGCTTATTATTTTTACCTGTACAGAAAATAATGGTAATTGTCTGAACCCTGCTTTCCATAGGCTGTCTTTCCAGCACCCATCGCTTTTGTCTGCTTGGTAGGTAATGGCTGTGAGTTGCAACACCAACTCTGCTAAGGTCCCATTTAGTTTGGCAAAGATTCATGATGTGCAAAAGAATTTTGCAGGGCATCTGTGCAGAACTAGGGGTGCCAAAAGCCATGGATCAGTCAGCTTTGGGATCAGGTTGCTTGGCTGGATTTTTTTTTTATTTAAAGCTCAACCCTAGCCTTTTTGTGTTCCTGTAAATCACTGAAACCCACCAAACAAGACACAGTACAATGTATTCTGAGCTGTGGTCCTGCCCCGGAAGAGAGGGGACTGAGGAAGCTGAAGTTGTAAGCAAATTTGAACCAAGCCCTCTGAAGCCGCGGGTGCTGATGGCAGGTGAAATGGCAGGAGGTATTTCTCCCTCTCATGCCAGCGGCCAGCAGCAGTGCCTCCCACGAGCCGTTTCTCCTGCCTCTCTGCCTCAGTCCTCCATGGAAACCAGCCGTCCGGCACTTGCTGCCCCTCACCACTGGGCCCCTGGGCACTTCGCCCGGTTCACAGCTGCCGTGGGGAGCTGCTATTTTTCTCTCTTCTACTATAATAGCATCCTTATGAGGCTTCCCCCAGCCTGTTTCTCCTCTGCGATAGAAAGTTACATGTTTCCGCGGGTGGCTTATGCTGTGATATTTGGGTTCATTTACTATGCTCTTGGGAGTGCATTTTAACTGTAGAAAGAAAAAAAAGGAAGGGAAAAAAAAGGGGAAGAAAAAAAAAAAAAGGAAGGTTAGGGAAATCCTAGTCTGCAGCAGGAGTTAGACAGAAGATAAAAACAAGAAGTGGTTTTGTGTGGGAAAATTTGCTCTTGCTGAACTGGCTGTGCACCAGTGTGGGGCAGTGACAGCGCAGGCATCTGCCTTCTGCTGGGCAGACTTGGGATTGCTCAGAAAACACTGGGAAATTTCAATTTTTCAGTGGGAAGCCAGTAATAAGAGGAATCTATTTAGAGAAGATGCCAGAGATGGCTGACTGCTCTCAGCAGTCTTTGGACTTGATGTGTTCTTGATGCAAGAGATGGTATGAGGGTTTCCAAAAGAGTCTGGTGTTTAAATATTGGGTGTATCTTATTTTACAGAAAGTATCTGCTCTGTCTTGATGCCAGGTTCATCCAGGCTTACACCCTTTGTCCTAAAAATTGGGTAGAATTTTATTCCGGATGTGTTTTACACAGCCATTTCCAAGTTAGGCCATCATCACCTCTCCCTCCCCGAACCTTTATTACCTTACCTTGGTGTTACAGCTCCTGTATTACCAGCCCCTTCCCACATGCTGCCCATCGCCTCTACCGAGTGGTTTCTCCTTGACTCTACCACATTGATTCTGCAAGCACTTCATACAAAGAAACAAAGGTTGCATCATTCCCACCAGTCTTTCCCTTACAGGGATTTCCTCCCCCTTTCTGCCTGAGTTCCAGTAGGATAAAATAGTAGAAGATTTTTACAGAAACTTTTGTTTTCATTGCCTCACGTGTTCTTGCTGCACTCTAATTACACAATACAGCAGAAGATTCAAAAGGGGGAATAGCGTCCTCATATTTTTAGCCTCAGTTCTAGACTTCTTGTTGCCAACATGTGAAACGGGCGTCTGGACACATTATGTCTGTACCCCTGGACCATGTTCACTCTAGCATGACATCTCCCATTTGGCTTCTTTCTGGACTTGAGCAAATTTACCAAAGCAAATCCTTCATGTAATCACGTGTGAGGCAGTAGGGGAATTACAGAATGAGTCTGATACTTTGTTTTTGTTGACTGCTGCAATCTGGAGTGCACAGAATTCAACTCTAATCTTTCAAAGGAAAACAAATAGCTTGCATTTAATTCTAAATATATCTCCTGCCCCAAAACACAAAGTAAATAAATAGTCACGGAGTTGTAGGGAAGGAGGAGTCTGCTTTCGTATTAGAAATGTAGATTAATGACAATACAGAAAGAAGTGCAGTGATTTATGACAGTATGGAAAGAAGTGCAGTGATAGCATTCAAGTTACTAGAGAAAGGGTCTTTCATCACCGGAAGATTGTAAGCCTTTCTCCATCCATAACTCACTAGTTGGTTACTGGAAATAATACTGTTTTAAGACATTATTTATGATTGATGTGTTTCTGGTGATGTGTGTGTTTCTGTGTGTCATTGATAGTTTCAAATCAATAGTGGGAAGTAAACTTTAAGCCAAATACTTCAATCTTGTCCTAATCCTTCTGTGAGAAAATTTCCTTTGGCTCTGATTTAATATGAGTAAAAGGAACAGGGGGAAAAAAACAAAACTGAGAATGCGGTATTGACGTAGTAGTCACTGGAGGAAAAGAAGCGTGATTTTTCAGGTGCTTCCTATACACGTAGTAAAGGGGATGCAGCAGTGGGACCAGTCTACACAGGCTGATGGTCACTGATATGTCTTTAGGTAAGATTTCATATAGCTGTGGATGATTTGCCCTGTGTTTGTGGAAGTGTATCCTGTTCCTGAAGCAAAGGATTGGGTAACCTCTTTGGTTTGTTCCATTCCTAATTTCTCTGACTAGCAGATCAGTTTTGTAATCAAAGTGAGGTGATTGAATGCTTTTGAATTGTTGATGTTAATATTAGGTGTCAGATAAATCACTGCTATCTATCCTGGGGAGTAGTTTATTTTCCTGTACTGCGTCTAGATCCCAAAAAAGCTTCCCTTTGATCTGAAGGAGAAAAGATTGCTCCTTTGCAGCAATCAAAAATATAGGTCTCTGAAGCCATAAACCATTCCACTGCAGTTTTTAGAATGAGGCATGGCAAAACATGTCATCTGTGCTCTTTCTTCTTCCAAGAATAGTCTAGTTGAATTCCTTATATGCTTGGTTATGTACCACAACTCAGGGGGAAAAATAATATGCATTGTTCTGATTTATTTGACCAGCACAGTAATGATATAACTACCTGAGGCAAAGATCTCATTGGACTGGATTGCACAAATTCCGAATTTTCAAAGGTATTCTGCAGTAATTTCAGAACATTTTAAAATGGCAATGAAAACATTTTTTTCCTTTTTCTTTTTCTTGGACATAGACATTTTGTGGATGTTTGGCAGTTCCAAGCAGATCTTGGTTTTTAATAGTCCTGACAGCACTTATTACGATCTGTCAAGTCAGTAATTTGTGAGCTCTAGATTTACAGAATAATTTTTATAGCTAGCATCTAAGAAGTCACGATGGATTTAATGTTTTCATTGCTTCGTGTATTTTTGTGAATCATTCAGTTAATTCATGCAACTATTTTTATTCTTGTGGCACTGACTGGACTCTCTGATATCAATACAACTATCACTTGAAACAGTTGTTAATATGAGATGTGCTAAAAAATTGGTGTTCTGTAGACATGTTTTTCAGCTCACTGCTTTCTTCAGTGACATGAATGTGAAAACAAGGGTTTACCTAAAAATTATTACAGCTTACTCGTCGTAAGTTATGGTGCATAATAACACATAGGTTCATTCAGAGGAATAGCACATCTGCACAACTGCCTTTTTGCATGGTTCCTAGATGTTCAGTCCTATCATTTACCATAACTGGAAGGACGTGCAAATAACTGGATTGAATGAAATAGTCCAACACCAATGTATTGAACAATTGGCTTCCACATTCATCAGGAAAACCTGAGTGCATCATTTAGTTCTCTAATTAGGAGAACTGAATCCAAAAACACATTTTCAGTCTTTCTGGTCAGTTTTGTTAGGCAGAAACTTTGGAAGTTTTGCTTTTTTAATAAAATGGAATGTGAGGGAAAAAAAACAAACAAACAAAAAACCCCCAAACAAACAGTATCATTGAAATGGTGAATGCCATTTAACTGAAGTCCAGAAAAACAAAAGCTGAAGCTTCCAACTTCTACTTACCATTTTCTTTTCCTTTGTTCATGTGAGTAACATAAAATGTGAGGTGGTACTTCGAAATTTCTTATTTGGGTGCTTACTGTTTGAGTGGTGGGCCACCTTTTGGACTTGCTGGAGAAACACATAAGTATTAGCAAAGCTGGGCAAAATTAGAGCAAGCTCTGTAGCTTTTGCTTATACAGAGTTTAATCAAGATGAACATTTTTCATAGGCAAATCAATTTTTCCCATGTACATTATTCACAGAAAAGGAGAAGTGTTTCGTTTCTCAGATTGCTGAACAAAAATGTCACATTTTTGGGGTACTGTAAGAATGTCTAAATCAGCTAATTCCTAAACTATTTTATTGCATAGAAGCTTTCAGTATTTCAACTTCTGTTCCTTACTAGGGAAAAAGTAAACATCAAAACAATTACTCAGGATGAAAAGTCTGTTTCTTGAGCAGGTGAAGTTCTTACTTTATCAAAGTAAAACCAGCTGTCATTGGGAATAGCATGTGGGTCTGAAACTCCCTGAGCCCACTTTTACTATCCATTTTTGCCTACAACCTTCTTTGTGTCTAAGCAGAGCAATACATTACTGACAGCCCACGATCCTGGGCAGCTAACCAACCCCTGCAAGGCATTCCCTATGTCTAATCTCAGGGGCCACACACCTCTCATTAATATGCCTGTCACAATTAAGGAAATAAGTAGATGATAGAGCTGCAGAATTTGCTAGTCAAAAGAAGTGGAGTTCATTATAGACACAGCGGATGGATTTTCAAGGTCTGTTTGGTTTAGGAGAAGAAGGTTAGCAAAGAGGAGAGGCACAAAGCGGAGAGGTAGAGAAGCTGTCCCCACATTGCCTGGTGCTTTGTGCTAGCTGCTGTGCTTGTGGTTCACCTGAATGACCAGGGATCTCCATTTCTCTTTGTGTTAAAAAGACACGAACTTGGCGAGTCCCTGGAGTTGACTGGAGACAAGGAAAGGGACAACGCAAGCAGAGACAGGGGCAGGCTTGGACCACGTGCAATTCCATGTGGCTGTTCATACCTCAGACAGGGCGGACCTCAGCACAGTAGTTTGCACTGGTAAAGGACCCTGGAGATCTTTCAAGAAATGCAGCTGGTCACACCTTTATTTTGTTTTTATCTGAGCTAAAGGAGATAGGAAGCTGTAAAGCTGTAATGCAAAGCATTGTTCTTATGTTTTTATCCATTTATCAGATGTACTGAGCAATGTTTCCAGCCCCTTCTGTTCCCCATTTTTTAAAAATTCGCTCCTCCACTTTTCCTGTTTTTCTGCTCATCCAAAGAGTCTTTTTTATTCATCATTAATACCCAGAACTTGAGTTCTTGATTTTTACACTTTCCTATGGGAAACACTACCTCTTAGAATCTTATCCTTGCTTTCCTTCTGTAGAACCAGCTGTTTGCCAATATATTACAGTTAATTTTCATTTAGTGTATGCCATTTAATGTAATTGTGTATTTTAAGGGAAGCAGCACCCAAATGTATGTTCCTAAACATGGGTAACTCTCGTATTATTTTCCTTTAGAATTCACAAGCGTGTTATTTCACATCTTAATTATTACATTGGTATATGACTAAGGATACAAATATCTCCTCATTTTTCCCCCTTCCCTCACTTAACATTTTGTTTGAGAAGATCAGTACATTTTGTCTGTGAAAAGCCCTGGATTAAATGCCACCCACAAATGATTTTTTGCATGTTTTATTTTGCCAAAGGAGGTTGTCAGACATTGGGGAAAATAATGTAATATTGGCTGACCTAAGACTTCAATTAACTAACAAGGAAGTTTACAAAAACTGTCATATTAACTTCGCACATCATTTTACTGGGGCAGAAACACTTTGCCACGCAGCACTCATTTCTTGCTTTGCTTACCTCAAGGCACAACACACAAACAGGAAAGAAATGTATTCCTTATTTCTGATGCAAGTAGTATTCTGCAAATATTAAATGTGGGGAAGAGGTTTCCTGTCTATCAGTCATTCCTGTTTTAGCCCAATGTAACCCAAATAAGTGGTATTTGACTTGTGTGTTTAGATTAACATTGTTTTGAACGGAACCCTTGGATTTGAGGGTAGCATCTGGTTTTAGTCCTGCAAGAAGCCAGTGGACTGCTTTCGCATTGCCTTTTACCAAAATGGTTGAAGACGTTATGGACAGTGTTTACATGTATTTTGATGGTGATTCCAAATCCACATGCATTTCAAGTTTGTAAAGGACTGCTGTTCACTTCCCTTTCTATTACTGTCAATTTTACCCTCAACTTGCTCAGGCCAGCCCTTAAGGAAAGTTTCCCTTTCATCAGCTGCTTCCCAAGACATAATTTTATAAATATATAGTTTCCCCCATATTTACCCTTTTCCTATTTCCTTTTAACTGATCTTCTAACAAAGTCTCATTTCTGTTTTTCCTTTAGCCTTCATTTTCTATCGAAATAGAACATCTATCAGAACCAGAGCCTCTTTTTTTCCTTCAAAATTTTCTACCCCTTCATTTATTTTATTACA
Source organism: Nipponia nippon (assembly GCF_047370975.1). Taxonomy (NCBI): domain Eukaryota; kingdom Metazoa; phylum Chordata; class Aves; order Pelecaniformes; family Threskiornithidae; genus Nipponia; species Nipponia nippon. Next base: position 114,903,582 of record NW_028262290.1, on the reverse strand, counting down.
AGCCATCAAATAGATGCCTTCTTCCACATGCTGATATACCCCACTGGAACCTCTGTTCTTGCTCTGACCACTTTTCCATATTTATAACATCCTTCCTACTAGCTGCCTGCCTTTTTCCTTTGTCCGCTCCAGTCTGTTAACATTCGTTGTCAGGATCATCTTCTTGCCCATCCCTTTAGCCATATTACCCTTCAGTGGAATTTTTTGGTAGCCTTTTGTCTTTTTCTCAATCAAGTTCAAGCTGCTTTTTGCTCCCAGCCAAAGCCTCCACCACTGTTCCTGGATTTAATTGAGCAAATAAATAGTAATGTTAAAAAAGAACTGGAGGCCTCCTTGGTATCCAGTGGTTCTCCATCAGGATCTATGTATCCAAGGGAAAAATAGTCAGTGCAGCAGACAGAATTCTGGGAGTTTCTTTGGCAAGTGCCAAGTCAAGCTGTGCCCACAGGCTTTTCCTGCAGAGGTGGAGTAGCCCAGGGATGTAATATAACAGAGTGCAGCAATTAGTGGTCCATTTCCACTGAACACAATTTACAAAGTGTTCGCATCCAATAGCAGGATGAGCCACGAATCTTTTGCAGAGAATTGAACTTTTTTACATCAGCTCTTACTGTTACTCCTCCCTTCTTACAAGAATGATGAATCCTCTATCCCCTCTCTCATAGTCTTGGATTAACAACAGTCTCAGCCCATCAGTTCCCAGGAACTGTGTGATTTCAGTCTGGTTTCCCACACCTGTGATTCATTAGTCAAGGGAACATAAAAAGCTGAAAAAATCAAGAAATTCTCTGAAATGTAAAACAATCATGGGCCTTGTTTCATCTCCAGCCTTTTCTTTCTTCGCCGCTTGACCTTCTGGATCTCAGGATCCAGTGCAAGGTGAGGGTCCTTCAGGTTCTCTTCCCTCTTTTCCTCACCAGAGGGCAGGCAATTTATTTGGGTCCTGAGGCTCTGAACGAGGTTTCACATTGAAGAGATCTATTATACAGCATTAAGTTTTCGGACACCTGCTACAGACCTTTTGAACACCTTGTATGGAACTGCTGTCACATCTCCTACCTCTCAGCTCCGTCGGCACATCTGCGAGATGTGCTCATTTGTTCATGCTAGGTATTCCTGCAAAATGGTTCCTGCTGAACTGGATAATGATCTTGGTACTGATACCGCATGGAAACAGACTGCTCAGCTTGATCAAAACCATTGCATTGTTTCAATCTCTTCTCTGCAGACTGAAAGATATCTTGGTTCATACTAGAAAAATATAATCACAAGCAAAAGAGTTTTGAAACAAAGAAAGAAAGAAAAAAGGAAAGCCAAAATCCCAGCAACACCAACTTTTTTCACAATGGGTTTTAAATTCTGCAGAAAATGAAGAGATAAAATGTATCAGAGCTTATACCTGCTAAATCCTCTGACAACCGCTTTCTGAAAATGAATCAACTTAATTATTCCTGTGGCTATGTACATCCAGACAGCTTAGAGTTGCCTATTTATCGCTGGCTACAGCAACTGTCCTTGTGTTCTGGAATAGTTAAGAAGATTGAAAACTGAGGGTTTTTTGTAATTCCAGAGTACACAGACCGTAATAGATTAAATGGTCTGGAATTTTGGAGTCTCTTGTCAATGGTTAGATTGTGCCAGCACTGAGTTTAAATTTGCCTGTGTAGGATGACGTGTTTGGATTAATATTCTAAAGTAATGTGGAGTGGAAGCTTGGTACAGGCTGTGACCGAGAGACTAGTGAATTCACAGACTGCAATATGTGGAGATGGGGGCGGGGAGGGAAACGGCATTAAATTATCTTCCAAGGACCTTGAAGTTTCTCAGGATGACTCTTCCGAGTACTCTGAAAATATAACCATTGATCTAGTTAAGACAATTTATCCTTTGGAACAGTCTAAAAGATTGTCTTGAATTACCTGGTGCACACGTTAAACATGTAAAGTTTTCATTAAAGGGGTTGACAGGTTGTTTGTAAACTGAAGTAATTTCCTTTCCCTTCAGAGTTAGATTTTCTTTATGGCCTCCTTTGTCAGTAAGCACTGTTCGTTAAGAATGATTTGGCTATTTCATTCTACAACCTTATTTTTGCCTGCTCTCTGGATTTAACTGAAGGGAATCCCTTTGTGACTGAAATGATCAAGCTGAATCTCAATCACCAAATGATGTTTTCTCCTTCATTTTTTACCCTGTATAAACCAAGCTGCTTCTTTTTGGGAACATTTAG